>NC_069507.1:164821291-165421291 GCF_027579735.1 Bombina bombina
AACAGTACAAATCCAAACAGGTGTTAAAAGCCTGCTGAAAAATGTGAATTTACATTATTCTATACATATGCAGAAAAAAATCTATTCAAAGTTAAACTTGTATTTAAAGGGATATGAAACCCAAAACAATTATTTTGTGATTCAAACAGAGCATAGAATTAAAAAAAAAGTTTCTAATTGACTCCTTTTATCAATTTTGCTTTGTTCCCATGTTATACTGTGCTGAAGAGATATCTAAGTAGGTGTCTGTAGTACTACATGGCTAGAAATATTGCTGCCATCTAGTGCCCTTGCCTATGGATAACCTTCTTACAAAAATGCTGCCATATAGTGCTGCGGACACGTGCACGCTCCTGAGCTTAAGTCCCTGCTTTTCAAACATGATACCAAGAGAATAAAGACATGTTTATAGTAGAAATAAAATAGAAAATTGTTGAACATAGCATAGTCTATCTGAATCATGAAATACAAATTTGGAGTGTCATGTCCCTTTAAGGTAAGTAATTTACATTTCTTGGGCGTAAATCAAGTTTCCTCACAATTTGAATTAAAATGATCTAAGCATATTATGCTTGTAGGCAAATTCGTTTCATCTAGTAGGCAAATTTGTTTCATCTTGTAGGCAAATTTGGTTCAAAATACGCATTTCGCGTATTAAAGTGAAGAAGTGAAGAAAACTTATGCTGAAATAAAAAAAAATTGTTGCTATTAGAACTGGGAGCTTTTTGCCACATTTGCTGTCCCTATGCAAGAATCTGCATTCTAGTGAGCTTCATACGTTCTATGGATGTAACTTGCCACTAATTACTGGCTCAGCCCCTTGATCATGAGGTCTTCCTATGTGGACTTGTGTGTTATTTCTCACCATGCTGATGAATTTTAGATAATCAGGCACTAAGTCATCACTATCAGTAATCTGCATGGCAGATCTGTGCAGAAATGATTGATAATCAGCTATCAATGGTGTACGTCCTGCTGTTGCCTTTTACTAAGTTTTTTTATTCGTTGGTACTTTAACAACAATCTCCATGGGTTCCTTAAGCTTATTACTGTACGACTGGCGAATGACATCTACTGCTCGCTGGTGCGTTACATTCTGCAGAGTTTCACCATCAATAGAAACTAGTTCATAGCCAGCCTAAGAATAAAAACACAGATATGGGAGATTAACACAGTGGTAGATACAACATGACTTTTATTCAGGTCATTTATAGCCTATTATAAATAAAATAACTGGTTGGAGCCACTTTGATCTATTTCAGTTTTGATGTTGAAATTAAAGGAATAGTAAACCCAATTTTTTTTATTTCATGATTCAGATAGAGCATGCAATTTTAAGCAAATTTCTAATTTACTCCTATTATCAATTTTTCTTCATTCACTTGGTATCTTTATTTGAAAAAGCAGGAATGAAAGCTTTGGAGCTGGCCTAATTTTGGTTCAGTGCCCTGGATAGGGGTTGCTGATTGGTGGCTACATTTAGCCATCCAATCAGCAAGCGCAAGCCAGGTTCTGAACCTATAATGGGCTGACTCCAAAGTTTTTATTCCTGCTTTTTCAAATAAAGATACCAAGAGATGAAGAAAAATGTATAATAGGAGTAAATTAGAAAGTTGCTTACAATTACATGTTCTATCTGAATCATGAAAGAAGAAAATTGGGTTTACTATCTCTTTAAAGAGAAATTTGAGAACAAATGATTCAAGGGCTATATTGCCCTAGACTAACCTGCTATGCGTGTTTGATCAATACACACCAATCAGAAGCTTTAAATAGTGTTATATTGTTCCTAATATTCCCTTCACTTCGGATATAGTTAAAAAGGCTAACCAGAAAATTTTTTGCAAACTCTTCTAGGGCCGTACAGACCCTGAATAAATTACGTTTGAATCGGAAATGGACAGTAAAGTCAAAATTAAACTGTCTTGATTCAGACAGAGAATGTGATTTTAAATAACTTTTCATATAATTTTTATGATCAAATTTGCTTTGTATCCTTTGTTGAAATATAAACCTACCTAGGCTCATAAGAGCTCAGGAGTATGCACTTGTCTTTAAGAACTTTATAGCAGCAGTATTTGCAACAGTGTATAACATTACTACAAAAAAATATTGCTGTCATAGAAGGCTAAAGACACATGAACACCCCTGAGCTCCTATAAGCCTCCCTAGGCTTACTCTTCAACAAAGGGTATAAAGAGAACATAGCAAAATTAATAATATAATTGGAAAGTTGTTTTAAAATGCATGGTTTATCTAAACCTAAACATTTAAAGGGACAGTCTACAAATGTATTGTTTAAAAAGATAGATAATCCCTTTATTACCCATTAGCCACTTTTGCATAACAAACACTGTTATATTAATACACTTTTTACCTCTGTGATAACCTTGTATCTAAGCCTCTGCAAACTGGCCCCTTATCTCAGTGCTTTTTACAGACTTGCATTTCAGCCAATTATTATTATTATTATTATTATCAGGTATTTGTAGAGCGCCAACAGATTCTGCAGCGCTGTAAACATAGTCGGTGTACAGGATAGCTTTTGTAGGGGTTAAGTGGATAGAGGGCCCTGCCGAGAGTTTCACTGTTGTAGTCGGCTCTTATTAAGGCGATCTGCAAACAGCTGGGCCCATAGGCTTACATTCTAAGGGGTTCAAGGGGAAATCAATGGAGTTAGGAAAGGTTAGTGTTGGTTGTATGCATCCCTGAATAGTAGAGTTTTTAGGGAGCACATGAAGCTGTTAAAACTAGGGGAGAGTCTTATGGAGCGAGGCAGGGAGTTCTACAAGATGGGGGCCAGTCTGGAGAAGTCCTGTAAACGGGAATGTGAGGAGGTACCAAGAGAGGAGGAGAGGAGGAGATCCTGAGCTGATCGAAGGGGATGGGAGGAAGAGTATCTGGAGACAAGTTCTGAAATGTAGGGGGGAGCAGTACAGTTGAGAGCTTTGTATGTCAGAGTGAGGATTTTGTGTTTAATCCTAGAGGCAAGAGGAAGCCAGTGAAGGTATTGGCAGAGAGGTGCAGCAGATGAAGAGCGACGAGTAAGGAAGGTGAGCCTGGCAGAGGCATTCATAATGGATTGTAAAGGATCTATGCGGCAGCTAGGTAGACCAGAGAGGACGGAGTTGCAGTAGTCGAGGCGGGAATGGATGAGAGAGTGGATTAAAATCTTAGTTGTATCTTGTGTAAGGAAATGTCTAATTTTAGAGATGTTTTTAAGGTGGAAGCGGCAGGCTTTAGCCAAGCACTGAATGTGAGGAGTGAAGGAAAGATCTAAAGGAAAGATCTGTTAGTGCTTACTCAAGCACAACTCCACAGGAGTGAGCACAATTCTATCTATATGGCACACATAAACTAGCATTGTCTAGCTGTGAAAAGCTAATAAATGCACTGAGAGAAGAGGCGGCCTTTAAGGGCTTAAAAAGCAGCCTACTAGTACTAGCCTACCTAGGTTTAGCCTTCTAGAAAAAAATACCAAGAGAACAAAGCAAATTATAAAAGTAAATTGGAAAGTTGTTTAAAATTGCATGTCCTATCTGAATCATGAAAGTATAATTTTGACTTTACTATCCCTTTAATTTTCACCCTACTGTCCCTTTAACTTTATGGAATAAAATCACATTGGGTGTATGAAAAATTGTACAGAGCTATTTTGGGTTTCAATCATACAAGCTCATGTGTAAAAAATTGGCATATGAATATCATTAGAACAAAATGTGTTTATAGAATATAACTGTCAAAATAAGATACACATCACAAACATTTTGGTCTGGCAAACGCAATAAAAACTTTACCAGGGCAAGATGTATTAAATGGAAGAATTCTGGCAAATAACTAACTGTTAGAGATGTGCATTTGTTTTCGGACGAATGTACTTCGTACTAAAAATTGGATTTTCCTTTTAGTTATGAAAACTAAATGTGAGTATTTATTTGTTTCCTTCAAATTATTTTAAAAAGCTTAATACTTATCTTAACGTGTTCTGGAGAGCTCGCTAACCTGATCTTTGTCTTGCCAGGTCCCTGTCCGCGCTAACAAGAGGCTTAGCAAGCTCGGCACCCAGGACCTGCATTAACTTTAGTGCAGGTCCTTGGAGCGGAACAGCTAAGCTTCCTGTTAGCAAGTTAGGGTAAGTATGTACAACATTTTCTTCCCTGCACTTCGCTACTAACTGTTAAAGGTACAGTCTACTTGAAAATTGTTATTGTTTTAAAAGATAGATAATCCCTATATTACCCATTCCCCAGTTTTGCATAACCAACACTGTTATATTAATACACTATATTAATACAAAGCTGGTGATTCGCTTTTAAATGAGGGGTCTTGGAGATTTGTAGCTACTATGGGAGCTAAGATTGAGGGGTTAGAAAAACCTCCCCACAAATCCAGCTCCCTTGCAACTACTGGTGAATTGGCTCAGCCCCTTTGTGAAGTCACCGCGTGCGTACATAGTGATGTCAGCCAGAACTCCCATGAAGCCTGGGTCTGCCGCCCACTAGATCACCAACGAACCCCAGCATGTAGTACGGGGGTCGACAAAAACAGCGTTTGATTGGCGATCCCCCTGCATGACGAAAAGGACTCGTTATGCACCTACAGGTTGTGATGTGCATGATGGGCTATAGCTCATCATGTGCATTGAAGTAGTAAATATAACAATGTTGCGCAAAGCTAGGGAATGGGTAATAAAGGTGTTATCTATCTTTTTAAACAATCAAAAAATCAAGTAGACTGTCCTAACTTCTTGGCATACACATTTAGAGCTATGTTTCTGCATTCCATATAAATAACGTCTGCAGACTCCTGAGTCTACCTCAATATGCTCACACAGAAAGAGGCATCGTTTTAATAAAGGATACTAAAAGAAAGAGGTTAATTTTTTTTAACAAAAGTAAATTAGAACATTGTTTAAAATTTCAACCTCAAGTTGAATCATGAACATTTAATTTTAAAGGGACATGAAACCCACATTTTTTCTTTCATGATTTAGAAAGAGCATGCAATTTTAAATAATATTCTAATTTACTTCTATTAAATAATTTGCTTCTTTCTCTTGATATCCTTTGCTGGACAGTATATCTAGATAGGCTCAGTAGCTGCTGTGGTGGCTGCACATAGATGCCTCGTGTGATTGGCTCACCCATGTGCATTGCTATTTCTTCAATGAAGGATATCTAAATAAACTAAATAATGAAGCAAATTAGATAATAGAAGTATATTGGAATGTTTGAAATTGTATTCTCTACCTGAACCATGAAAGAAAAAAATTGAGTTTAGTGATCCTTTAAATTCCATTACCTTTTCATATTCCTACAGCATTAATCTGATCCTAAATTTGGACTTATAAATAACCTTCAAATAGGTGTTATAAAACATTTCAAGGTGTCCTTTGATTATCCATGTCCTCATGCCCCAGAAGGGATTGATTGCGTAAATTGTCAGGATAATTAAATGGCAGCTCTATCACCACATTGTAAAGGAATAACATTATGCAGCAGAAAATTTGTCTTTGAAAATAATTGCTAAGACCTTAATACCTTTTTTCGTACTAGCCTGTAAATTAGTCACATCTTTGTCTAATACAACAGTCTAATTAATTAGGTTTTCAGCATCTGGTAAAGGAAGTGTCTTTTTTAAACTAGACTGCAAACTATGAAATAAAACAATAGATGATTTTAAAGGCAATTTTAGGTTGCTTTTAATCCATGGTTTGCTTTTATTGACCACAACCAGTTGCATGTAACTCCATGCATGTATTTAGGTTTTGTGCTGCCCTAGGCACTCAAAATTCTGCTCCCCCCTTCCCAAAAAAAAAAGGTTTTAGGCCTTTTTTCCCCTTCATATTTTTTTGGGTCACTGTGTAAAATGTTTTTTTGGTTTGCTTTTTCCTAACAATTCAAAAGAAAATGGGCTAGCAAAACACTTGCATACAGGTGGGTTGAATTCCATGCATCTCATACCGTTTTATCCCTGAGAGAAGGGAGAGAAAAGAAGGGGAGGGTAGAAAAGGGAGGGAAAGGAAAGAAGGAAGGGAGGGAGAGAGAAGAGAAAAGTGGGGAGGGAGAGGAGAAAAGGGGGGAGGGAAAGAAAGGAGTAAAAGAAGGGAGCAAGGGAGGAAGAAGACAGGGAGGGAAGGAAAGAAATAATTACCATCATTCAAGTAATTAAACTTTTTAAGTGTCCATTTCCTATTTACTCCGTGGGTTCATGAATGCAGAGAAAGCGAGCTATTAGTAGCTAACATACATTAGCGCTGAGAGTTTATGATTAGACATCACAAGCTGATCTAAGCAGTGCACAGACGCATCCAGTCTGTTAGTTACTAAGACCTGCAATTATGCAATAAGCACTGTGCTCGCAGATCCACCACAGCTGACAAGGGGAGGCAGCATATCGGCACAAGGTCTTCTCCTCCAACCTCACCTTATAAGCATATCCCCGGGCAACGGTTAAAAGGAGCACCGCACGTGCCTTGTCTTCTCTGTAAAAGCTTGCACTTTATCGATCACTGTACTGTGTGCTGGCTTTTAAAGAGAGGATAGGGCAGATGTGCTGCCCCTCCCAAATCTGCTGACCTAGGCACCGGCCTTGTTGGCCTAGGCCATAATACGCCTCTGACTCCATGGAATCCTTCCCCACATTGCTGTCAAACAGAACACTAACCTTGAGTAGCAGAATTGTTTGCTGTAATGTGATCACCAAAAATTCTCTAAAGGTGAATTGCCCTCTTTAAAAATGCTCCAAATGAGATAACATTTCTGCTCTAATGTGACCAAGTTCAAGGTTTAAGGGACATAAAACCCAAACATTTTCATTCATGATTTAAATAAACAATTTTAAACAACTTTCCATTTACTTCTATTATCAATTTGTCTTTGTTTTCTTATTATCCTTTGTTGAAAAGCAGGAACGTAAGCTTGGGGTGTGCACGTTTCTGTAGCACTATATGGCAGCAGTTTTGCAAGAATATTGTCATGCAGCGCCGCTCTAGCTGTTGCTAGGGGCGCGGTGTCTCCTTCCTTGCTCATTGCCTAGGGCTGTGTTGGGTCTGAATGCGTGCGGCGCTGACGTCATCACTGCACGCTCCTCTCCCTCTCTGATGAGGGTCTCACGCTGTGGCGCCAATCCTGCGCTTATTTAAATGTCTCTAGTGCGATCTATCACTGCCCAAGTATAGGTTTTACTTTGTGTGCTCCTGAGTGTGATAGATTGTACTATATTTGCTGGATTGATTATTGCTGCTGAAACTCTGCCTGTCTGACTACTCTGCCTCTTAACCCCTATAATTGCTGGATTGATTTTTGCTGCTGAAACTCTGCCTGTCTGACTACTCTGCCTCTTAACCCCTATAATTGCTGGATTGATTATTGCTGCTGAACTCTGCCTGCCTGACTACTCTGCCTCTTAACCCCTAACTCCTGGATTGATATACTGTTGCTGAACCCTGCCTGTCTGACTGCTCTGATTGTTAAACCCTGTTATTCTGGATTGCCTCTTTGTTACCGAACCCTGCCTGCCTGCCTGACCATTCTAGTGGTGTGCACTTGGACTGCTTTTCTTTTGCCAAATCCTGCCTGCCTGACCGTTCTACTGGTTTGCCCTTGGACCACTCTGCCGTTGTCGCTGGGGACTGCCCTGCCTGTGGTGAGTGCTGCCTTCCTCATATTAATAACTCTCTCTGCTCTGGGATATTCCCTATCTTTCCGACTTGACGCCCGGATAACAAGACTACTGGCCAAGTTCGGTCTGATAGAGGAATATTCCACGAGTAGGGATGGGCGAATGTGTTTATATCCGAATTTGAATGTTAGAACGAATGTTATTGTAAAAATTCGATTTACATAATAGAATGTTGATAAGAATGAATATTCTAAAAAAATCGATTTTCGAATGTTATTTACAGTTTTCGAATGTCACATTCGAATTCGAATGTCACATTCGAGTTTGAATGTCACATTCAAATTCGAATGTTACATTCGAATATCACATTCGAATTCGAATATTACATTTATAAAACACAATTGTAGACTAGATACACTACTTCGAATGTCACATTCGAATCGAATATCACATTCGAATTGAATGTCACATTCAAATTCGAATATTACATTTATAAAACACAGTATTAGACTAGAAATACTATTTCGAATTCGAATGTCACATTCTAATCGAATATCACATTTAAAACACAGTATTAGACTAGAAATACTATTTCAAATTCGAATATTACGTTTATTAAACACAGTTGTGGACTAAAAATACTATTTCAAATTCGAATGTCACATTCGAATTCGAATATTACATTTCAAAATTGAATGAATATATAGCTAAACATTCTATTATTCGAACTAATATTTTCGAATTTTATTGAAAAATTCGAAAACGAAAATTCGAAAATAGAATGTTAGAATGTTATATAAACATTCGAAATTCGATTCGAACGAACGAATGTATCAAAATTCGTTTTAAATTTCGAATTTTTAGAAACATTCGCCCATCCCTACCCACGAGCATTACAAATATTATACATTAGCAAGAGCACTAGATGGCAGCACTGTTTTCCTGTCATGTAGTCTTTCAGACATGTGCAAGCTACCTATCTAGATATCTATTCAACACAGAATAACAGAAAAATTAAGCAAATTTTATAATAGAAGTAAATTGGAACCCTTTTCCAAATTGTATGCTCTGTCTAAACCATGAAATAATTTTTTTGGGTTTCATGTCCTTTTAAAGGAGATTGAAATAGGTTGATTGATGAAGTGGCAGAGAAAAATGATAACCAAGAATTGGAAGGTTGTAGAAGACACCAGGAATTAAAAGTGGTAGAGGACTCTATAGGAAGGACGGTACCCAAAGGTGGTGGAAAAACTAGTGTGCCTCAGATAACTACATGTGTCACGGGGAGAACCAGGCAGAACATAAAAAATAAACTCCTGGGAAAAATATGCATATTGGTAATAAAAATAAGCAAATGGTAAAGACTAGTTAAAAGTTGATCTACTGCAAAAGTCACTAAGTGAACAAAGTTTACATTAAATTAAAATGTCACCTTTGTTCTTAGAATAGGTAGAAGATTAAATGTTCTTAGCTTTAAAGTATGAACATCAAAATATGAATGTAACTTTAACCTGTGTAGGTATGGCATTCATTTGTAATGGTAGTCATGAGTGTACAGAGAGTAAGCAAATTCCCCCCTCTCTTGTCATTTTTTTGTGTTAACAGGAAATTTTATCTCCTCCACTCCCCCTGAATAATTGTGGACATCCATGGCTACAATCTATTATAGAAACATAGAAACATAGAATTTGACGGTAGATAAGAACCAAAAAGGCCCATCAAGTCTACCCATATTACATGTTACTTTTTCCTTAGGATAGCCTTATGCATGTCCCAGGCATTTTTAAATTCATTTACAGTCTTTGTGTTTACCACCTCAAATGGAAGTTTATTCCATGAATCCACCACCCTTTCTGTAAAAAAATGCTTCCTCAAATTTCTCCTGAATCTACTACCCTCTAACTTTAGATTATGACCTCTTGTTTTGGCATTTATTTTTTTGTGAAAAATGCTTTCAGCTTCTATTTTATTAAGTCCCTTCATATATTTTAAGGTTTCTATCATGTCACCTCTTCCCCTTCTATCCTCTAAACTATACATATTTAGATCATAGAGTCTTTCTTTGTATGTTTTATATTTTAGACCATGTACCATTTTAGTAGCCCTCCTTTGGACAGCTTCTAGTTTATTTATATCTTTCTGAAGATATGGTCTCCAGAACTGTACACAGTATTCCATATTTGGTCTAACTAATGATCTGTAAAGTGGCATAAGAACCTTGCTATTTCTGCTACTAAAACCTCTTCCAATGCAACCAAGCATTTGACTGGCCTTGCTGGCTGCACTGCTGCATTGTGTACCAAATTTTAAATCATCTTAAATAATAATTCCCAAATCCCTTTCTTCTTTAATTACAGTCAGTAATGTACCATTGAGACTATAATTGGCCTTTGGGTTTTTGGATCCTGTATGCATAATTTTGCTCTTTGTAATATTAAATTTCAGATCCCATTTATTTGACCAGTCCTCTAGTTTATTAATATCACAGTTCATTTGATCAACTCCTTAAGTTGCAAATTTTTGATTGTATTAAAATTCAACAAGATTATAATCAACTCCAATATTAGTTTTGCATTCAGTCATTAAAGATTATTATAAAAAAATAAAAGCTGGTGTTAAAATAAAATGGTACTGTGGGGAGCAGCTAACCTTGAGCTGTGTGGATGCAGAACAGCAGAGTTCAGTTGGCAGACTTCACATATAAGATATAAAGTGCTAAAAGCCTAATATATTGTGTTAGCCTAGCTGAAGCTGCTATTTATAGAGAAGATTGCTGTGGTTCAGTGGAAGTTTCTCCTGGTGGCCCATGCACAGGGGCGGCCATGCATGCAAAACTGCTGGTCTGACCATTGACCTCTTGCCTTTGCCGGCTGGTCTTGAAATTGGAGTACTAGTGCAACTGTTGTTATGGGGAAAAAGTCAGAGCGGCCAGAGCTTGGTAAGCAAAGGCCAACTCCTGTATTGAAGAACAGATGCGAGCAACAGGGGTGTGAGATACATGGACAAGCTGTGTCTGTTCCTTGGGAACAGTGGGACACCCTGGTGCATTTGTAGAGTGCATTAATTGACATAGACCCATTCCCTTGGAGTGATCTATATCTTGGTGTAGCCACTTCTGTGCAGGGAGGACAAGCCTGGAAAGCCACTATATCGAGCTGCCAAATTATCTCTGCCCAACAACTACTAAAACTCATACAGTGGCTAATACTTAAAGGGACATGAAACCCACATTTTTTCTTTAATGATTCAGATAGAGAATACATTTTTAAACAATTTTTAATTTACTTCTATTATCTAATTTGTTTTATTCCCTTGGTATCATTTGTTGAATGAGCAGCAATGCACTACTGGTTTCTAACTGAATACGTGGGTGAGCCAATGAAAATCGGTATTTATATGGAGCGACAAATCAGCAGCTAGAACCAAGATTCTTTGCTGCTCATGAGCTTGCCTAGATAAACCTTTCAGCAAAGAATAACAAGAGAAGGAAGCAAATTAAATAATAGAAGTAAATTAGAAAGTTGTTTAAAATTGTATTCTCTATCTGAATCATGAAAGAACATTTTTGGGGTTTATGTCCCTTTAAAAGAATAGTCTAGTCAAAATAAAACTTTCATGATTAACATAGAGCATGCAATTTTAAGCAACTTTACTCATATTATCAATTTTTCTTTGTTCTCTTGGTATCTTTATTTGAATGTAATCTTAGGATCCAGCCCATTTTTGGTTCAGCACCTGGGTAGCGCTTGCTGATTGGTGACTACATTTAGACATTAATCAGAAAGTGCTACCCATGTTCTGAACCAAAAATGGGCCGGCTTCTATGCTTTTTCAAATAAAGATAGCAAAAGAACAAAGAAAAATTGATAATAGGAGTAAATTAGAAAATTGCTTAAATTGCCTGCTCTATCTGAATCATGAAAGTTTAATTTTATCTAGACTATTCCTTAAATTATATACTGCCATACAGTGACGTGCGGTGACGTCAGAGGCTGGTGAGGCAGTGGCTAGGATATGCCTTCATTCTTTAGCTATCCTTTGTTGAAGAAATAGCAATGCACATGGGTGAGCCAATCGCATGAGGTATCTATGTGCAGCCACCAATCAGCAGCTACTGAGCATATTTAGATATGATTTTCAACAAAGGATATCAAAAGAATGAAGAAAATTAGATATTAGATGTAAATTGGAAAGTTATTTAAAATTGCATGCTCTTTCTAAATCATGAAAGAAAACATATGGGCTTCATGTCCCTTTAAATGGTGTCTTGGAAAACTGGTCAACTTAGTAAACATCTGATTTTAGTCTAAAGGATTGTAACAGAAACTCTTGCCAGATAACAAAATGCTTGCTCTGATTATGAGATCTAAAAATCCAGGCCTAGTAAAACATACTTTTTAATGCTGCAAATTATGCTTATAGATTCCTTCATTATTCAGTAAATATAAAAATGTCTTGATCCAGTGGCAGCTGGTGAAATTTAAAGATGGTGGGGCGCTTGACCCCACCCCTTTAAATAAAGCCACCTCCTCAGATGGCACCACCAATTCATTAATTAAATAAATAAAAGGTAGAGAAAAGCACTTGGGGGGGAGAGGGAGAGACGGGGGGGGGGGGAGAGGGAGAGACGGGGGGAGAGAGAGACACAGAGGGTTACAGACACAGAGAGAGAGACACAATCACACAGAGGGTTAGAGAACACATAAGGAATGAGTCAGAGGGGGAGGAAGAGAGACAGAGAGAGAAAGAGACCATGGGGGAGAGCGACACATAAGGAGAGACAGAAGGAGTGGGAGAGAGAGAAAGACAGACGGATAGAGAAAGAGAGATGGATAGAGAGAGACACACACAGAGGGGAGAGACAGAGAGAAAGAGGGAAGAGACAGAGATACAGAGGGGAGAGACACAGAGGGGAGAGAGAGAGACACAGAGGGGAGAGAGACACAGAGGGGAGAGAGAGAGAGACACAGAGGGGAGAGAGAGACACAGAGGGAGAGAGAGAGACACAGAGGGGGGAGAGAGAGAGACAGAGGGGAGAGAGAGAGACAGAGGGGGGAGAGAGACAGAGGAGAGAGAGACAGAGGGGAGAGAGACACAGAGGAGAGAGAAAGAGAGACACAGAGGGGAGAGAGAGACACAGTGGGGAGAGAGAGACACACAGAGGGGAGAGAGAGACAGAGGGGAGAGAGAGAGAGAGACAGAGGGGAGAGAGACACAGAGGGGAGAGAGACACAGAGGGGAGAGAGAGAGACACAGGGGAGAGAGAGAGAGACACAGGGGAGAGAGAGAGAGACACACAGAGGGGAGAGAGAGACACACAGAGGGGGGAGAGAGAAACACAGAGGGGAGAGAGAGAGACACAGAGGGGGGAGAAAGAAAGAGTGACAGAGGGGAGAGAGAGACAGAGGAGAGAGAGAGAGAGACAGAGGGGAGAGAGAGAGAGACAGAGGGGAGAGTGGCCATAAGTGGCTTTGTTTTTGCTGCACCTACCCCATAAAGGGGATCACTGTGGTTGAACACAGTTCTGGAAGCAAAAAGCATGAGATACTGTATATCTGATTTGTATATCTTACCCATAGTTCTCTGTTGCATTGCCAACATTATACTTGCCTAGATGTGCTAATGGTCTATTCAATAATTCTATGGCTCTTAATTAAAGGGAGTAATGAGATATTGTACAGTACAGGCAAATTGAAAGCTGAGCTATATTGATGATTTGTGACAGCACTGACACCCTCACAAACACTCTACATGATCATTTTAAAAAGTCTCTTCATGGCAACACATGTTTTATAAACTAGAATATGGCTTCCCACTTTACAGCCAATTGTATTTGAAGTGCTGCATCATGATCTGTGTGTAGATGTTTGATACTACTTGATGTGCTGGGCAATAGAAAATTAATGTGCATCATTCATTATACAAACATACTAATTAATTTGTTATGTAGCTGGACTAATAGAAGGTAAATCTACAAATAGCTGGCCCATCACACCATAAACCTGGTCTGCACTAAACTAGAGGATTGTTGCCTTTGCACATTTGCCAGAAAATGTCAAACATGAGCCAAGCCTGGAATTCTCACAAGCAAAAGGGAAACCTTCTTATTGTCTGGACAACACATTTAATTTATCTACATACTATTGCTGTGTCCTGTACACTCGCCTGCTAAGTTCAATAAATAAGAAACCGTAAAGGGGAATCTATAGGCACTTCTTAGGTGAATATGTTTCCTGTGGCACCAATGTAAAAATACCATACAGCACAGAAAGTAGAAAGGAAAATAAATAAATATGAATTGGTTCTGCTTTGTACTTTACCTGGAGAACACCACTAAGGAATGCTGCCCCTCCTGGAAAGATCTTCTCAATTTTAACCATTGGCTGCACTTTAGATTCAATGCCACCAGAAATGCTAATTCCTGCAATTGTTTAGATAAAAACAACAGTGGCATTATTCCTTGGAAGAGGGTAACGACCAGCAGAACTGTAATTGTTTTACATACATTGTCTAAGTAAGTTATAGTAGCATAAATAACATTATATAATGATAATATATAACCAAGTAATATTATTACTTATTATTTTTATTATTAGATGACATTATACCAATAACTTGGGACCAGTACTGATTTAAAGGACCAGTAAACACAGTAGATTTGCATAATCAACAAATGCAAGATACCAAGACAATGCAATAGCACTTAGTCTGAACTTCAAATGAGTAGTAGATTTGTTTCTAACAATTTTAAAAGTAATGTCTATTTCCACTCCCCCTGTACCATGTGACAGCCATCAGCCAATCACAAATGCATACATGTACCATGTGACAGCCATCAGCCAATCACAAATGCATACACATTTATTCTTGCACATGCTCAGTAGGAGCTGGTCACTCAAAAAGCTTAAATATAAAACGACTGTTCACTTTTTTTTAATAGAAGTAAATTGGAAAGTTGTTTAAAATTGCATGCTCTATCTCAATAGTGAAAGTTTATTTTGACTTGAGTGTCCCTTTAAATTGAATTTCTACGTATTCAGTTACTGTATCTTAATTGCCATGATATCCGTTTTGTTTGAATTCTGCTATGAATATTACAAATATCTTAAAGGACCATTAAATACAATATAATTGCATATTCAACAAATACATAATAAAAGGACAATACAATGGCACTCAGGGGCTTGATGTACTAAGCAGTTTCCTACACTCTCCGCCACCTCTGAACACGCTTGCACAGGGTAATTGGCCCAGACCACAATTGCTTGTGGTGATTGACAGGCCATTTTCGATGGGTCACACTAGAGTTTGGGGCAGCATTACACACAGTGTTCACTGCCCGTTTGATATGAAGCTGTGTGGACCGGTTCTTAATTTGAGAACATTGTCTGCATGGCCCTTAGTACATGGGACCCTTAGGGGCCAATTTAACATGCTGCGAATGCTTGATTGATTGACACCCCCTGCTAGCGGCCTGCCGCCTGGCCCCAAATCTGCAGGGGGCTTGTGTAATGTTAAATGCCGACAGCGTACTGTGGATCATGTCCGCCCGCATCTTAATAAATCGCCCCACTGGTCTAAATTTCAAATGAGTAGTAGAGTTTTTTCTGACAAATTTCAAAGTTAGTTCAAATTTCCTTTCCCTGCATCATGTGTCAGCCATCAACCAATCACAAAATGCATATACATATATCCTATGGATTCTTGCACATGCTTAGTAGGAGCTGGTGCACATATAAAATGACTGTGCACATTTTGATAATGGAAGATATTTACAATTGTGTGCTTTATCTAAAGAGTATAAATATAATTTTGACTTCAGTGTTCCTTTAGGCTGGTTGTATATCAATACAAAGGCATTATGAATAGGTCACATTTCTATGTTCAGTTAACAAATGTTGTAGATATAGGGCTAGATTACAAGTGGAGTGCTAAATATCACTTGCATGCAAGATATATTAGAGCTCAACTTTGTAATACCAGTGCATGATAATGTGCGCTGACATTACAAGTAAATCGCAATTTGCTAGGAAGCATTGCGCTCACGAGAGCCTGCTTACATTGGCTCCTATGGGACCTTGTTCTGATGCCGTCACAGACGACATCAGAACCTCACGCAGCAAAGGAGGTAAGTAGCGCGTAGCGATGGGCAGCATTTTTAAATATATATGTATATGAAAATGTACATATATATTTATGTCTTAATATGTGTATATACACACATTAACACATAAATATATATGTATATCAGCATATACATATATATTTACATTTCCGTACCATTTTTTTTTCTAACACCCCACTCCTACCAACTTTAAATCCCCAAAAATGCCTAATGAAGTTTTATTTTATTTTAAAAAAGGTACTTTTTTTTAATAACAAACTATAATGCCCTCTATTTTGAGGGCATTTCGGGCACTTTTAGAAAATTAACCAGAGATCTAATCTCTGGTTAATTTCCCGGAGCACTAATTGCTACCGTGAGCTCCCGGAAGCAATAACCAGCTACTTGTAATGGCTGGTTAATTATCGTGGCATCTTTGGGGGCGTGCAATTATTTAGTGATCCACCTGTAATTTAGCCCTTAGTGTCTATAAAGCAATGGGTGCTGCCATGTTGTAACTTAGGTTTCTTTCTTTGTTGAGTCCAATTAGAGACAGTTATAAATAGGTCACTAGAGTGTGGAATATATAACAGTGTTCTGCATTTCCACTTCTAGCACGATCTGAAAAGCACATGATTGTCAGGATGCAATTATAGGAAAAAGTATATTGCAAAGTTTTTTATATATATATTCAATTTATCATTTTATATTACTCAAAGTGTTTAATATCCCCTTAACAAAATAACATAATTTATGTAAGAACTTACCTGATAAATTCATTTCTTTCATATTAACAAGAGTCCATGAGCTAGTGACGTATGGGATATACATTCCTACCAGGAGGGGCAAAGTTTCCCAAACCTTAAAATGCCTATAAATACACCCCTCACCACACCCACAAATCAGTTTAACGAATAGCCAAGAAGTGGGGTGATAAGAAAAAGTGCGAAGCATATAAAATAAGGAATTGGAATAATTGTGCTTTATACAAAAAAATCATAACCACCACAAAAAAGGGTGGGCCTCATGGACTCTTGTTAATATGAAAGAAATGAATTTATCAGGTAAGTTCTTACATAAATTATGTTTTCTTTCATGTAATTAACAAGAGTCCATGAGCTAGTGACATATGGGATAATGACTACCCAAGATGTGGATCTTTCCACACAAGAGTCACTAGAGAGGGAGGGATAAAATAAAGACAGCCAATTCCTGCTGAAAATAATCCACACCCAAAATAAAGTTTAACAAAAAACATAAGCAGAAGATTCAAACTGAAACCGCTGCCTGAAGAACTTTTCTACCAAAAACTGCTTCAGAAGAAGAAAATACATCAAAATGGTAGAATTTAGTAAAAGTATGCAAAGAAGACCAAGTTACTGCTTTGCAGATCTGGTCAACCGAAGCTTCATTCCTAAACGCCCAGGAAGTAGATACTGACCTAGTAGAATGAGCTGTAATTCTTTGAGGCGGAGTTTTACCCGACTCAACATAGGCAAGATGAATTAAAGATTTCAACCAAGATGCCAAAGAAATGGCAGAAGCTTTCTGGCCTTTCCTAGAACCGGAAAAGATAACAAATAGACTAGAAGTCTTACGGAAAGATTTCGTAGCTTCAACATAATATTTCAAAGCTCTAACAACATCCAAAGAATGCAATGATTTCTCCTTAGAATTCTTAGGATTAGGACATAATGAAGGAACCACAATTTCTCTACTAATGTTGTTGGAATTCACAACTTTAGGTAAAAATTCAAAAGAAGTTCGCAACACCGCCTTATCCTGATGAAAAATCAGAAAAGGAGACTCACACGAAAGAGCAGATAATTCAGAAACTCTTCTAGCAGAAGAGATGGCCAAAAGGAACAAAACTTTCCAAGAAAGTAATTTAATGTCCAATGAATGCATAGGTTCAAACGGAGGAGCTTGAAGAGCTCCCAGAACCAAATTCAAACTCCAAGGAGGAGAAATTGACTTAATGACAGGTTTTATACGAACCAAAGCTTGTACAAAACAATGAATATCAGGAAGAATAGCAATCTTTCTGTGAAAAAGAACAGAAAGAGCAGAGATTTGTCCTTTCAAAGAACTTGCGGACAAACCCTTATCCAAACCATCCTGAAGAAATTGTAAAATTCTCGGTATTCTAAAAGAATGCCAAGAAAAAAGATGAGAAAGACACCAAGAAATATAAGTCTTCCAGACTCTATAATATATCTCTCGAGATACAGATTTACGAGCCTGTAACATAGTATTAATCACGGAGTCAGAGAAACCTCTATGACCAAGAATCAAGCGTTCAATCTCCATACCTTCAAATTTAAGGATTTCAGATCCGGATGGAAAAAAGGACCTTGTGACAGAAGGTCTGGTCTTAACGGAAGAGTCCATGGCTGGCAAGATGCCATCCGGACAAGATCCGCATACCAAAACCTGTGAGGCCATACCGGAGCTATTAGCAGAACAAACGAGCATTCCCTCAGAATCTTGGAGATTACTCTTGGAAGAAGAACTAGAGGCGGAAAGATATAGGCAGGATGATACTTCCAAGGAAGTGATAATGCATCCACTGCCTCCGCCTGAGGATCCCGGGATCTGGACAGATACCTGGGAAGTTTCTTGTTTAGATGAGAGGCCATCAGATCTATCTCTGGGAGCCCCCACAATTGAACAATCTGAAGAAATACCTCTGGGTGAAGAGACCATTCGCCCGGATGCAACGTTTGGCGACTGAGATAATCCGCTTCCCAATTGTCTACACCTGGGATATGAACCGCAGAGATTAGACAGGAGCTGGATTCCGCCCAAACCAAAATTCGAGATACTTCTTTCATAGCCAGAGGACTGTGAGTCCCTCCTTGATGATTGATGTATGCCACAGTTGTGACATTGTCTGTCTGAAAACAAATGAACGATTCTCTCTTCAGAAGAGGCCAAAACTGAAGAGCTCTGAAAATTGCACGGAGTTCCAAAATATTGATCGGTAATCTCACCTCCTGAGATTCCCAAACTCCTTGTGCCGTCAGAGATCCCCACACAGCTCCCCAACCTGTGAGACTTGCATCTGTTGAAATTACAGTCCAGGTCGGAAGAACAAAAGAAGCCCCCTGAATTAAACGATGGTGATCTGTCCACCACGTTAGAGAGTGTCGAACAATCGGTTTTAAAGATATTAATTGAGATATCTTCGTGTAATCCCTGCACCATTGGTTCAGCATACAGAGCTGAAGAGGTCGCATGTGAAAACGAGCAAAGGGGATCGCGTCCGATGCAGCAGTCATAAGACCTAGAATTTCCATGCATAAGGCTACCGAAGGGAATGATTGTGACTGAAGGTTTCGACAAGCTGTAATCAATTTTAGACGTCTCTTGTCTGTTAAAGACAGAGTCATGGACACTGAATCTATCTGGAAACCCAGAAAGGTTACCCTTGTTTGAGGAATCAAAGAACTTTTTGGTAAATTGATCCTCCAACCATGATCTTGAAGAAACAACACAAGTCGATTCGTATGAGACTCTGCTAAATGTAAAGACGGAGCAAGTACCAAGATATCGTCCAAATAAGGAAATACCACAATACCCTGTTCTCTGATTACAGACAGAAGGGCACCGAGAATCTTTGTGAAAATTCTTGGAGCTGTAGCAAGGCCAAACGGTAGAGCCACAAATTGGTAATGCTTGTCTAGAAAAGAGAATCTCAGGAACTGATAATGATCTGGATGAATCGGAATATGCAGATATGCATCCTGTAAATCTATTGTGGACATATAATTCCCTTGCTGAACAAAAGGCAATATAGTCCTTACAGTTACCATCTTGAACGTTGGTATCCTTACATAACGATTCAATAATTTTAGATCCAGAACTGGTCTGAAGGAATTCTCCTTCTTTGGTACAATGAAGAGATTTGAATAAAACCCCATCCCCTGTTCCGGAACTGGAACTGACATAATTACTCCAGCCAACTCTAGATCTGAAACACAATTCAGAAATGCTTGAGCTTTCACTGGATTTACTGGGACATGGGAAAGAAAAAATCTCTTTGCAGGAGGTCTCATCTTGAAACCAATTCTGTACCCTTCTGAAACAATGTTCTGAATCCAAAGATTGTGAACAGATTTGATCCAAATTTCTTTGAAAAAACGTAACCTGCCCCCTACCAGCTGAACTGGAATGAGGGCCGTACCTTCATGTGAACTTAGAAGCAGGCTTTGCCTTTCTAGCAGGCTTGGATTTATTCCAGACTGGAGATGGTTTCCAAACTGAAACTGCTCCTGAGGACGAAGGATCAGGCTTTTGTTCTTTGTTGAAACGAAAGGAACGAAAACGATTGTTAGCCCTGTTTTTACCTTTAGACTTTTTATCCTGTGGTAAAAAAGTTCCTTTCCCACCAGTAACAGTTGAAATAATAGAATCCAACTGAGAACCAAATAATTTGTTTCCCTGGAAAGAAATGGAAAGTAGAGTTGATTTAGAAGCCATATCAGCATTCCAAGTCTTAAGCCATAAAGCTCTTCTGGCTAAGATAGCCAGAGACATAAATCTAACATCAACTCTAATAATATCAAAAATGGCATCACAGATGAAATTATTAGCATGCTGGAGAAGAATAATAATATCATGAGAATCACGATTTGTTACTTGTTGCGCTAGAGTTTCCAACCAAAAAGTTGAAGCTGCAGCAACATCAGCCAATGATATAGCAGGTCTAAGAAGATTACCTGAACATAGATAAGCTTTTCTTAGAAAAGATTCAATTTTTCTATCTAAAGGATCCTTAAACGAGGTACCATCTGACATAGGAATGGTAGTACGTTTAGCAAGGGTAGAAATAGCCCCATCAACTTTAGGGATTTTGTCCCAAAATTCTAACCTGTCAGGCGGAACAGGATATAATTGCTTAAAACGTTTAGAAGGAGTAAATGAATTACCCAATTTATCCCATTCCTTAGCAATTACTGCAGAAATAGCATTAGGAACAGGAAAGACTTCTGGAATAACCGCAGGAGCTTTAAAAACCTTATCCAAACGTATAGAATTAGTATCAAGAGGACTAGAATCCTCTATTTCTAAAGCAATTAGTACTTCTTTAAGTAAAGAGCGAATAAATTCCATCTTAAATAAATATGAAGATTTATCAGCATCAATCTCTGAGACAGAATCCTCTGAACCAGAAGAGTCCAAAGAATCAGAATGATGGTGTTCATTTAAAAATTCATCTGTAGAGAGAGAAGATTTAAAAGACTTTTTACGTTTACTAGAAGGAGAAATAACAGACAAAGCCTTCTTTATGGATTCAGAAACAAAATCTCTTATGTTATCAGGAACATTCTGCACCTTAGACGTTGAGGGAACTGCAACAGGCAATGGTACATCACTAAAGGAAATATTATCTGCTTTAACAAGTTTGTCATGACAATTATTACAAACAACAGCTGGAGGAATAGCTACCAAAAGTTTACAGCAGATACACTTAGCTTTGGTAGATCCAGCAGGCAGTGGTTTTCCTGTAGTATCTTCTGGCTCAGATGCAACGTGAGACATCTTGCAATATGTAAGAGAAAAAACAACATATAAAGCAAAATAGATCAAATTCCTTATAAGACAGTTTCAGGAATGGGAAAAAAATGCCAAACATCAAGCTTCTAGCAACCAGAAGCAAATGAAAAATGAGACTGAAATAATGTGGAGACAAAAGCGACGCCCATATTTTTTGGCGCCAAATAAGACGCCCACATTATTTGGCGCCTAAATGCTTTTGGCGCCAAAAATGACGCCACATCCGGAACGCCGACATTTTTGGCGCAAAATAACGTCAAAAAATGACGCAACTTCCGGCGACACGTATGACGCCGGAAACGGAAAAGAATTTTTGCGCCAAAAAAGTCCGCGCCAAAAATGACGCAATAAAATGAAGCATTTTCAGCCCCCGCGAGCCTAACAGCCCACAGGGAAAAAAGTCAAATTTTTGAGGTAAGACAAAATATGATAATTTAAAGCATAATCCCAAATATGAAACTGACTGTCTGGAAATAAGGAAAGTTGAACATTCTGAGTCAAGGCAAATAAATGTTTGAATACATATATTTAGAACTTTATAAATAAAGTGCCCAACCATAGCTTAGAGTGTCACAGAAAATAAGACTTACTTACCCCAGGACACTCATCTACATGTTTGTAGAAAGCCAAACCAGTACTGAAACGAGAATCAGTAGAGGAAATGGTAAATATAAGAGTATATCGTCGATCTGAAAAGGGAGGTAAGAGATGAATCTCTACGACCGATAACAGAGAACCTTATGAAATAGACCCCGTAGAAGGAGATCACTGCATTCAATAGGCAATACTCTCCTCACATCCCTCTGACATTCACTGCACGCTGAGAGGAAAACCGGGCTCCAACTTGCTGCGGAGCGCATATCAACGTAGAATCTAGCACAAACTTACTTCACCACCTCCCTTGGAGGCAAAGTTTGTAAAACTGATTTGTGGGTGTGGTGAGGGGTGTATTTATAGGCATTTTAAGGTTTGGGAAACTTTGCCCCTCCTGGTAGGAATGTATATCCCATACGTCACTAGCTCATGGACTCTTGTTAATTACATGAAAGAAAAGCTAGTAATAGATTCAGAACTATAATATTTATGCCAGTCGAACACCTGGCAAAGAGCACTCACCCAAAGATTGTTTCATTTTTGAGATTGTGACAGTTGCCAGTTCGTACTCCTCTTCGTTCTCATTACTAACACCATTTTGAATGGTCTCTACATTTTTCATGTCCTTTCGCACAGGTTTTAGCCTGATATCAAGGTTTGATGCACTCAAGGAGACACCTCCAAAAATCTGCGACAAAAGTGGCCTGTTTTTTTTGGGTTTATTAAGTACTGAATATACATCATCTTTTCTTTCTTTTGATTTACTGCGAGTAGTTCGTTGGGTATGTGATGTTTCATTTTTGTCTTTTTGTTTTTTATGGCTGAGTCTTGATGTGGAAGAATCATGTAACTGCATCGCTAATTCAGAAGATACTTTTCTAGGTTCAGTAAGGAACCAGTTTAGCCGTATGGGACCAGAGGAAGACGTATTTAAAGGTTGGTTTTCCACATTATAGGAATCTACTGGCACATCTTCAAGTGGGATATAGTTTTTAGAATAAGTCCTTTTGATTTCTTTTGAGTCTGCAACTTTTAATCTCTCCATTTCTTCCACTAAATGTCTTTCGCTGTCTGCTTTATCCACTGGTTTCAAATGGAAGGCTCCCCTGTAATCTAAAAATTAAAAAAACATAAAGTCTGTGTTTATAAAATATATTTTAAAAAGTAATTAAAGAGATGTATTAAATGTTATCTAAATATGAGATTAACATTTACACATCAAAGATATTACATTTCCAAATTGTATAAACTCTGGGATTTATCCAATAATTCAGCAGTAAAGGAACATGAGCTGAAAAGTTTATATCATGCAATGCGCAATGAACCTTTTTGACTCATATTTCATGTTTTTTTGGTATTGTAAACTAATTTATTTTTTCCACTGACCCCAGAAAAACTGTATCCTGCAAGAAACAGAATCCTGGTCCTGCATCATTCTATAGATTGAATGCTTGATCACGAGCTTATCTTTATCTGTTCCTGATTGGCCAAGGTACAGATAATAAGATATATATATATATATATATATAAATATATATGTGTATATATATATATATATATATATATATATATATATATATATACATACATATATATCAGTGGCATATTTAAGTTTTGTGCTGCCCTGGCTCTTAAAGTTATATGCCCCCACAAGCACACTCAGGTTTTAGGCTTTTTTAACCATAATATTTATTGGTCAGGGTGTCACTATATACAAAACATAAATTAAGGACTTAAAAAAACTTTCAGGAACACAAACATATACCTGCCATAGGGAGTTTGTAAACTCTTGAATCATAGAAATAGCAAAGCACACAATGTGCAGTTTATTTATACAACCACAGGGTCTGACAAATGCCAAGATTCACTTCAAATCTATATACCTTACACTACAAAAAAAAATAAAAAAATAAAATCAAAAGGGATTGCTATATTTTTTATTACAACAATAAGACTTTTTAGACTTACAAGTTTCGTTTTTATGTATACGAATTTTACAAATTGAAACAGCTTTTATGAATTCTGTTGAAATGTACTTACAGTATATTAAATTGCTTAAAGTATAATATTATTTTATTTTCCAAGTCTATGTTGGATTTAGCTAGTGAGCACAACTTGGTTTCACTTTTTTTGTACAGATTACTAACGAGATTAAAAGGCTCTCTATATTTACTAAGTTGTTTTACTAATGTGTGTTAGATTACAAGTGGTGCGGTATTGCAAAAACTCCGCTAGAGTTAAGCTTTTTGCGAAAGTTGGGTTGCGTTCGTATTACAAGTTTCAAAAAAACTTATTTTGCGCTAGTAGTAACCCGAATAGTGTGAAAAACCTAATTTAAGTTTTTGCGTGTGCGTGCATGTATTCCCCAATAGAAATCAATGGAGAAAAAAAAACAAACTAACACCCGAGATTGCGCAAACACCGTACAGTAAATACAGTAAATACATAGTTAAAATATTTATTAAATATGAATATTGCATAAATATGTTTTTATCATGTTTTCATCTACTTAATGTCAAAGGGCTATAATGCACTTATATATTTGTTTATTTATGTATACATATATATTTGTTTTTATATGTGTATATATATATGACTGTAAATACATACAGTATATACACATATAATTATTTATCTGTACACATATATAGACACATATAGACATATATATATATATATATATATATATATATATATATATATATATATATATATATATATATATATATATATATATATATATATATATATATATATACATACAAACACATATTTAGCAATGTATATGTATGTGTCTCAATTTTAAAGCCATTTGCCTGCCTTTTTTTTCTCTAACACCTGAGATTGCATATCTTTGAGACCTTATAACTTTTTTGAGCAATATTTTTTTAAAATAATTTTTATTAAACAGTGTTATTATGAGTGTAACTGTACTTTGTAATGTATTTTTTAAGTGTATTGTGCAACTTTTTTTCAATGGAGATTTCACTCCACTTGTAATATCAGCACAATGAAAATGGCTTGCAAAAACATGATTACGCTAGCGCAAAACTGTTTGCGCCTCGCTTGTAATCTAGCCCTGTGTGTTTAGCGCAGACTCTGAATATTTTTTGTGTCCAAGTGGCATGAAATATTCTGTATAAATGGAGTAATAGCAAAAATGGTAAAAATTCTCTGGTACTTTGTGCAAGATTTTCTCTGAAATTCCTGGCAGTGAAGGGTTAAACACATGCTTTATAACATATTAAACTTGACACATATCAAAATGTACATAACTACTTGTCAAAGAAAAATATCAAATCTTTCCATTTGGTAAGCTTATTAATCAGATCAGCATTAGTATTGACGAACACATCAATTATTACTGACCAGGAACTGGCGTGATTAGATGTCTCGTTGGGGTTATGTCTTGTTGAGCTGGTCTGAGAGCCGTTGATCTCACTAGAAAGCATAAACAAATATATCAGATGAAATGCACACATAGAAACAGACTTGGCTGAAAGAAGGGCTATATATGTTACCCAGATGAATAAGACAGTAAAATTAAAATTCAAAAATAATATACCCATATGATATATATTCAGACGAGTACAGTATTAGCTCACTCTGTGTCGGTTGATCAAAAGTTCTCAAGCATGGAGAGAAATTATTGTACAGACAACAGGGCTGAACTCACCAAATTCTCTAAGAAAAAGTGTGGAACCTTGAAATCCCAGAGAGATGAGAGCTGCCTTCCATAGAAAGTGATGAAGCTCTCTAGGTTTGTGATTTTTGTAATTAAACTAAAATATTTTCACTGATATGTAACTTGTACTTGCCTCTAGCTAAGTAACATTACTTTTCTGACAGTCAAGTTAGCAAAATCCACCTGCATGCAGCTAACAAGATACATATGTGAGACCTGCAGGTATAAAATGCTTAGCGAATATCTATTCAACCCAGGGATCTCCTCTGTACCTTCCACTTTCTGAAACTGTCAGGATTATTTCACATAGAACAAATACAAAGTGAAATGCATTTTGTAAAACATACATAGAAATATACAAAGTACGATCCTAATTTGTTACACAGAAACTTTAAAATCATAATCAGAATTTGTAAAATCATGATCCTAAAAGCACTACTGTTTACAGAATCTAAATGCATTGAAATACAAAATAGAAAGTTCAAATTTTAAATTAAATAAAACTTAAAAAACAAATTCTGAAGACTAAAATAATATAAAATGCAAAAGTGTAAATGTAACAGAACTCTCATGGCATACAGTGCTCATTAGAGAAGTATGACAAAATTTGCCTTTCTAGAAACTTGTGAGGGATTTTGAAGTGCTGGAGGATCATTTTAGATAATCTCATCTAGACTTTAATCAACTTTGATTCTGCTATTTTAAGACACTGCATAAAGTATATGTTTATTTTAATTAATTCTGCAGTCTCAAAATGATTCAACCCCCTGAAAAGAATGCCTCACATCAGCACAAATATGCAAAACAGGCGTTGTCTCAAGCACACCTGATGCAACTAATCAAGGGCCTCATTAGTTGCACCAGGTGTGCTTGAGCTAGAACACATAAAAAATACCTGAGCTGGAAAGGAGTTTGTTGAGTGTCACTTTGCCCTTCACAAACAAGGAACAGGATACAAAAAGATAGCAAAGGCACTGAATGTTCCTAGAGACACAGTTGGAAGCATATTTCGCAAGTTCAAAGTTAAAGGAACAGCGGTTACACTACCTGGGCGGGGCAGAAACAGGAAGCTATCAACAACTGCAACCAGATTTCTGAGAAGGCATGTTGAGAAAAACCCTTGAGTGACTGCAAAAGACCTGCAGCAAGACTTGGTGGCAACAGGCACTGAGGTTTCAGTTTGCACAGTAAGGCGCAGAAGGTATCCATGCCAGAACTCCAAGACGTACACTACTACTGACCTAGAAGCACAAGAAAAGTCAGCTCCAATATGCTCAAAATCATATGAATGAGCCACAGAAGTTTTGGGATTCTATTCTGTGGAACGATGAAACAAAACTGGAACTTTTCAGCCTGATGAATCAGCCATTTGTCTGGAGGAAGAAGAATGAAGCATATGCTGAGAAGAACACTCTGTCTACTGTTAAGCAAGGTAGTGGCAAGGTGATGCTCTGGGGCTGCTTTGCATCCTCTGGCACGGGAAACCTGCAGAGTGTGGAAGTCAAGATGGATTCATTGAAGTATTAGGAAATCCTAGGAGAAAATGTCACACAGTGAGGAAGCTGAAGCTTGGGCATCATGGGACCTTCTAACAGGACAATGCTCCCAATCATACCTCAAATTCCACCAAGGCTTGGTTGCAGAAGAAGTCCTGGAAGATTATACAGTGGCCATCACATTCACCTGACTTGAACCCCATAGAAAATCTCTGGTGGGATTTGAAGAAGGAGGTTGCAGCACGCAAACCCAAGAATATTACTGAACTGGAGGCCATTGCTCATGAGGAATGGACTAAGATTCCTCAGGAATGCTGCTAGAAGCTGGTGTCTGGCTATACATCTCTTTGCAGCAGGTCATAATTGCAAAAGTGTGCTCTACAAAGTACTAAAGATGCTTACCATGAAGGGGTTGAATAATTTTGAGACTGCAGAATTCATTAAAAGTTGCATTTTCAGTTGAATTTGGGGAAACCACTTGAAGCATTCATTGTGTTGCACTATTTCAATTGCTTTTGTTTGATTTGTTCATTGCAAACAGCTAAAAGTCTGTAAATTCTGACAATAAATCTGATTACAATAGGGGCTGAATAATTTTGATGACTGTAATATAAACAGAAACCCTCCCTCTAACAGAAATTCAATTCCTTAAAGGGCCATTATACACCAAATGTTTCTTTGCAAAAAAGTTTTGTAGATGATCCATTTATATAACCCATCTGGGAGTGTTTTTGTAACAATCTATAGTAGACACGCTTTTCCAGTCTACTGTTGACTTCTTTTTGTATAATTTGTCTTTTCATATGCAGGGAAGGGGGGAGTGTCTGCTATTAGCCCATTTAGCTGGGCGTTCCTGATAATCTTATCAACAGTGCTAAACTTGGAGCATCTAAGTAAGTTTTTGAAAAAGGTTTTATACTGGATTTTTAGATCAGTATTTGTGCATACTCTTCTTTATACTAGACATGCTGTTATATGAAAATTGGTGTATTTAAAGGGCCAGTAAATAAAGTATATTTACATAATCAACCAATGCATGATAACAAGATAATTAGCATTAGAAGTGCACATAGGTCCTGATATTCAAAGCTTCTCCAGCTTGGAGAGAAATTGCATTTCAGACTTTACAGGGGCTGAACTCACTGAATATTCAAAAGAAAAAGGGTGGAACTCTCCAGCACTGCGAGATGGCTCTCATTTATATATATAAAGGAGAGACAAGCCCAGTGCAATACAGCACTGTGTAATATGAGAGTTTTTTTTACACTTCTGTGTTACTTTAACAAATTAGGATCATACTTTGCATATTTCTGTTTGTATATACAAATGACATTGCACCTTGAATTTGCTGCATTGCAAACTTAAACTGACACTTTCAGAAAGTGAGAGGGAGAGGGCAGTTCCCTGATCTGAACAGGGGAGTTCCCAGGGTATGTCTGAAGCTCTCTTGCCAGTCTTGTGAAATTTTCTAAGCTTTTTAAAAAAGCTTGTCTCACTGATTTGTCTCGACAGCTGTATGCAGAAGAAGTTTTCTCAAAATTTACAATAGACTTATTTTAAAGTGAATGTAAAGTTTAATGAGAAAGTGCCCGTTTTTTAAAAATTATTCTTAAAAACAGGGTCACTTTCATTCGGATCGGTAAGATTGCACTCCGCCACCTAAGAGGTAACAGACAAGTTAAGGAGCAGCGCTGCTTCTTAACGTACGTTTCCGGCAAGCCATAAACAATGGGCATAGAAAGCAACATCCGCTGTTTGTGAAATCTACCCCGACAGTGCGGATCAGGTCTGCAAGACCTCGCTGAATGCGGAGAGCAATACGCTCTCTGAATTCAGCATTGCACCAGCAGCTCACAAGAGCTGCTGGTGCAATTCCGCCCCCTGCAGACTCGCGGACAATCGGCCGCCAGCAGGGGGTGTCAATCAATGTCTTTAGACCGCTGCTTCATAACTGCTGTTTCTGGCGAGTCAACATGGCCCACAAGCTCTATATAGAGCTTGATAAATGGGCCTCTTAGTCTGAACTTAAAATGAGTAGTAGATTTTTTTCTGACAAATTTCAGTTATGTCTATTTCCACTTCCACTGCATCATGTGACAGCCATCATCCAATCACAAATGCATATACATATATTCTGTGGATTCTTGACTCTCTTAAAACTGAGATGTCCAAATTAAAAGGGGATATTAGAAAACAATGCGTGCCAAGTGCAAGAGAGTCAAAATCACTAATCAACTTCTTTTAAGATGTATCAAGTAAATAACAACTTTTAAGTTTTGTGTTTTTCAGAGGAACTGGAATTGGAAAAAAAAATGGATGCGTGAGAAGATCCTCCAATTAATATTTCAAGTTTATTGCAGGATTTTTTTTCTCAAATTAAATTAAAGGACCTTAGTTTTTATATTTTTTTTGTTTGTTTTTGTTTTTAAGGAGAAGCCTCTAAATTTATTAAATACAGTCAAGTGAGACAAAATCCAAATAATTTTATAAATATGTATTGTAAGATTTTTGCTTTATTTTTTTATTTAAATGTTTAGGATTGAGGGAACAGAGTAATATTAGTTGAGTCTTGGGGCCATTGTTTAATTTTTAAAATAGTTACAGTGGGTTCCTATTGGGGCTGTTTTGATTGTCTGTGTATGTTTATTCTAGAAGACAAGACTTGGAAGTGATATGGTGACATTGAGACACAAGTGAATATCTACAACATTAGTGATTCGGCCTAGATCATGCTACAGGATTTACATGTAGTGGGTCTACAAATTTCCTGAAGCTACAGAAAATCCCCGGTTTATCACACTCACCCTCTATACTTCTCAATAAAGTTATTTGCTTTATCACCCCAATATAATTAAACCAGCCACACAATGCGCACGGATTTACCACACATTATGCATAATAAAGTCTTCTCATGTGTGCACTACATATGGATTTGCCATACAATATCATGAGGCATTGTGTAAACCATGGGATAGCCTCACCCTGTTGTGGGTAGTGGGAAGACATTGTGGTGGAAGTTGCAACAGTGGTGCTGTGATGTGGTAAGCGGGAGTGCACAGAAGCATAGTTGTTGGGTACAAAGCTACAGTAAGTTTGGGGTGGTGTGAATTTGCGTACAATGGGTGGCTAAGGGGTTATAAATTAATATATTGTTTTTACTGTGAGTGCTTTCATAATCTAAGTTTCGCCTCTCAGTGCCCTAAAGCTTAAATATTACTGTTTGTCAACTAAATTTTGCCTAAGTAAACAATATCATCTTCAATTCTTAAACTTACACATGTAAACCATTCCATAATTCTTCAATTGAGAGGACTCTTTCCTTTTAAAGTAATTTGCCCTCTATGAGGGACTGGAAGAAATGGTTTAGTATGTATAAAATATTATTGTTATTTATTTGTATAACACTGGAATATTCCATATTCACATAGATTTTGATCATGTATATATTTTATGTATTTATATGCCAGAAAGGAAGCCAAACAACAGGGGCTTGCTTGAAAAGTAAGTTAAGAAGCAGCGGTCATAAGACCGATACTCCTTAAAGGGACACTGAACCCAATTTTTTCCCATGATTCAGATAGAGCATGCAGTTTTAGGCAACTTTCTAATTTACTCCTATTATCAATTTTTCTTCATTCTCTTGCTATCTTTATTTGAAAAAGAAGGCATCTAAGCTATTTTTTTTGGTTGAGAACTCTGGACCGCACTTTTTTTATTGGTGGATGACTTTATCCACCAATCAGCAAGGTCAACCCAGGTTGTTCACCAAAAATGGGCCGGCATCTAAACTTACATTCTTGCATTTCAAATAAAGATACCAAGAGAATAAATAACATTTGATAATTGGAGTAAAATAGAAAGTTGCTTAAAATTTCATGCTCTATCTGAAGCACAAAAGAAAAAAAATGGGTTCAGTGTCCCTTTAAATTCTCCGTCACCTTTTCGGTGAGTGGGTGGGGGGAATTGCACAAGCATTTCACTAGAAATGCTTGTACAATGATAAATGCCGACAGTTGGAACTAGTTGTTTATAGACTGCTGAGAGTTGGAGCTGAGGTTCTGGGGCCTGCCATGACTGGAACTTTGGAGAAGGCTGCAGTTTTGAACAATCCAGAGTGGAACTTTGGGAGCCCAGCAGTCTGAAGATCCTTAATGAACCTTAGACCAGAGATCACTTCTGAAGCAGTCCCTAAAGATCACACACCCATAAGCAGGTAGTCTGGAAACACTGGCCCATAAGAGAGTGAGACTTTAAAATATGTTGGTTTAATAATAGTATTAATAAGGACTGTTAGAGAAGCAATTTATCATAGTAATTGGATTATTTATCAGGTATAGGTGTATGTATTGTTTTGCACTTTTGTACTGTTTATATATAATTTTTCCTTCTACACAACTCAAGGAAAAGTGTTTTAATTTCTGTATTCAATATAACATCTTTTTTATTTATCATTTTGTGAATTACTTGATTTTGTCACTTGTTCCCTAGCAAATTTCTTACACACACACACATATATATATATTTAAAAATATAAAGAACATTTTTATCTATGTAGAGAACATTGGAATATAAAATATGCGTAACACGCTTCTGGTTGCGCACTGTAAGGTCTAATATGGAGTCGGGTTTGCGCACATGAAGAATTAGTTATCTTAAAGCGCGTTATGTAAATATTGAATATAAAATATTGAAAAAACTGAATTTATGTTTACCTGATAAATTTCTTTCTCCAACGGTGTGTCCGGTCCACGGTTTCATCCTTACTTGTGGGATATTCTCTTCCCCTACAGGAAATGGCAAGGAGAGCACACAGCAAGAGCTGTCCATACAGCCCCCCTCTGGCTCCGCCCCCCAGTCATTCGACCGACGGTTAGGAGAAAAAGGAGAAACTATAGGGTGCCGTGGTGACTGTAGTGTATAAAGAAAGAAAGACATTTTTCAAACCTGACTAAAAAACCAGGGCGGGCCGTGGACCGGACACACCGTTGGAGAAAGAAATTTATCAGGTAAACATAAATTCTGTTTTCTCCAACATTGGTGTGTCCGGTCCACGGTTTCATCCTTACTTGTGGGAACCAATACCAAAGCTTTAGGACACGGATGAAGGGAGGGAGCAAATCAGGTTACCTAAACAGAAGGCACCACGGCTTGCAAAACCTTTCTCCCAAAAATAGCCTCCGAAGAAGCATAAGTATCGAATTTGTAAAATTTGGCAAAGTATTCAGGGAAGACCAAGTCGTTGCCCTACAGATCTGATCAACAGAAGCCTCGTTCTTGAAGGCCCATGTGGAAGCCACAGCTCTAGTAGAATGGGCTGTAAATTGTTCAGGAGGCTGCCGTCCGGCAGTCTCAAAAGCCAATCGGATGATGCTTTTCAGCCAAAAGGAAAAAGAGGTAGCAGTAGCTTTCTGTCCTCTCCTCTTACCAGAATAGACGACAAACAAAGAAGATGTCTGTCTGAAACCCTTCTTTGCTTCTAAATAGAATTTCAAAGCACGAACTACATCTAAATTATGTAACAAACGTTCCTTCTTCGAAACTGGATTCGGACACAGAGAAGGAACCACTATTTCCTGGTTAATATTGCTGTTGGAAACCAACTTTTGGAAGAAAACCAGGCTTTGTACGTAAAACTACCTTATCTGTATGGAATACCAGATAGGGTGAACACACTGCAAAGCAGACAATTCAGAAACTCTTCTAGCAGAAGAAAAAGCAACCAAAAACAGAACTTTCCAAGATAGTAACTTAATATCTATGGAATGTAAGGGTTCAAACGGAACCCCTTGAAGAACTGAAAAAAACTAAATTTAGACTCCATGGAGGAGTCAAAGGTCTGTAGACAGGCTTGATTCTGACTAAAGCCTGTACAAACACCTGTACATCTGGCATGGCTGCCAGACGTTTGTGCAACAAAATAGACAGAGCAGATATCTGTCCTTTTAGAGAACTAGCTGACAAACCTTTATCCAAACCCTCTTGGAGAAAGGAAAGTATCCTCAGAATTTTAATTTTACTCCAAGAGTATCCCTTGGAGTCGCACCAACAGATATATTTTTTCCATATCTTATGGTAAATTTTCCTAGTCACAGGCTTCCTGGCCTGAATCAGAGTATCTATAACCGAATCTGAAAACCCACGCTTAGATAGAATCAAGCGTTCAATTTCCAAGCAGTCAGTTGCAGAGAGACTAGATTTGGATGTTCGAATGGACCTTGTACTAGAAGATCCTGTCTCAAAGGTAGCTTCCATGGTGGAGCTGATGACATATTCACCAGGTCTGCATACCAAGTCCTGCGTGGCCACGCAGGAGCTATCAGAATCACCAAGGCCTTCTCCTGTTTGATCCTGGCTACAAGCCTGGGAAGGAGAGGGAACGGTGGAACCACATAAGCTAGATTGAACGACCAAGGCGCCACCAATGCATCCACTAGTGTCGCCTTGGGATCCCTGGATCTGGACCCGTATCGAGGAACCTTGGAGTTCTGACGAGACGCCATCAGATCCATATCTGGAATGCCCCATAGTTGAGTTAACTGGGCAAAGACCTCCGGGTGGAGTGCCCACTCCCCCGGATGGAAAGTCTGACGACTCAAATAATCCGCCTCCCAGTTGTCTACTCCTGGGATGTGAATTGCAGATAGATGGCAGGAGTGATCCTCGGCCCATTTGATGATCTTGGATACCTCTCTCATCCCCAAGGAACTCTTTGTTCCCCCCTGATGATTGATGTACGCTACAGTCGTCATGTTGGCCGACTGGAACCATATGAATTTGACCTTTGCCAGGTAAGGCCAAACCAGGAGCGCATTGAATATCGCTCTCAGTTCTAAAATGTTTATCGGGAAGAAAAGACTCTTCTCGAGACCATAGACCTTGAGCTTTCAGAGAGTCCCAGACCGCGCCCCAGCCTAAGAGACTGGCGTCGGTCGTGACGATGACCCACTCTGGTCTGCGGAAACTCATTCCCTGAAACAGGTGATCCTGAGACAACCACCAGCGGAGAGAATCCCTGATTACCTGGTCTACTTGAATCTGGGGAGACAAGTCTGCATAATCCCCATTCCACTGTTTGAGCATGCACAGTTGTAATGGTCTTAGATGAATTCGAGCAAAAGGAACTATGTCCATCGCTGCGACCATTAATCCTATTACTTCCATGCACTGAGCTATGGAAGGCTGCAGAATAGAGTGAAGAACTTGACAAGCGCTCAGAAGTTTTGATTTTCTGACCTCTGTCAGGAAGATCTTCATTTCCATAGAATCTATTATTGTTCCCAGAAAAGGAACTCTTGTTGACGGGAACAGGGAACTCTTTTCTACGTTCACCTTCCACCCGTGAGATCTGAGAAAGGCTAGAACAATGTCTTGTATGGGCCTTTGCTTTGGAAAAAGACGACGCTTGGGTTAGAATGTCGTCTAGATAAGGTGCTATAGCAATGCCCCTCGGTCTTAATACCGCTAGAAGGGACCCTAGCACCTTTGTGAAAATTCTGGGGAGCAGTGGTTAAACCGAATGGAAGAGCCACGAACTGTCTTTCCAGGAGGGCGAACCTCAAGAACTAATGGAGATCTTTGTGGATAGGAATATGCAGGTACGCATCCTTTAAATCCACGGAAGTCATGTATTGACCCTCCTGGATTGTTGGAAAAATCGTCCTTGTTCCGTTATTGGAACTGGGTGTATCACTCCCATCTTTACTATGTCTCCTACGCAGTGTAAGAATGCCTGTCTCTTCATCTGGTCTGAAGATAAGCGAGACATGTTGAACCTTCCCTTTTGAGGAAGTTCCTTGAATTCTAGAAGATATCCCTGAGAGACTATTCTAGTGTCCAGGGATCCGGAACATCTCTTGCCCAAGCCTGAGCAAAGAGAGAGAGTCTGCCCCCTACTAGATCCGGTCCCGGATCGGGGCTACCCCTTCATGCTGTCTTGGTAGCAGCAGCAGGCTTTTTGGCCTGTTTACCCTAGTTCCAACCTTGCAATGGTTGGGAAGAGTTGCCTTCTTGTCTGGAGGTCGCAGAGTTAGGAATTGGTCCGTTCCTGAAATTGCGAAAGGAACGAAAATTAGATTTGTTCTTAGCCTTGAAAGGCCTATCTTGTGGGAGGGCATGTCCCTTTCCACCAGTAATGTCTGAAATAATCTCTTTCAATTCCGGCCTGAATAGGGTCTTACCCTTGAAAGGAATATTAAGCAATTTATTCTTGGACGACACATTCGCCGACCAGGATTTTAGCCAAAGCGCTCTGCGCGCCACTATATCAAACCCTGAATTTTTCGCCGCTAACTTAGCAATTGAAAAGCGGCATCCAAAATAAATGAATTAGCCAACTTAAGTGCGTGAATTCTGTCCATGACTTCATCATATGGAGTCTCCCTTTGAAGCGAATTTTCCAGTTCCTCGAACCCAAATACGCTGCGGTAGTGACAGGAATAATGCACGAGATTGGTTGAAGAAGGAAGCCCTGCTAAATAAATTCTTTTTTAACAGTCCTTCTAATCGTTTATCCATAGGATCTTTGAAAGCGCAACTGTCCTCAATAGGAATAGTTGTGCGCTTAGCTAACATTGAAACCGCCCCCTCAACCTTAGGAACCGTTTGCCATGTGTCCTTTCTGGGGTCGACAATGGGGAACATTTTCTTGAATATAGGAGGTGGAACAAAAGGTATACCTGGCTTTTCCCACTCCTTAGTCACTATGTCCGCCACCCGCTTGGGTATCGGAAAGGCATCAGCGTGCACTGGAACCTCTAAGAATTTGTCCATCTTGCACAATTTCTCTGGAATTGCCAGAGAATCACAATCATCTAGAGTAGTTAGGACCTCCTTAAGCAGGGCGCGGAGGTGTTCTAACTTAAATTTAAAAATCACTATATCAGTGTCTGCCTGCTGAGAAACTTTTCCTGAATCAGAAACTTCCCCTTCAGACAGGCCCTCCCTCACTGCTATACTCAGATTGATGTGAGGGAACAACTGATAAATTGTCCTCAGCGCTAACCTGCTCATCTTCTGTATTTAAAAACTGAGCAATCACGCTTTCTAGAATAGGATGGCAGTTTAGATAATAGATTTGCTATAGAATTATCCATCACGGCAGTTAATTGCTGCATAGTAACCAGCATTGGCGCGCTAGATGTACTAGGTATCGCCTGCGCGGGCAAAACTGGTGTTGACACAGAAGGAGAGGATGATAAAACTATCCCCACTACCTTCACATGAAGAATCATCCTGGGCAATCTTATTAAATGTGACAGTACTGTCCTTACTTTGTTTGGACGCTATGACACAATTTGCACAAAACATTAATAGGGGGAACCACCTTGGCTTCCACACATACAGAGCATAAGCTATCAGAAGGTACAGACATGTTAGACAGAATATGGCAGGCTAATAATGCAATAAAAACGTTTTTAAAGAAAAGCGTTACTGTCTCTTTAAATAATAAACAAGCACACTTTATTTCTGAAAGTTTGAAAAACTATGAAGGCAATGTCCGATTTTTACAAAAATTGCACCCCAGAGTCCTAGTGCCTTGAAAGTATTGCACACCAAGTTTCAAGACTTTAACCCTTAAAATTAGCAAAACGGAGCCATTTGTTCAAATAAACAATTTTATCACACAACAATCACTGCCACAGCCTTGCTGCGGCTTTTTACCTTCCCTTAAAGTGATTCAGCACTGAAATAAACCTTCCTAAATCCGGTTTCTTTACCCACAGGACCCTCAAATGAAGCTGCATGCACTGCCAAGGAAATAAACTGCGCAATTGAGGCGCGAAAACCGGGCCTCCTTCATCTGCATTACCAGAGTGAAGGGGCCTTTCTGACTGAAGTAGTAGTCTAACTAGATGCCAGGCGAAAAAAACGTTCCCAAAAGTGCTTTTATAACACAAAAAACACTCTAAGTGTCCAATAAATCTGATATAAACCAATCGATTTAGCCCACAATAGTGTCAACCAGTATAGAGCCCATTTATAAGCCTTAATCTGTTATGAATCTAAGAAAATGGCTTACCGATCCCCTAAGGGAAAAACTGACAGTCTTCTAGCATTAACATGTCTTGTTAGAAATATGACTAATCGTACCTGAAGCAGATAAGTCTGCAAACTGTTCCCCCCAACTGAAGTTCTCTGGGCTCAACAGTCCTGCGTGGGAACAGCAATTGATTTTAGTTACTGCTGCTAAAATCATACTCCTCTTTTAACAGAAATCTTCTTCATTTTCTGTTGTAGAGTAAATAGTACAAACCGGCACTATTTTAAAATAACAAACTCTTGATAGAAGAAATAAAAAACTACAACTAACACCACAAACTCCTCACCATCCCCGTGGAGATGCTACTTGTTCAGAGCGGCAAGGAGAATGACTGGGGGGCGGAGCCAGAGGGGGGGCTGTATGGACAGCTCTTGCTGTGTGCTCTCCTTGCCATTTCCTGTAGGGGAAGAGAATATCCCACAAGTAAGGATGAAACCGTGGACCGGACACACCAATGTTGGAGAAATAATAATAATTATTATAGTTCCTGTAAAATATACAAATATATATTTTATGGATTTTGTAGAATATTTTAGTACATCAATAATAATTATTTACATTAATTATTAATATTTTTCAATATTTTATACTTAATAAATACATAACTCCCCTTAATATAACTCAAGTTGGGTTAGTGCACATGAAGAATTAGTGTACTCCTGCCGGGTCTGCGCACACAAGAGTAACTGTGTAACTCTGCATGTAGAATTATATGTTGTATAGCTGACACCTGTATGTGAGATTTCATGCAATGTACTCGCCCTCGGTTTCAGAATATGGGATTACATGCCACCAATATTTTATGCCTTTTTCCAGGATCTGGAAATTGGAGGATGTAATATACCAATCTAGTGGGTGTAAGGACTGGATAATCTAAGGGGGTCAGTGTAAGAAGAACTTTGGGTGACCCAGGGGTAGGGTTTTGATAATCTGTGAATGTTTAGGACATCTTGGGAAGAGTTTAGAAATCCTCATGCAGGGTATAGGTGTCTCCAATAGAGAAACATAAACAGAAGATAGACAGCAGGACTTACCTTGCATTTAAGGATTACTCATCAATAGTGGGATGTTAGGGAGATATCGCATTATAGTTAATTTACTTAAAGAGCAATTCTTGGAAATAATTAATAGAGGAGTGAAAGGGCATGGAATAGGATTAGGACATAATGGCCTCTATTTATCAAAGGTCTGTCGGACCTGATCCGACAGTGCGGATCAGGTCCTACAGACCTCGCTGAATACGCTCTCCGTATTCAGCATTGCACCAGCAGCTCACAAGAGCTGCTGGTGCAACGCAGCCCCCTGCAGACTCGCGGCCAATGGGCCGCCTGCAGGGATGTGTAAATCAACCCGATCGTACTCGATCGGGTTGATTTCCGGCGATGTCTGTCCGCCTGCTCAGAGCAGGCGGACAGGTTATGGAGCAGCAGTCTTTGTGACCGCTGCTTCATAACTGCTGGCATCAAGCTCCATTTGGAGCTTGATAGATAGGCCCCATTGAGTTTTGTTTGATTTATTAAGGCAATGTACATATGGTTTGTCAATGGCACAAACATCTGTCCTTATTTTGTTATACATGTGAAAAAAAAACAAATCAGAAAGAAGAGAGAATTTATGTAAAAAAAATCAAATCAGAAAGAATTTATTTTGTTTAAATCTGACAGGAGTATGGCATTTACAATAAATCTGAGACCATCTTCTCTGTGTGAATATTCACCTACCTGACCTCCTTTTTAGGGCATCATAAGCTTCATGTTCCAGTGGAATTACCATGCTGTCAAACCTGCCCAGGTCAGTTAGAGCAATAAAATTCCTAAAAAAAAAATCATATAAGATTAATAGTGGAAATTTGGTTTTGTTTCACTGTATGTATTTCGACATCATGAAAATGGAATAGAGAAACTTTATTCAAGGAGAATATTTAAATTATAAAATTCAGACATTTACAAAGACACTTAACCCTTTCCGGTTCTATAAATTAAATAAAACTGCAGCCGGCAGGTCTTATTTAATTTTCACGCCACACTTTTGAATTTCTCAGCTAAAAAGCAAGTCACTGCTAGATGGGGCTATTTAGCTGTGAAATTCAAAATTGGAAATGTCGGAATATATCCGGCGTTTGACCGCATGAGGTGAAACGCTTTGTCAGATATATTCCGACAAAGGACCTGAAAGGGTTAAAGGGATATAAAACCCAAAATTTTTCGTTCATGACTCAGATAGAGCATGTTATTTTTAACACCTTTCTAATTTACTTCTATTATCAAATTTTCTCCATTCAATTGGTATCTTTTGTTAAAAAGCAGGGACATATGCTTAGGAGCCGGCCCATTTCTGGAGCTTTATATTGCAGCAGTTTTTCAAGGATAACAAGAGCACTAGACGGCAGCACTATTTCCTGCAATGTAGTGCTCCAAATGCCTACCTAGGTATTTCTTCGACACAGAATATCATGGGAATAAAGCAAATTTGATAAACGAAATAAATTGGAAATGTATCTAAAATGGTATGGTCTGTCTCAATCACAAAATAAAATCTGTGGGTTTCATATCCCTTTAAACACCAACCAAAAGAGTTCTGTAAACATTTAAAGATACAACCTCTAAAGTTTTTTTAAATGTGAGATTTACAGAGGGTGCATGTACTGTTTTGTTGAGTAAGAATCATATTTCCTTGAATTCTGAGAGAATGAGGGATATAATTATGTCTGTCCTGTACTAGATGAGCATAGTAAAAACATCCAGTCCGGCTCCAGTGTGGTCCTGTACTAGCTGATTTCTTGGCTCAGAAACATAAGAATAAACAAAGTGTTGTGGAAATCAGTATGTGATAATTACATTGAGCTTCAAGGGGCAAAACTCAAAATTAAAGGGATATGAAACCCATAAATGTTATTTTGTGATTCAGACAGAGCGTACCATTTTAAAAATAGTTTCCAATTTAATTCTGTTATCAAATTTGCTTCATTCCTATGTTTGATGAGAGTGGGAGTGTGATGTCACCAGATGGGGGTGTGGCTTATAGCCATTATAGTCTATGTCGCAGTTACTGATGTGTTGGGCAGTCTGTATACTTCTATGCTCTGCAATAAAATAGCGCTGTACCTTCTATGCTGTGTCCTGCATCTCATGACATGGTGTCAGAAGTACTTGCCTGCGTTTCTGTTTCCTAATTAATGACGATGTTGAAGTTTACCCCACCTGAGCCTTTTGATTTCTCTCAGCCTGCAGCTTGGCCCACATGGCGTCAGCGGTTTCAACGCTTCAGGATTGCTTCCAAGCTGGACAAGGAGAGTGGTGAAGAACAAGTTAATTCTCTTTTATACTCTATGGGGAAAGATGTGGAGCCGGTGTTTAATGCTTTTACATTCCAAGAAGGGGAAACGTTTGACTTTGAAATAGTCATGAACAAACTCAGTGCTCACTTTGTACCCAAACGTAATGTGATTCATGAGAGGGCCTGCTTCCATAAACGCGCTCAGCGTGTGGGAGAATCAGTGGAGTCATTTGTGCACAACCTGTATGAATTAGCTGAATTCTGTGAGTTTCGTGTTGCTAAAGAAGAGCAAATCAGAGACAGAATAGTTATAGGAATTGCAGATGCTGAGGTCTCACTGAAGCTACAGTTGGAGGCTGAATTGACGTTAGATGGTGCTATTAGGATGGCCTGCCAGAGTGAACTGGTGAAAAAGCAAAGTGCTGACATGAGGTCTGAAAGTATTGTGGATGAAGTGCAGCAGTTCAGAAGAGCTGCAGGTGAAAGGCATAGTGTGAGCGGTAGACCAAGGGCAACAGATAGGTCCAGAAGTGGATGGGTGCAGCAGGCTTGCTGCACGCGGTGTAACCGAACCCATGATCAGAATGGCATATGCCCCGCTAAAGATAAAAGGTGTAGAAAGCGTAACTGAATGGGCCATTTTGAAGTGGTGTGTAAAACTGAGTCCATTAAGAAGATGCAGGTGGATAGTGACCAGGAGGCTCAAGAAGTGTCCTTTGTAGGGTCTGTTGTTAAACGGTCCAGTTCAGACGAAGATTGACAGGTTACCCTTACTGTAATGGGAGTCAAGGTTTCCTCCAAGATTGACACAGGAACAGACATCACTGTAAAGTCCCTTGCAGTATTCATAAAACTGCCTCGACAGCCTCAGCTGGTGAAAATTACAACGAAAGTTCATAGTCCTGGGGGCCGCATAGATTGTGTGGGGAAATTTCTTTCCAGCTGCGAGTACAAGCAGAGGAAATTCACCATCTGGGTACATGTAATTAGAGGTCAGTGTGTTAACCTATTGAGCAGGAAAGCCGTCTGTGGTTTGGGCCTTGTCGCCAAAGTAAATAAGATTACGGAAGACATGTTTGGTGAATTCGGCCTGCTAAATTGTAACCCAGTCCGAATATCACTTAAAGTTGATGCAGTCCCATACAGCATTACTACTCCTCGAAGAATTCCATTCTCGTTAATGCCTCAAGTGGAGAAGGAACTTCTGCGTATGAAAAATATGCCCATTGTGAAGAACGGGAAGGTACGCATCTGCGTAGACTTGAAATGGCTGAATGAGGCTTTGAAAAGAGAGAGATATGTGCTGCCGAAGCTTGAAGACATAGCTCCAAAACTGGCTGGGGTGAAGTTGTTCCCTATACTGGATGCTTCCAGCAGCTTCTGGCAGATACCTCTAGACCCAAAGTGCCGCAAACTGACTACCTTCTTTACACCGGTAGGTTGGTTTTGCTTCTGCAGACTCCCCTTTGGGATATCCTCTGCTCCTGAAATCTTTCAAAGAGAGATGAGTTCCCTCTTAAGGGACCACGAGGGCATGGCAGTCGTTATGGATGACATTTTAGTGTATGGGTCTACACTGGAAGAACATGATCAGCGATTGAGCTGTGCAGACCATTAGAGAGTCCGGGCTAAAATTTAATAAAGAGAAATGCCTTTTTGGAAAATCTGAGTTATGGTATTTTGGGCATATCATCAATGGAGATGGCATCAAGACGATCCTGATAAAGTCCTTGCTATTGAACAGATGAAAAGTCCTTCTGATGTACACGAGCTGAGACAAATATTGGGCCTTCTGAATTATGTGGGCAGGTTCCTACCAGATTAATCCACAGTACTCCACCCTATTACTGAGTTGTTGAAGAAAGATGTTGTCTGGGTCTGGGGACCTCCACAGGAAGAGGCTTTCATACAGGTCAAGTCCCTTCTGGGGTCTGCCCCAGTGTTGGGGTTCTACGACCCTTTTAAAAACACTGTGGTTAGTGCTGATGCGAGCAGTTATGGGCTAGGGGCTTGCCTCTTGCAGCTGAAAGAGAACAAACTACAGCCCATTGCCTACTGTTCCCATACACTGATGGCTGCAGAATCGAAATACGCCCAAATTGAGAAAGAATTGAGTGCCTGGCTGCAGTTTGGGCCTATGAGCGCTTCCAGTTGTGGCAGATATACTTTCCAGGCTCCCGCTGGCTGCTGCTGAAGAATCTTCAACGGAATCATATGTAAAAGTGTACATGGATTCAGTTCTGGCATCGAAATCCATCTCCTCAAGGAAGCTAGAGCAAATAGGAAAGGAGACACGTTTAGATACAGATCTTCAAGAAGTTATTTTATACATAAAGGAAGGTTGGCCCGAGAGCCGGGCAGCCTGGATGTCTTTGAGTTCTTACCAGTCAGAGACATCACAGCTCACGGAGCTGGATGGTTTGGTGCTGTTCCAAGACTGTATTGTTATTCCTGGTAGCATGCGGCAGGCGATGTTAAGCAGGATTCACGATGGCCATTTGGGCATTACAAAGTGCAGAGAAAGGGCAGCTACGGCGGTATGGTGGCCTGGGATCAGTACTGACATTGCAAGCCTTGTGTCAAAATGTGCCTTTTGCCGGGCCTACTCAGAGAAGAGAACTCTTAATTTCTACCCCGATGCCTGCAGGCCTGTGGCAGAAGATAGCTGCAGATTTTTGCGAACTTCATGGGAAGAAGTACCTGGTTGTGATTGACTACTATTCCAGGTATTTAGAGATTGCACCCCTGAATGAGCCGTTATCACTCGTCTCAAAAGTTTGTTTGCCCGGTGGGGCATAACGATGGAGCTAGTGAGTGATAACGGAATGCAGTTTGCTTCCATGGAGTTCAGTTCTTTCAGCAGTGAACATGATTTCATTCATTCTACATTAAGTATGCATTACCCGCAGGTCAATGGAATGGCTGAAAGGGCAGTTCAAACAATCAAGTTAATTCTGAAGCAATCTGATCCATACCTAGCTCTCTTGGCCCTTTATGGTGACTCCCATCCAAACCACAGGTTTTAGCCCGGCACAGTTGATGCTAGGTCGTCAGATCAGCACTAGTTTACCCTCTGTGGATGTCTTTCATCCAGCCCCCTCTATTCCTCGGGACAAGGTCCTTAGGAGGGATGAAGAGGCGAAAAGGGGCTACTGAGTTTTGCGCTTTAGAGGGTGCGAAACGAACGCAACAAAAGTTACGTTATTTCACCCTCCATAGTGCTGCCATTACGAGTTTCTGAAAAGCCTCCTTGTGCATGCGATATGGTGGCGTTAAGTTGCATACCGCACAAAATCCAAGGGCTGCTTTGACGTGCTCGTGCACGCTTTCCCCAACAGACATCAATGGGGAGAGAGTGTTAGAAAAAAAACTAACACCTGAAGTGCGGAATGGCTATCGCTGTAACGCAACCCCATTGATGTCTATGGGGAAAAAAAGTTGCATTTAAACCTAACACCCTAACATAAACCCCAAGTCTAAACACCCCTAATCTTCTGCCCCTGACATCGCCGACACTGAAATAAAGTTATTAACCCCTAATCTGACGCTCCCAACATCGCCGCCACTAATAAAAGTTATTAACCCCTATTCCGCCGCTCCCCGACAATGCCACCACTATAATAAAGTTATTAACCCCTATTCCGCTGCTCTCCGACATCACTGCCACTATAATACATTTATTAACTCCTAAACCTCTGGCCTCCAACATCACCGCCACTAACTAAACCTATTAACCCCTAAACCGCCAGCCCCCATATAGCCACTACTAAATAAACCTATTAACCCCTAAACCGCTAGCCCCTCACATCACCACTAATAAATTAACCTATCACCCCCAACTTTAAATTAAAATTACAATATCCCTATCTTAAAATAAATAAAACTTACCTGTGAATTAAAAAAAACTAAGTTTAAACTAACAATTACCCTAACATAACTATTATTCTAAAATATTATACTAAAATTAAAATAACTGCCAATTAAAAAAACTTATTTACACATTAAGAAAAACCTAACACTACTAAAAAATGTAAGTCTAAAATTACAAAAAATACTAAATTACAAAAAATAACAAACACTAAATTACTAAAAATAACAAACACTAAATTACAAAAAGTAACAAACGAATTTATCAAAAATAAAAACAATTACACCTAATCTAATAGCCCTATAAAAATAAAAAAGCCCCCCAAAAATAAAAAACCCCTAGCTTACAGAAAACTACCAATAGCCCTTAAAAGGGCATTGGCCTAAAGAAATCAGCTCTTTTACCTGTAAAAAAATACAAAGACACCCAACAGTAAAACCCACCACCCAACTAACCCCCCAAAATAAAAAAAACTAACAAAAACCTAAGCTACCCATTGCCCTGAAAAGCGCATTTGTATGGGCACTGCCCTTAAAAGGGCATTCAGCTCTTTTACATTGCCCTGAAAAGGGCATTCAGCTCTTTTACCTAAAGCCCAAAACCCTAATCTAAAAAAAAAAACACCCAATTTAAAAAAAAAAACCCATAACACTAACCCCCGAAGATCCAGAAGTCCGGACATGCATCCTCATCCAGGCGGCGAGAAGTCTTCATCAAGGCGTCCTCTTCATATGGTCACCGCCGTACACTGGATCTTCAATGCAAGGGAGCCTTTTCAAAATGGCGTCCCTTGCATTCCTATTGGCTGATTTGATTCTTGAAATTCAAATCAGCCAATAGGATGAGATCTTCTAAAATCCTATTGGCTGTTCAGATCAGCCAATAGGATGAGAGCTACTGAAATTCTATTGGCTGATTTGAATAGCTAATAGAATTTCATTAGCTCTCATCCTATTAGCTGTTTTGAAAAGCCAATAGGATTTCAGTAGCTTTCATCCTATTGGCTGATTTGAATTTCAAGAATCAAATCAGCCAATAGGAATGCAAGAGACGCCATTTTGAAAAGGCTCCCTTGCATTGAAGATCCAGTGTACGGCGGTGACCCTATGAAGAGGACGCTCCGCGCCGGATATCTTCAAAGATGGATCCGCTCCGCCCGCCGGGATGAAGATAGAAGATGCCGCTTGGATGAAGACTTCTCACCGCCTGGATAAAGACTTCTTGACGCCTGGATGAGGATGGATGTCCCGACTTCAGAAACTGTGAGTGGATCTTCGGGGGTTAAAATTATTATTATTTGTTTTATTTTTTGGGTGTTTTTTTTTTAGATTAGGGTTTTGGGCTTCAGGTAAAAGAGCTGAATGCCCTTTTCAGGGCAATGTAAAAGAGCTGGATGCCCTTTTAAGGGCCATGCCCATACAAATGCCCTTTTCAGGACAATGGGTAGCTTAGGTTTTTGTTAGAGCTAGGTTTTTTATTTTGGGGGGTTGGTTGAGTGGTGGGTTTTACTGTTGGGGGTCTTTGTATTTTTTTCCAGGTGAAAGAGCTGATTTCTTTAGGGCAATGCCCTACAAAAGGCCCTTTTAAGGACTATTGGTAGTTTATTGTAGGCTAGTTTTTTTATTTTATTTTGGGGGGGGGCTTTTTTATTTTTATAGGGCTGTTAGATTAGGTGTAATTGTTTTTATTTTTGATAATTTCGTTTGTTATTTTTCATAATTTAGTATTTTTTATTTTTTTCAATTTTAATTTTTTTTAATAGTGTTAGTTTTTTTTAAATGTGTAATTTATTTTTTTTAATTGGTAGTTATTTTAATTTTAGTATAATAGTTTAGTATAATAGTTATGTTAGGTTAATTGTTAGCTTAAACATAGGTTTTTTTAATTTCACAGGTAAGTTTTTATTTATTTAAAGATAGGGATATTATAATTTTAATTTAAAGTTAGGGGTGATAGGTTTAGGGGTTAATAGGTTTATTTATTAGTGGCGATTTGGGGGGCTGGTGGTTTAGGGGTTAATAGGTTTAGTTGGTGTCGGGGAGTGGCGGAATAGGGGTTAATAACTTTATTATAGTGGTGGGGATGTGGGCGGGCAGCAGATTAGGGGTTAATACATTTTAAGTAGTGTGCGATGCGGGAGGATGGCAGTTTAGGGGTTAATGGGAAGTTTATGGGTGTTAGTGTATTTTGTAACAGTTTAGTTATGAGTTTTGTGAAACATTTTTGTTACACAAAATCCATAACTACTGCTGTCAGATGGCGGTATGGATCGTGTCGGTATAGGCTGTAACGCAAGCATTTTAGCCTCACTGCACAACCTGTAATACTAGCGCTATGGAAATCCCACACAACAAAAATCATTTTTTTGAGTGCGGGATTGACGTTGCGTTAGAGGCTAAAATGCTTGCCGTATAGCTATACGACATGACTCGTAATGGCTGTGATACTGTTTTAACACTGAAATTGCCATTTTTTTCAGCGTTAAAACCGTAATGCACAACTTGTAATGTAGGTGTCTGTGAGGCCTTTGGAGGAGCTAAATGTGGGCCAAAATGTCAGAGTTAAACTGGATGTGATGAGAAGTCATGAAAGACGCCTGCTATCGTAATAGGACGCTCTCCAGAACCAAGGTCTTATGTAGTCCTTACTGAAGGAGGGACAGTCACACGTCGAAATAGAAGACATCTTCAGCCAGTACCTGAGAGTTTTGGACTGGATGCCTCATTGCCACCGCCGGTGTTATCCCCTGTTTTAAGAGGGGTAACTTCCCCCTCAGCAAGACTAGGGTAGTCTACCCCGATGTCCAAGACAGGATTGTATATCTTGTTGTTCATATATATTCTCTTATAACTTCTTATTTGTTGTACACTAAACAAAGCAATTTTTTTATGCTTCTTGTATACCTTGTTATTTGTTGTACTCTAAAAAAATTTTATGTTTTATCCTTTGAAAAAGGGGAAGATGTGATGAGAGTGGGAGTGTGAGGTCACTGGATGAGGGCGTGGCTTATAGCCATTATAGTCTATGTCGCAATGACTAAGTCTGATGTGTTGTGCAGTCTGTATACTTATATGCTCTGCAATAAAATAGCATTGTTGTACCTTCTATGCTGTGTCCTGCATCTCATTACACTATGATATTCTGTGTTGAAGAGATACCTAGGTAGGCATCTGGAGCACTACATGGCAGGAAATATTGCTGCAATCTAGTGCTCTTGCAAATGGATAACATTCTTGCAAAACTGCTGCTATATAGTGCTCCAGAAATGGGCTGACCCCTTAGCTTACATCCCTGCTTTTCAACAAAAGATACCAAGAAAATGAATTAAAATATATAATAAAAGTAAATTAGAAAGTTGTTTAAAATCACATGCTCTCTGAATCATGAAATAAATGTTTTGGGTTTCATATCCCTTTAAAGGGAAAGTCAACCCAAAAATTATTATAACTTCTTTAGATTATGCAAGTAATGAGTTTTACAGCAAACTGTAGCCCAATTTGGTTAAAAAAATACTTTGCAATTAAAAACACTTACTTCTCCTACTCCGGCCATTTGGTAATGGCCGCCTGACCGTTCCTTTCCCTGACGTCACCCAAACAGAAATTCCAGCTTCAACTAAGGGATCCGTGTCGATCCCATGCGTGCACATGTTTCGTGCATGCGCAATTGTCCGTTTTTGTCAAGGGGGGCATTTTAAAATGTTCTCAATATCTCATTAATCTAAAGTAATTGTTTGCAGCTATGGCAAGTAGATTATTCAAAATAAACATAATAGTTTCCCCAACCAGTTTGATTGATGCACCTTAGCTCAAGCAAAGATATCATCCCAAGCAAGTAAAAACACTTACTTCTCCTACTCCGGCCATTTTGTAATGACCGCATGACCCCTCCTTTCCCTGACGTCACCCAAACATAAATTCCAGCTTCAACTAAGGGATCCATGTCGATCCCGCATGTGCACGTGTTTCGTGCATGTGCAATGGGCTGTTTTTATCAAGGGGGGCATTTTAAAATGATCTCAATATCTTAATAATCTCAAGTAATTGTTCGTAGCTCTGGCAAGTAGATTACTCAAACTAAACATAATAGTTTCCCCAACCAGTTTGATTGATGCACCTTAGCGCAAGCAAAGGTATCATCCCATACACCTCAATCAGAAAAAAAATATCTAAATTTGCAGGACTTTATATGTTTAGTGACACAGAGATACATACCTGATGTCTCTTAATAGCAAAAGCTTCTCTGGCCGGTCTAGGATGGCAAGCAGTGGTCTAACCAGATCTTCTATTCCACCGTTCTGGATATACTGTAGATATATTTCATGTAAGAGAATGTACTAAACTATACATACTTAGCATACAAAAAAAATACTTCTAAGATACATGCTTGCAGCTATTGATCCTTATGCATAGATAATTCTTTGTTTTTTATTTTATTTTTTTATGTATTCATGGCAAATGAGAGCATGGTTCAGCCAGGTTATATTGGTAAAAGCAAATAACTATCATGGACCCATACACCGAGCTAAAAATGAGTGATTCCCATTAAATAATACTGAACTGAATGAAACATAAAAGTAGAGAACACAATAGTTTATTTAATTTGAAGGGTAGGTAACTTATTAGAAATCCATATACAGGTATACCTCACTCATACAGCGGGTTAGGGACCGGAGCCCCGCTGTACAGTGAAAACCGCCTTAAAGTGAAACAAGGCAGTTTTAGCTCTCTTTTCACTTGCCATTGTGTTTAAAAACTTGAAAACATGTATGAACTAACATATATTAGGGGTGCAATAGTGCTACGTTTAGTTTAACACTAGCTCAGCATTCAATTAGTATTTAATAAAAACTGTACCTGTAAAATAGTGACAATAACTGGCGTACAATTTGCCAGACTATAACACCGAGACACAGATTGCACTGTAATGCTGTAAACAGAGTGAACTAAGCATAACAAAATGGTGCCAGTCACTTTTCTCGCAATCTCACGATGATTACAGCACTGTTTTTAAAATCCTTAGAAGTTGAACTTCAGCTCCACAAAGCGCTGTATTAGCAAAGTGCTGTAAAGTGAGGTATACCTGTATATATATTCTCTGTGTCACACTCAATACACGTATACTTTCATTATTTATATCCTGTTGCGTAGCTTGCTTCAAAACATGGTTATTACTGGATTTTTAAAAATTCTATATTCTAATTTATTTTGTGAAAAATCTATTTTAATTGTTGTAGGACAAAATAAAATACTGTTGTGCCAAATACCAGTAAGTGCGGACCGATTTGTCTTGTAAAGGTGTGCACCAGGGGATTCCCCTGTTACTTCTTAAAATTTATCGTAATGAAAGGTCATCAGACCACTTAAATAATGCCCCTAAATTCTTGGATTTTGACTTGAAAGAACAATATTCTAGTGGATGTAAAATACTATAATCTTTGTGTGTTCTTTTATAAAGTCTGATGATTAAAAATTTAATGGCATGAAGAAAAATCACTCAAATATTGGTGGGGGCTTTTTTTTTTTAGCATTTATTGTAATGTGTCTCTTCTTCACATCTAGAAACCTTCATAGTAAGATAAACGTCTATCAAGCTAAAAATTGTATTTCTAAAAATGTTTGAGTATTGAGGAGACTTCTTAGATAATCTTGCCAGAGCGGAGAGCTTTAGATCATTTGGACCCATAAAGAAACATGATTGAATAAAACTATAGCATATAAATAAAGCTTCAGAAAACAAAGAAAAAGTATTAACGGCTAGATTACGAGTTTTGCGGTATAAGGGGTGCGGTGCTAACTTGCACGTTATTGTCACCGCTCACTTCCCTACAGCGCTGGTATTACAGGTTTTCATAAACCCGGCGTTATCAGGCAAAAAGTGAGCATAGAGCAAAATTGAGCTCCATACCGCACTCCAATACCAGCGCTGCTGAAAGCCACGGTGAGCTGGTCTTACGTGCTTGTGCATGATTTCCACATAGACATCAATGGGAAGAGCCAGCTGAAAAAAAGTCTAACACCTGCAAAAAAAGCAAAGCTAAGCTCTGTAACACAGCCCCATTGATTCCTATGGGGAAACTAAATTTATGTTTACACCTAACACCCTAACATGAACCCCGAGTCTAAACACCCCTAATCTTACACTTATTAACCCCTAATCTGCTGCCCCCAACTTCGCCAACACCTACATTATACTTATTAACCCCTAATCTGCCTCTCCGGACATCGCCACCACTATAATAAACATATTAACCCCTAAACCGCCACACTCCCGCATCACACACACTAGTTAAATATTATTAACCCCTAATCTGCCACCCCTAACATCACCGCCACCTACCTACATTTATTAACCCCTAATCTGCCGCCACTATACTAAATTTATTAACCCTAACACCCCTAACTTAAATATAATTAAAATAAATCTAAATAAAAATTACTATCATTACCTAAATTATTCCTATTTAAAACTAAATACTTACCTATAAAATAAACCCTAAGCTAGCTATAATATAACTAATAGTCACATTGTATCTAGCTTAGGGTTTATTTTTATTTTAAGGCAAGTTTGTATTTATTTTAACTAGGTAGAATAGTTACTAAATAGTTATTAACTATTTTCTTACTACCTAGCTAAAATAAATACAAATTTACCTGTAAAATAAAACCTAACCTGAGTTACACTAACACTACAATTAAATAAATTACCTAAATAAAGTGAAATTACCTAAATTAGAAAAACAAACACTAAATTACACAAAATTAAAAAAAGACATTATCAGATATTTAAACTAATTACACCTAATCTAATAGCCCAATCAAAATAAAAAAGCCCGCCCAAAATAACAAAAAACCCTAGCCTAAACTAAACTACCAATAGCCCTTAAAAGGGCCTTTTGCGGGGCATTGCCCCAAATAAATCAGCTCTCTTTTACCTTTAAAAAAAATACTAGGTAGTTAGTAAATAGTTAATAACTATTTAGTAACTATTCTACCTAGTTAAAATAAATACAAACTTGCCTGTAAAATAAAAATAAACCCTGAGCTAGATACAATGTAACTATTAGTTATATTGTAGCTAGCTTAGGGTTTATTTAGTTTTAAATAGGAATAATTTAGGTAATGATAGTAAGTTTTATTTAGATTTATTTTAATTATATTTAAGTTAGGGGGGTGTTAAGGTTTGGGTTAGACTTAGGTTTAGGGGTTAATAACCTTAGTATAGTTGCAACGACGTTGGGGGCGGCAGATTAGGGGTTAATAACTGTAATGTAGGTTGCGGCGATGTTAGGGACAGCAGATTAGGGGTTAATAATATTTAACTAGTGTTTGTGATTCGGGAGTGCGGCAGTTTAGGGGTTAATATGTTTATTATAGTGGTGGCGATGTCGGGAGCGGCAGATTAGGGGTTAATAATTTTATTTTAGTGTTTGTGATGCGGGAGGGCCTCGGTTTAGGGGTTAATAGGTAGTTTATGGGTGTTAGTGTACTTTTTAGCACTTTAATTATGAGTTTTATGCTACAGATTTGTAACGTAAAGCTCATAAATACTGACTTTAGATTGCGTTACGAATCTGTTTGGCCTCCCAGAAAAAGCTTGTAATATCGGCGTTATGGAAGTCCCATTGAAAAAAGACTTTACGCAAAGTGCGCAAGTTAATTTGCGTTACGGCCAAAAAAGTGTGCGGTGCCTCTAAACCTGCAAGACTCGTAATACCAGCGGTAGTGAAAAAGCAGCGTTATGAGCCTTAACGCTGATTTTTCACCCATACCGCAAAACTCATAATCTAGCCGTTAGTATGATTTACATTTTATCAACAGCACTAACAAAGACAAATGCGCATCAGATTTTTTTTTTTAACCAAATAGTAAAAAAATAAATAAAAAATTAATAAACATATAATCCATTTAATTCAATGAGCCCAGTATCCCTTTCACAAAGAATGAGTTGATCCAGTACAGTTCTTTCATAATTATAATAGTCATAACATTTACTGGACTAATTTTATGGAACTTTCTTGCAACTAATTATATTAATTGCATTGTAAATTATCACTAAAAGTAATTACAAACCTTACAAACTCATCAGTGAGATAAATATAAAGTAATACAAGCTTTAATGGGAAAAAAAAGAAAATCATTTTTTTTTAAAGGGACACTGAACCCAAATTTTTTCTTTTGTGATTCAGATAGAGCATGCATTTTTAAGCAACTTTCTAATTTACTCATATTACCCAATTTTCTTCATTCTCTTTGTATCTTTATTTGAAAAGCAAGAATGTAAGTTTAGATGCCGGCCCATTTTTGGTGAACAACCTGGGTTGTTTTTGCTGATTAGTGGATAAATTCACCCACCAATGAACAAGTGCTGTCCAGGAACTGAACCAAAAACTAGCTGGTTCCTTAGCTTAGATGCCTTCTTTTTTTAAAAAAGATAGCAAGAAAACGAAGAAAAATTAATAATAGGAGTAAATTAGATAGTTGCTTAAAATTGCATGCTCTATCTGAATCACGAAAGAAAACATTTGGGTTCAGTGTCCCTTTAAATTAAAATATAATTTATATAAAACCCAATACATTTATTTTATAATTCAGACAGAGCATACAGATTAAAAAAAGTTTGTTTATTGACCAAATCAAGATATTGTTCATTAACAACAGAAAGTGTGCCAAAGTACATAGAAAACATACATAGTTGCACAAAGAATGAGTAAACAATAATACAAAAAACAATATATCACTCTACATTGCTGTACTACTCAGTAATTTGTAGCATAGTTACATAAACATCTAAGTCACAATCACCTAGATTATGAGTTTTGCGCAGGGTGCAAAACGAACGCAACAAAAGTTGAGTTATTTCACTCTTCATATCGCTGCTATTACAAGTTTCTGAAAAGCCTCCTTGTGATTGCGATATGGTGGCGTTAAGCTCCATACTGCACAAAATCCAAGAGTTGCTTTGACATGCTCATGCACGCTTTCTCCCATAGACATCAATGGGGGGAGAGTGTTAGAAAAAAACTAACACCTGAAGTGCGGAATGGCGATCGCTGTAACGCAACCCCATTGATGTCTATGGGGAAAAAAATGTACGTTTAAACCTAACACCCTAACATATTCCCCATGTCTAAACACCCCTAATCTGCCGTCCCTGACATCGCCGACGCTAAATAAAGTTATTAACCCCTAATCTGCCACTCCCAACATCATTGCCACTATAATAGTTATTAACCCCGATTCCGCTGCTCCCTGACATCACCGCCACTATAAAAGTTATTAACCCCCTAATCTGCCACCCCCAACATCGCCGACACTAATAAAAGCTATTAACCCCTATTCCGCCGCTCTCCAACATCGATGCCACTAAATAAACCTATAAAACCCTAAACCGCCATCCCCCCACATCGCAAAACACTAAATTAAACTATTAACCCCTAAACCTAACTCCCTCCTAACTTTAAATTAAAATTACAATATAACTCTATTTAAATAAATAAAAACGTGTGTGAAATAAAAATAAGCCTAACATTATACTATAAATTAACCTAACCTTACTATTCTAATAAAATTAAAAAAAAACCTACCAGTTAAAATATCTAAATTACAAATTTAAAAAAACCTAACACTACGAAAAAAGTTTACCAAAAATTATAAACAATAAAATCACGAAAAATAAAAAACACTAAGATTACAAAAAAATTAACGAAATTATTAAAAGTAAAAACAATTACACCTAATCTAATAAAAATAAAAAAGCCCCTACAAAATAAAAACACCCCCTAGCCTACAATAACCTACCAATAGCCCTTAAAAGGGCATTTTGTAGGGCATTGCCCTAAATAAATATGCTCTTTTACCTGTAAAAAATACAAAGTCCCCCAACAGTAAAACCCACCACCCAACCAACCCTCCAAAATAAAACCCCTAACTCTAAAAAAAAACCCTAAGCTACTCATTGCCCCTAGAGGGGCTTTTGTATGGGCATTGCTCTTAAAAGGGCATTTAGCTCTTTTTCAAATTGCCCAAACCCTAATCTAAAAAAAAAAAACACCCAAAAAAAAAAAAAAAAAAAAAACTTACACTAACCCCAGAAGATCTACTCACGGTTTCTCAAGTCCAAACATCCACCTCCATCCAGGCGGCGAAGTCTTCATACAGGCGGAGAGGTCTTCATCCCGGGGGCATCTTCTATCCTCATTCCCAGCGGCGCAGAGCCATCCTGGAAGCTGATCCCATTCTGCTCGGAGCATCTTCTTCATTTGGTCGCCGCTGTACACTGAAGTTGAATGCAAGGTAGCCATTTCAAAATGGCGTCCCTTGCATTCCTACTGGCTGATTTGATTCTTCAAATTTAAATCAGCCAATAGGATGAGAGCTACTGAAATCCTATTGGCTGTTCAAAACAGCCCATAGGATGAGAGCTTCTGAAATCCTATTGGCTGTTCAAAACAGCCAATAGGATGAGAGCTACTGAAATCCTATTGGCTGTTCAAATCAGCCAACAGGATTTCAGTAGGTCTTGTCCTATGTAGCTCTCATCCTATTGGCTGATTTGAATTTGAAGAATCAAATCAGCTAATAGGAATGCAAGGGACGCAATTTTTAAATGGCTACCTTGCATTCAACTTCAGTGTAGGGCGGCAACCATATGAAGAGAACGCTCTGCGCAGGATGGGATCAGCTTCCAGGATGGCTCCACTTTGCGCCACCAGGATGATGATAGAAGACGCCCCCCGGGATGGATAAAGACCTCGCCGCCTAGATGAAAACTTCTCGCCACCTGGATGTCCGAACATCAGAATCCATGAATAGATCTTCTGGGGTTAGCGTTAGTTTTTTTTTTTGGGGTGTTTTTTTTTTTAGAAAAGGGATGGACAATTTGAAAAAGAGCTAAATGCCCTTTTAAGGGCAATGCAAAAGAGCTAAATGCCCTTTTAAGGGCAATGCCCATAAAAATGCCCCTTTAGGGGCAATGGGTAGCTTAGTTTTTTTTAGAGTTAGGTTTTTTATTTTGGGGGGTTGGTTGGGTGGTGGGTTTTAATGTTGGGGGACTTTGTGTTTTTTTTTACAGGTAAAAGAGCTGATTTCTTTAGGGCAGTGCCCTACAAAAGGCCCTTTTAAGGGCTATTGGTAGTTTATTGTAGACTAGGGGGTGTTTTTATTTTGGAGGGCTTTTTTATTTTTATAGGTCTATTAGATTAGGTGTAATTGTTTTTATTTTTGATAATTTCGTTAATTTTTTGTAATCTGTTTTTATTTTTTGTGATTTTAGTGTTTATTATTTTTGGTAAACTTAGATTTTTAAAATTTTTCGTAGGATTTGTTTTTTTTTTTAGTTGTAATTTAGATTTGTTTTAATTTTTTCATAGTGTTAGTTTTTTTTAATTTGTAATTTAGATTTTTAATTGGTAGTTTTTTTAATTTTATTAGAATAGTAAGGTTAGGTTAATTTATAGTTTAATGTTAGCTCGGGGGCGGCAGATTAGGGGTTAATAACTTTATTATAATGGCGGCGATCTTAGGGAGTGGCGCAATAGGGGTTAATAGGTTTAATTAATAGCCGCGATGTGGGTGGGTGGCAGATTGGGGGTTAATATGTTTAATATATGTTTGCGATGCGAGAGGGTCTCGGTTTAGGGGTTAATAGGCAGTTTATGGGTGTTAGTGTACTTTGTAACACTTTGGTTATGAGTTTTGTGAAACATTTTTGTTACACAAAATCCATAACTACTGCTTTCAGATGGCGGTATGAATCGTGTCGGTATAGGTTGTAAAGCAAGCATTTTAGCCTCACCGCACAACCTGTAATACCGGCGCTATGGAAATCCCACACAAAAACGTCATTTTTTTGTGTGCAGGATTGACGTTGCGTTACAGGCTAAAATGCTTGCGATATAACTATACCGACACGACTCCCAATAGTGCATTCCTGCGTTTACTGCAACGCAAAACTCGTAATCTAGGTGAGTGGCAATATTTAATTCCAGCAATATTCCAAGATATTATAAAATATAACAGTTTTCATCATAACCAAGATTTGGCAGTTTTTTACCATATTCCCCCCCTATAGAATACACAAAAACAAAACATAATATGTAGTTCCATAGCATAACCTCTGCTATTATATAAATGGATTCATAATCTAACAACCAGAAAAAAAGGGGGGAAAAAAAATCCCTCTACCATATCCCCAAAAGGATATTTCTGAGTTTCGAAAGGGGAAAATCAAATAAACAATTTCCCTTGAAGGTAAAATTTTAATGAAGGGTGCCCATTTCTTAAAAAAGCGGCAGATCATGTTGTTCTATTATGCATTGTTTTTTCAGAAAGTTTTTAATTACGGAGATACTGGGAATTTTGCCCTCTTTCCATTTAAAAATAAATAAATATCTAGTTGCCAAAATAATAATAACTGTGATCTTATTATCTTGAAGGTTCTGAACATCTTCCCATAAAAACACCATTTATCTTAAAGATAAGGTTCCTAGGGAAACCTTCAGGACATTGACAATCCAATATTACATTTTTTGCCATAATTGTTTTATTCTAGGACAATCCCAGATCATGTGAACCAGAGTTGCTGCTGGAAGTAAACATTTTGGACATTTGTTAAAATTGTGGTTACCCCATTTCACTCCTCTAGCAGGAGTATAATAAGTCCTATAAAGTAGTTTAACATGGGACTCTCTCCAAGTTGAGGATAGTGTAATAAATTACGTTGTTAGAATTGACCTTTTAATAGTACCCTGATCAATGTGTTGGTGAATTACATTCCCCACTTCTGAGACAATTCTGTCAAATTTGACTCACCCTTCTGGGAAATAAGATGATACCAATATGAAATTTAAAAAAAATAAATTTTTGAACAACACAATCCAGCTTTCGATGGGGCCTCAGGACCAATTCCATCCAAATTCTGCCACTAATTTGAAGATATAATTCCCAGCTTGCAAGTAGGCACAGAAATATTTATTAGGAATATTGAATTCCCTACTTAATGTATTGAAGGTCTTCACTGAATTAAGTTCCAAATCTATAATTTGGTTAGCCTGACCAGAACCAAATCATTCCACCTATGGAAAAGAGCTGACTGTGTGCCTAATTGAATTTCAGGATTTCCAAGGAAGATTTGAAAGTTGCCAGCTTTGTGCCTTACAATGTGAATAGTTTCCACCATGCTTTAATTGGAGTATATATGGTTAGAATTTGTTTTACCTTAAGCGGAATTGAAGTTGGTTTGCAATGCATCAATGCAACCGGATTGAATGGGTATAACATGTTCCTTTCAAGATCATTGTTAGTAAAGTAATTTAAATCTAGAATCCATCCGGGTATGATTCTGGCTAAGAATATTAGATTGTAGTGTTTAAATCTGGTAAAGCCAACCCCACATATTTTTTGGTAAACAGAGTTTGTTAAAAGAAATTCTGGATTTCTTATTCTGTCAAATAAACCATTGCAGGGAGGCATTCAAATTTTTTCTGTCTGTTCCTTTCAACAGACATGGCATATTTTGGAAGACATATAAGATTTTAGGAAGAAGAATCCTCTTAAAAATAGTGATTCTGCCTGAAATAGAAAGTGGAAAATTCATCCATCTTTTCATACAATCTTTAACTTTATCCAAGATCGGGGGATATTAAAGTTATACCAAGTATCGGGATGAGGGGAGACAAGTATACCCAAGTATCTAAAAGCTTTAGTCACTGTTTTAAAAGGTAGATCCCCTAAGGAGTCCTTATTTTTCCTTATCCGTAATATTAATTTTAGTATTAGATAAATATAAAAGAATATCGTCTGCATATAAGGCAATCTTTTTAATTTCCTTGCGACCTATTGTAATTCCTTCTAAGTTTTGCCTGATTATAATAGCCAGTGGTTATTCAGAAGATTCAAGACCATTGACTATAAGTTTTGTCCAAGGGTTATTCTATAAGTTAGTGACAAAATTAACAAAATTTTTATTAAACTTAAATTTTGTCAATGTTTTAGTTAAGTGATCGTAGTGACCCGAGTCAAAAGCCTTTTTGCGGCATCAATAGAAATGATTGCAAGATCTGGGAGATCATTCTCTCTGTCCGGAGATCATTTTTTTAAAGCATTATAATAATCAATGGTGAAAAAAACTTCTCTGATTTTAGAGGCTGAGTTCCGTTTGTGAATAAATTATGAATAATATGAGATAACCCAGTTTGTAGTCTAAGGGGCCGATTTATCAAAGCGTCAATCTCGGTGCATTTGCTGGAGTCAATACGCTCGACAGACATCGTAAGACATCGCTGCAGCGAATACACATACAACAACCTTATCTATTAAAAAGTCTGTCAAAACCACGCACGTCAAGTACGGAGCGATGAGCATCGGACTATTGATAAATAAGAGTCATCAATGTTGCGGATATTCTGTTTTTTCCAACTTTATTTATACCATATCATTACTGTCCATGAACAAGCACATTTCTCTAAAGCTAATCTTTTATTTTTAATTTGTTAATGTCCAAGAAGTAGCTATATTTATACCTGAAGAAAAAATAATATCTCATAGAAAGTTATTTTTTTGTTTTATTTGTTATACAAAAAATCTGATATATTTTATTTTCATATAAAAGAATGTGTATTTGTATTTCTAGAAATCATGATATGACTATCTCATGTTTTTTTCTTTTTTTAAATGATTATTAATGCTAGAATTTGTACATATATCTTTGCACATACATGTATATACAGTATATATGTGTGTTATGTTAGAAATCTTTTCCAAACATATTTGCATGTCCCCAAATTTTATTTTGTTCTAAACAATGTTGACTTTCATATCTCTGTGTTTATTTATACCACTATATGTATATAGTGTAAATATAATATTATTGAGCAAGAATAATATGCGAATATAACATGTAATCAGGGTATCATATGTATTTATTTGCAATCAATGGATATTTTAAGAGCTAGGACAGTTTTCTCTCTGCACCTGTGTAACCCTTCCTGATTGCAGTCTAGTTTGAAACACCACCCCTACACAGGTGTTATAAAATGGGACATTTCTTAATGAAAATGAAATTCAAGAGAAGGAAGAAAAACACTGAAAATATCATGAAGATGATTTTAATTTTCTGCTGTATCTGATTCATGACAATTTAATGTTAGGTGGACTATCCCTTTAAACTATCATCTTAAGATTATATTGAATCAAACATCAATCAATTTTTTAAATAATTGTCAAAAATATTACACTGTGTATCCTAATGTCATCATCAATGTTTAACTTTAATACTAATTTTACATATACATACTTTCAAAGTATAATACACAATGTAACAAATGGCAATTACAAGTGATCAATGACACAAGTATCGAGCAATTTGATTATTTAGTTATAGTATATAATGTATATTTAAATCATATTGGCTAATGTCATAAATCATGTGATTATGCATTTCCCAATCAAAAGTGGTGGAAAAATTAACTAGTTTGTGGGTTGTTTAGGAGTTCAAGTATTGCGTCCAATTTGGTGCAAAGTATTGCGTCTAATTTGATGCAAAGTATTGCGTCCAATTTGGTGCAAAGAATTGCGTCACATTTGGTGCGAAATGCAGTGGGACTTGTATTACATGCGTTAAACATGGTGCAATTAGATTGGTCAAAAAAAGGAAGTTAGCTATAGTATGTAATGTATTTATTTCATTTTTATCCCTATATCTTCTAGTCCTGCTGCCAGACAGACATTACCTGTCATTAAAACTACTTTTGAAATTAATCTGTCCCTTGAAATTACATGTGATTATAATATTATTATTTAACCTATTATATAGATACTGAACATGCGTCTTTGTTATCTGTGTGATTTAGAAAGAGTATAAAATTGTAATCAACTTTCTAATTTACATAAATATGTAATAAGCTTAATTCTCTTGCAGCATCTAACATAACCTTTCTGGGTTTTCAGACTCCCATTGATTTCTATGGCATTCGCTGCCTCAAGGGTGGCAGTTTAAAAAATATGTACGCTGCGGCGGAAAAGACGCGAGCATACCTGTTGAATGCTTGATAAATTGGGAAGAGGGTCAAATAGAGTCGAATGTGAATTTGAAACATCTGGAATGACGCAAGCATCGATCTGCGTCGGATTGAGATCACGGGAGCGTACATTACGTCACACATTTCAACATTTCACAATGTTTATTCTTTGATAATTATGACGGATTCAATTTGTGTCGAATATGACATGAGATTCAAGTGGATTCCATCGTATTATCAGTTGAAGCTTTGATAAATCGGCCTCTAAGTGCTAAAATTGAAGTAAGATTTTTATAGTCAGAATTTAGGAGTTCTATAGGTCTATATGATTCTTTCTTAGTAGGCTCTTTATCTGGTTTTAAAATTAACATTTGTAGCGGAAGCAATAAAGTTGGCCTGGAGAGGATTGTTCCCAATATAAAAATAATTAAAGAGTTTTTCAAGGTGTGGTGTAATAGATTGGATAGTAATCTGTAAAACTCATTCGGAATTGCATCAGGCCCAGGAGCTTTATTCAATTGTAAAGCTTGTATAGCTTTCGCAAATTCAAGTTCGGTGACTGGGGAATTTATATTATTAACTAAATCAGGTGTTAAAGAAGGGTAGATAATTTCCCCCCAGAGTATATTACTTTGTGTTAAATTAGAATCATTGAAAGCATATATTTGTTTAAAATACTCAGCGAAGACCTGCAATACTTCTTCTGAAGTTGTTGCTACCTTATCATCATTTTGTAGTCTTTCAACTATGGAGGATCTATTAACATTTTTGACCAAGCTGGCTAATAATTTCCCTGCTTTATTCCCATGTCTATAGAATTTGGCCTGGGTTTTTGTATCTTTCAATGTGGACTCGTGGATTAAAAAAGGCATCTCTCTCTTTTAAAGCCCTAACATACGTAGTCCAATTCTCTAATGACATTTCAAGTAAGTAACGATTATAAGAGTTGACTACAAAGTTTGAGACTTCTTTTTCCTTTTTCCTATGTTTCCGTTTCATTGCAACATTATATGTTAAAATGTTGCCTAAGTACTGCTTTAGCAGTTTCCCAGAATATGTGAGGCTTACCTAAATAATCTCTATTGAAATGACAAAACTTATTATACTTCTCTCTAAGCCAATTTTTAAATTTTAAATTATTGATAAAAATTTGGGGAAGAAGAAACGCGAAAAACGTGAACTAACTGGTTTGATTGAAATATGAAGGTGTATAGGAGCATGATCTTATAGACAGATAGAGTAAATAGAGGATTTTGCTTGTAATTTGAATGTATTATCATCTACCAGAAAAAGTTCAATGCTTGATAGTGATTTATGTGCTTTGAAGAAGCAAGTATCTGGATTAAGGGTTCTCCAAATGTCTCTAACTGCTAAATTTTGAGAAATAGCTTTAACATTTTTTGATTCTGTCTGGTCTCTTTTGGTTTTAGAATGATTATCTTTTAAAAAAAAAAGTCTGTCTAAAGGATATACTGGGATATACTGGGGCCATGTTAAAATCCCCGCCCATTTTTACGTTGTAGTATCCTCAACTGGAGAGAGTCCCAAAAGTCAGCACTAATATGGTTAGGAGCATATAAATTGCAGAGTGTAAAGATGGAATTAGATATCTCCCATTGGGGTCTCTGTATATGTGTAGTGTTTCATATGCTACTTTTTTCCCAATTAATATTGCAACCCCTCTCTTCCTACCAACACTTGGAGTGGCAAATACTCTTACAACCCAGGAAAACTTTAATTTCGCAGCCTCTTCAATATTTAAGTGTGTCTCTTGTAGAAAAGCTATGTCCGCTTTTAACGTTCTAAGATGAGTTATTATTGCCTTGCGTTTAATGGGAGATGTTATGCCCTCTATATTCCAAGAAATAATATTCATTGATCCTAGCTCAGACATTAGGTCTCAGCGAGGATAACTGAGGTGAGGACAAAAAAAAAGAGATTTTTTTTAAAATAAGTCAAATGTAGCCCTATACCCTCCCTCCCACCCCCCGCAATGCCCATCCCGTATAGACTTGTATTTTTTTGGAAAGCCTGGTAAAATCAAAAAATATTTAGGCCTAGATTTAGAGTTCGGCGGTAGCCGTGAAAACCAGCGTTAGAGGCTCCTAACGCTGGTTTTGGCCGCCCGCTGGTATTTGGAGTCAGTGATTAAAGGGTCTAACGCTCACTTTTCAGCCGTGACTTTTCCATACCGCAGATCCCCTTACGTCAATTGCGTATCCTATCTTTTCAATGGGATCTTTCTAACGCCGGTATTTAGAGTCGTTTCTGAAGTGAGCGTTAGAGCTCTAACGACAAAACTCCAGCCGCCTGAAAATAGCAGGAGTTAAGAGCTTTCTGGGCTAACGCCGGTTCATAAAGCTCTTAACTACTGTACCCTAAAGTACACTAACACCCATAAACTACCTATGTACCCCTAAACCGAGGTCCCCCCACATCGCCGCCACTCGATTCAAATTTTTTAACCCCTAATCTGCCGACCGCCACCTACGTTATACTTATGTACCCCTAATCTGCTGCCCCTAACCCCGCCGACCCCTATATTATATTTATTAACCCCTAATCTGCCCCCCTCAACGTCGCCGACACCTGCCTACACTTATTAACCCCTAATCTGCCGAGCGGACCTGAGCGCTACTATAATAAAGTAATTAACCCCTAATCCGCCTCACTAACCCTATCATAAATAGTATTAACCCCTAATCTGCCCTCCCTAACATCGCCGACACCTAACTTCAATTATTAACCCCTAATCTGACGACCGGACCTCACCGCTATTCTAATAAATGTATTAACCCCTAAAGCTAAGTCTAACACTAACACTAACACCCCCCTAAGTTAAATATAATTTACATCTAACGAAATAAATTAACTCTTATTAAATAACTTATTCCTATTTAAAGCTAAATACTTACCTGTAAAAGAAATCCTAATATAGCTACAATATAAATTATAATTATATTATAGCTATTTTAGGATTAATATTTATTTTACAGGCAACTTTGTAATTATTTTAACCAGGTACAATAGCTATTAAATAGTTAAGAACTATTTAATAGTTACCTAGTTAAAATAATAACAAATTTACCTGTAAAATAAATCCTAACCTAAGTTATAATTAAACCTAACACTACCCTATCAATAAATTAATTAAATAAACTACCTACAATTACCTACAATTAACCTAACACTACACTATCAATAAATAAATTAAATACAATTGCTACAAATAACTACAATTACATAAACTAACTAAAGTACAAAAAATAAAAAAGAACTAAGTTACAAAAAATAAAAAAATATTTACAAACATAAGAAAAATATTACAACAATTTTAAACTAATTACACCTACTCTAAGCCCCCTAATAAAATAACAAAGACCCCCAAAATAACAAAATGCCCTACCCTATTCTAAATTAATAAATTTAAAAGCTCTTTTACCTTACCAGCCCTGAACAGGGCCCTTTGCGGGGCATGCCCCAAGAAGTTCAGCTCTTTTGCCTGTAAAAAAAAAATACAATACCCCCCCCCCAACATTACAACCCACCACCCACATACCCCTAATCTAATCCAAACCCCCAAACCCCCCTCGGAACAGCCAATAGAATGCGAGCTCAATCTGATTGGCTGATTGGATCAGCCAATCGGATTGAACTTGATTCTGATTGGCTGATTCCATCAGCCAATCAGAATATTCCTACCTTAATTCCGATTGGCTGATAGAATCCTTTCAAGGGACGCCATCTTGGATGACGTCCCTTAAAGGAACCGTCATTCGTCGGGAGACAACGGAAGAAGAGGATGGATCCGCGTCGCCTGCTTCAAGATGGACCCGCTCCGCACCGGATGCAAGAAGATCGAAGATGCCGCTTGGAGAAGATGTTTGCCGGTCCGGATGTCCTCTTCTTGCCGGATAGGAGGAAGACTTTGGAGCCTCTTCTGGACCTCTTCAGCCACCGGATGATGGATCGCCAACCCCCGCTTGGGTTGGATGAAGATTTTGGAGCCAGGACGGATCGGTGATACCTGGATGGTGAAGACAAGGTAGGAAGATCTTCAGGGGCTTAGTGTTAGGTTTATTTAAGGGGGGTTTGGGTTAGATTAGGGGTATGTGGGTGGTGGGTTGTAATGTTGGGGGGGGGTATTGTATGTTTTTTTTTACAGGCAAAAGAGCTGAACTTCTTGGGGCATGCCCCGCAAAGGGCCCTGTTCAGGGCTGGTAAGGTAAAAGAGCTTTTAAATTTATTAATTTAGAATAGGGTAGGGCATTTTGTTATTTTGGGGGTCTTTGTTATTTTATTAGGGGGCTTAGAGTAGGTGTAATTAGTTTAAAATTGTTGTAATATTTTTCTTATGTTTGTAAATATTTTTTTATTTTTTGTAACTTAGTTCTTTTTTATTTTTTGTACTTTAGTTAGTTTATGTAATTGTAGTTATTTGTAGCAATTGTATTTAATTTATTTATTGATAGTGTAGTGTTAGGTTAATTGTAGGTAATTGTAGGTAGTTTATTTAATTAATTTATTGATAGGGTAGTGTTAGGTTTAATTATAACTTAGGTTAGGATTTATTTTACAGGTAAATTTGTTATTATTTTAACTAGGTAACTATTAAATAGTTCTTAACTATTTAATAGCTATTGTACCTGGTTAAAATAATTACAAAGTTGCCTGTAAAATAAATATTAATCCTAAAATAGCTATAATATAATTATAATTTATATTGTAGCTATATTAGGATTTCTTTTACAGGTAAGTATTTAGCTTTAAATAGGAATAAGTTATTTAATAAGAGTTAATTTATTTCGTTAGATGTAAATTATATTTAATTTAGGGGGTGTTAGTGTTAGACTTAGCTTTAGGGGTTAATACATTTATTAGAATAGCGGTGAGGTCCGGTCGTCAGATTAGGGGTTAATAATTGAAGTTAGGTGTCGGCGATGTTAGGGAGGGCAGATTAGGGGTTAATACTATTTATGATAGGGTTAGTGAGGCGGATTAGGGGTTAATTACTTTATTATAGTAGCGCTCAGGTCCGCTCGGCAGATTAGGGGTTAATAAGTGTAGGCAGGTGTCGGCGACGTTGAGGGGGGCAGATTAGGGGTTAATAAATATAATACAGGGGTCGGCGGTGTTAGGGGCAGCAGATTAGGGGTACATAGGGATAATGTAAGTAGCGGCGGTTTACGGAGCGGAAGATTAGGGGTTAATAATAATATGCAGGGGTCAGCGATAGCGGGGGCGGCAGATTAGGGGTTAATACGTGTAAGGGTAGGGGTGTTTAGACTCGGGGTACATGTTAGGGTGTTAGGTGCAGACGTAGGAAGTGTTTTCCCATAGGAAACAATGGGGCTGCGTTAGGAGCTGAACGCAGCTTTTTTGCAGGTGTTAGGTTTTTTTTCAGCTCAAACAGCCCCATTGTTTCCTATGGGAGAATCGTGCACGAGCACGTTTTTGAGGCTGGCCGCGTCCGTAAGCAACTCTGGTATCGAGAGTTGCATTTGCGGTAAAAATGCTCTACGCTCCTTTTTTGGAGCCTAACGCAGCATTTGTTTGAACTCTCGATACCAGAGTTAAATTTATGGTGCGGCCAGAAAAAAGCCCGCGGAGCGTTAACAGCCCTTCTACCGCCAAACTCCAAATCTAGGCCTAAGTCTCTGGAATCTTTTAAGTTTAAAGTATCTTTTTTGCCCCTAAGAAGTCCTCTGCCTCTCTTAATTTACCAAAAAAGTAATTTTGATCATTTAACCAAATTTTCAACCTAGCAAGGTAAGTGTGGTATGTAATCCTTGATTGATGAGTTTTGTGCACAATGGGGATAACTCTTTCCTCTTTAATAAGGTTTCGTATGAAAAATCTTGAAATAAAAAGATTTTTGAGTCTCCAAGAAAAATGGGTTGCCCTTTTCGATAATATTGCAATTTAGTAACCTTGTCCTCAAAATGTAAAAGTTTAGCAATAATAGGTCTTAGTTTCACTTCTCTATTGTCATTAGGCATAAGTCTTCCTATCTGGTGTACTCTTTCAACAATGATGGGAGGATGGGAAGAAGGAATATTCAGCAATTGAACTAAAGTAGTTGATATAAATTTCACCAGGTCATTACATTGCTTATTCTCAGGAAGACAGACTATTCTAATGTTATTCCTTCTAGATTGGTTCTTCAAATCCTCAATTTTAAGCTGCATTTTAGTTAGAATAGAACTATTGGTTATCCACTTTAGATTTACAAGTTTCATTAAAATCCTCTAGATCAGAAACTCTCTGCTCCACTTCTTGGAGTCTGATGGAGAATTGTCTAACTTCATTAGTTAATGTTGTTATCTCTGGCTTAATCTCAGTTTTCAGTAAATCAAATTTAGGTGTTAAAGCCCCTGCAATATTATCTACTAATGCCTACATATCCATATGCTCAATACGTCCAGGGGAGTTAGTATTTGTTGGATGTATTTCAACTGATGTCTCTATTGTATTTTTATTTTTCCTATCCCTTGGTTTAGAAGCCATAGCTGGAGACGTGTTTTTCATGTGAGAAGGTGAGAAAAATGTATCTATGAACATGTATAAATTTAATTAGTGAGATAAAAAAAAAACAACAAAAAAACCCCACAATTCTTAAATTTCCTTTAAATTTCTCTTATTGGGTGGGAGAAGGAGAAAAACAAGGGAGTGAAGTGTGTGAAGTGTAGGATATATCTGAAAATGGAAGAACACAGAGGCGCCAAAATGGCTTAGTACGACTGCTACAGGTAATCATACAAATGTGACAAATAGCTACTCACAAGAGAGATGCACCCAATGGTGCTAGTGGAGCAGGCTGAAAACATGCAGTAGTCCAGCTGACTGGTCTGAAGCGGGCAGCTGCACAGGTCAGGATGATTACAGGGCTAACACAGCCGGTGCCTGTATAGGGATGAAAAACAGACTACCATAGCCCAGTACAGTTGAGAATAGCAGGATTTGTTGTTAAGAGCACACTTAAAACATCCAAAGCACCTCCAGGTGCAATATATATGTAGGCTGGGACTTCTCAGTCCCCCAGCTGACTGAACTCCAATGCCAAACAGGGCTGTTTCTTCAGGCTATTGGACAAAAAATATAACTGTACTGGGCTATGGTAGTCTGTTTTTCCTCCCTATACAGGCACTGGCTGTGTTAGCCCTGTAATCATCCTGACCTGTGCAGCTGCCCGCTTCAGACCAGTCAGCTGGACTACTGCAAAGCTAAAGCCTGCTCCACTAGCACCATTGGGTGCATCTCTCTTCTGAGTAGCCATTTGTCACATTTGTATGAATACCTGTTGCGGTGGTACTAGGCCATTTTGGCGCCTCTGTGTTCTTCCCTTTTCAGATACTTCTCACATCAGGATTTGACCATCCTCAGACAGTATGGCCTCCATTTAGGATTGTATATAGACTTTTGTTTTGTATTTGTTTTCAGTTTTGTTTTTATTATTTTGTATTTTGTGTATATTCTTTAGCATTGATCAGGAAGCGCCCCCTATGGGAGACTTGCAATATTGCATTTTTTCCTATTTTCAAGTGTAGGATGTAAGGAAAATTAATAACAAAGGGGATAACCCCCAGTGATAGTACGACCAGATATGGTTAAAAAGGATCAAGTAAGATCAAAATTTGGTAGGAATAGTAGTTTCGTCCTCAAAACCAGGAAGTTTATGGGGTACATAAAATAAATTGTGGCATTGCACTGTTTCTAGAGTTCAAGTTTGTATAGAAATAAATTGAGAATTTAATATAGTGTAACAGATAATGTACTCAGAGTACATCCATGCACTGAAAAAATTCTAACTGCCATGAGTGTAACCAACAATTAAGAAAAGTACTCCCTAAGGAAGTTGTAAAACTTGTCAAATCAGATCTGAAATAACTAAGGACTTAAATAGTGAAGTGAATGCTCTTTAATAGTTAACCCTATGAAGGAGATAGGTATGCCTAGTACTTTTAAGGCCTAATTTAGATAGAAAAATCTCTGAGTTTGTAACAAAATGTTGCCCTTAGGTTACAGGAATAGTATCTAGTATGACACAATACACAAAAAATATGAATATACAATATCCTGATGTCTCCACACACAAAAAAGTAAGATACAGTATGATTAACTAGTAGCAAAAATATTGATCCTTATTACAAGCTAAATTATCCAAGTATCTAGTGGAGGTCGTAGGAATATAGTGTGCTCTTCAGATGCACAGCTCATTAAATATGTTTATTATAAATCAGGGAATATCCCTGTTCAGGGATTCTGGTTTTCCTGCAACAATAGAGTATGTGTTATAACAATAAAATCAAAGAACATTCATTGGCTCAGAAATTTCTGCCACAGGAAGGAAAACCGATAATGCGTATAACATGTCAAGTAAACAGTTGTATGACAAATTGAATTCAAGATTAAGAATTTGCTCAAATTAAATCACCATCACTCATTAGTTCTGATCCCTGGATGGGGGAAGTAGGTATAACCCGCTTTGATTCCAGGAATTGCATGTCCCAGTAAAATAAACAGTAACAGTGGATGTACAATGACCTGCTACCAGCAGCAAGAATTCCTTATTAACTAGCAAGAATCTTTAGTAAACTTGAGTCGAGGCAGGAATAAGTAGGGAGGGAGTCCTGAAAATTTAGCTGGGTGCAAATAGGTCATGAGGGATTCCAAACAGTAATAAAAAGTAGGCCTCCTCATGAAATAATTCAGTTCCTTATACAGAACGACAAGACCCAGAGATGTTATTTAAAATAAATTGATTCTTCCTTTAGGGCCTGAACAAAGTCTCCCTCTCTTATTCAATTTTGGCTATTCCCCACTTCTCTTTCTTCTTCTTGGGTTCTCCTATATTCCACTCTCCTATTCCCTGCAATCCTTAATTGACTTTTTTCTTCAGTATGGTGTTATTATGAGAGCTAGGACCTAAGGAGATCTATGTCTTATAAGCCGTTTGGGGGGGGGGGGTGGATATCACTGAGATCCAGATACCTTGCTTGAGCCCTCGACAAATCCAACAGTTTGAGATTTTACCTGAGGAAGCCACAGAAGTACATCACCTCAGACAAAGGAAATCCCGCATAGCACAGCCAGGAATTATGCTTGCTGGTTTGAGTTAGATTCCAGCTTCTGTACCACGCTGAGCCGGAGTTGGCCTCTGTGTATAGCAAATTTGAAGATTCGGCTATTGACTTCCCTTACGCAGCACCGGTGGGAGGGGGGGTCCGCCTGAGCAACTTTGGGTGTAACCACACTACGAGCAGCCCTCCACAGCAATTCCAAGGATCCGAGTAGATACGGCTTGCGCGAGATCGATGTGCGCTGAGGGGTTCCCCAGAGTGATACCAAGCTCCGCTGCAATCTTCGCCCTAGTCACTTGGGCATCCGCCGCAAATTCTCTGCCAATTGGTTGAATGCAGAAACCGGAGAACTAGCGCTGCATGACTTGCGCACAGTCTCCTCCTCCGGAACTCCCACCATAATCCGTTTCCAATTTACTTCTATTGTCAAAGTTCCCATTATATTATTTGTTGAAGAGATAGCAAGGTAGGTGTGTGGAGCACTACATAGCAGGAAATAGTGCAGTCATCTGTTGTTGTTGACATTACATTACGCTGTACTACACTAATTTAAATTGTAGTTTTTGCTGGAGAAATACTATTACAATATACAAGTGGAATAACAAACAAGCAATTTTATTTTTTTACAGTGCTTTGTTCTATAAATGTAAACATGTAAGCATCTAAAATATCCAATCTATACAATGGTTGTATTCTTATCTGAACTGTCTAAAGGTAGAATTATATCTTATAACAAGTATTAAAGTCTGAAACAACTTTAATTTTTTTTTCTAAAACTGTATGCAATACCACCTTATATTTATGGTATACTTAACATATTTTTTTCTTCTGTGTAGAAGCTATTGTATTAATTATATTGGAGTAAGGAAATAAATCAGCCCCATGTCTGCTAGAAAGTGTCCACCCCATTGACTGAGTGAATTAAACCTGACTAAGGAACTGATGTACATGACGATTGTTGCTGAATGTCATTAAATCCACTATCTGGATAACCTCACTGTTCTATTATCATGCAGAAAAGCTGGCTGTGAGTTTACAATTATTCATGATAAACTGGAACCCTGCTTAGGTAATCTGTCTGATCTGCAGGAAGATGAACCACTGTTAAATGTTGCTGGCTCCCCTTCCTTGAGGAAATGTCCCCCGGTGAAATCATATATCAAATATTTTGTCCTGTTGCCTGTGATTATTTTTACTGATTGCCATTGCAGGCAAACCTAAAACTGTAGAAACCAGCCATTTTTCAATTTGTGCAGCAAGTACCAATGTAATGGTTCCATTTGCTATCTCATACATTTGGCAATGTGGATTGTTGACTCCAGGTTCCGTAACATCCATGCTCTATATTAGTATTGAAATCTGTTCCTAAGAAGATAATCTTCTGATTTGGAACCAATTGACTTCTCTCTCTCTTAAAGACATGATGATAATGAGGAAACTTTAAGACTTCAGTTTGAATACAAGCTTCTTTGTCCATGTTGGTCATAAGTAGAATGTTGTCCAGTTTATGAAATACTAAAATTCCCTTCTTACACATTTATGAAATTAGTGGCAGTACCTTGGTCCAAACCTCAGATATTGCATAAGATTAGCCTCCACTGGAACATTGAAGTATATATTTTTGAGATTTACAGTAACCAGATAAAAAAGTCTTAAAAATAACTACATTTGGATTTTTTTTTGTTACAAGGTACTTGTTCTATGATCTCAAGTCTAGAATTGACGCCATCTATTTTCTTTATTAGGAAAAGATAAAAGTAGAAGTCTTGTCTAAACCGAGACACTGAAACTACCTATATGATGTCTGATGTCATAAGATATATCGGAAAATGATCTTTTCAATGAATCCACTGGGAGTGGTGAACAAAGCTTTGAGTAAATGGAATGTTATTGTCGGGATCGATTAACCTGCTGCCCTTTCTCTGATAAAGGAACCTGTCCCTTTAAATCCTACATGTTGTTTGCACTCAGTGCTCAGACATTTGTGTATTCAGTACCTGTTTCTTAGCATTTGTATCCTGTTTACCTTTCTGAATTTGGATTCCTGAACCTGGCTAACCTTCCTGGATTCTTCCTTTGCCTCATCTCATTTGTTGTGATGTTTTGATTAAGTACTGATTGCTGTGTTTGACCCTGGCTAGTTCACTGAACTCTAGTATTGCCTTACCCCTATGTGTACTTTGCTGATAGACTGTCTTTAGGGTATATGATCTAGGCCTGCTACTAGATTTCCTTAAAGCTATATCCCTTGCAGAGATACTTATTTGGATTAATTCCTGATTTTGACCCTCTGACCTGTTCCTGTATTCTGAGTATTACTCCTGCATATAGGATACATCACCAAACAAAACATAGCAAGTGTTCCCTTAACAGTTATTGAATTCTAACAGGCAACCTCTTGAAATTACATCCAAAACCCATTTTTTTTATTGAACTTAATGGACTGCACTACTGATATATAAATATATATATGGGGGTACCAACCAAACCTAAAAGCCTCTATCTAAAGCTCAGTTTCCTAACTAGCTATAGGTACGTTAAAAATGAAATCCCTTATAAAGAAGGGGATTAGCTTTTTGTTCTTAGTAATAATTTGGTAGAATTTTGCAAAAAAGCCTTTTAAAAATAACAATATATATATATGTGTGTGTGTGTGTGTGTGTGTGTATATATAAATGCTCTATTGTCACCACATACATTTTTAATTTCCAGTTACAATTTCACTTCGTACACTAGGGATAGCAAGAATATTTTACGCATTGTTACACTGTTCGTTCCAGGCATATCCTGTGTGGTTTGAGACAATAAGAGTTTAATCACCAAAGTGCAACATGTTGATATGTTTACAAATACAGATTAAGCTGCAACCTCCGAAAACAGAGTTTAATCTGTTGAATGCAGGAGCGGCACATAATAAAGCACATTCGCAGATGCAAGTGGTGCATCAGAAACTGGAGTTTAATGTGTGAGTATCAGCATGTTATTTGAAATGCTAGCTAAATGAGTGGGATTGCTACATCTCTATAACATTCAACATTTGCTATTTTGAATGTTAACAACAGTAACTAAAATGTTTCATGACATGCATGGATGGTATTCAAGAAAAAAACAAAAAAGCAATTTTGAGTTTAGATTATTCATGTATTCTGGCAGCATCTAGTGGTCAAATATGGAAGTTGATTTTCCCAAGTGAGGACAAGATGTCAATACAGCAAACATGAGCTGGTGTTAAAAAAAACTACAACTCTGTAAGTACCAGTGTTCTTGTGCCATTGACCTCTCTCTCTGCTCTGAGGACTTAACAAGTTCACTAGTGGATGTTTCTGCAGAGTTGCTGTAGTAACCTCTGGAGGTAGAAGTTTGGTGTTTTAGCATCACATGGAGAGATCTCCATAGTTTTATTGACTGAACTTGATATCTTATTTTCTAGTGGAATGGTAGTTTCGAACGTTAAAACCGCTAGAATATTTTTTTTGTGCTCAGTAAATTGTGCTTGTATTACCAATTGAAAGTAAAATATTTATGCTCTCTCTCTCTCTCTCTCTCTCTCTCTCTCTCTCTCTCTCTCTCTCTCTCTCAACCCAGCACTCACTTACAAGCTCTCAGCTAAGATTTAAAAGCAAAAATGGAAAGGTTAGTCACCGCATCTGGCCAAATGGGACAAGCTCAGGTACCACGTCAAGGTCCTCTCCAATACCTGAGACCCTAAAACAGCCACACAATGCAAGCTTTCAAATCCAAACAAACTGAAAACAAAAAAAGGGTGCACAGGAATATGTAATCACCCTAGACATATACAAAACACGGAAGGGAACTGCACTCTCATACCGGACCGGGTACACATCCTATGACCCTGCAACATGCTCAGCCCTGGGTGCCACTGGCACTCACAGGAAGCTGTGCTGTCCCCAGAGCCACAAGCAGTTAACCCCAGACAGGTCTGGGTGCAAGAACCATAGGGAAAATTGTTGCAGGGTCATTGGATGTGTACCCGGTCCGGTATGAGAGTGCAGTTCCCTTCCGTGTTTTGTATATGTCTAGGGTGATTACATATTCCTGTGCACCCTTTTTTTTGTTTTCAGTTTGTTTGGATTTGAAAGCTTGCATTGTGTGGCTGTTTTAGGGTCTCAGGTATTGGAGAGGACCTTGACGTGGTACCTGAGCTTGTCCCATTTGGCCAGATGCGGTGACTAACCTTTCCATTTTTGCTTTTAAATCTTAGCTGAGAGCTTGTAAGTGAGTGCTGGGTTTTCTCTGTGTGTTTTATTAATTTGTTTTGTAATTTTCCCTATGGTTCTTGCACCCAGACCTGTCTGGGGTTAACTGCTTGTGGCTCTGGGGACAGCACAGCTTCCTGTGAGTGCCAGTGGCACCCAGGGCTGAGCATGTTGCAGGGTCATAGGATGTGTACCCGGTCCGGTATGAGAGTGCAGTTCCCTTCCGTGTTTTGTATATGTCTAGGGTGATTACATATTCCTGTGCACCCTTTTTTTGTTTTCAGTTTGTTTGGATTTGAAAGCTTGCATTGTGTGGCTGTTTTAGGGTCTCAGGTATTGGAGAGGACCTTGACGTGGTACCTGAGCTTGTCCCATTTGGCCAGATGCGGTGACTAACCTTTCCATTTTTGCTTTTAAATCTTAGCTGAGAGCTTGTAAGTGAGTGCTGGGTTTTCTCTGTGTGTTGTATTAATTTGTTTTGTAATTTTCCCTATGGTTCTTGCACCCAGACCTGTCTGGGGTTAACTGCTTGTGGCTCTGGGGACAGCACAGCTTCCTGTGAGTGCCAGTGGCACCCAGGGCTGAGCATGTTGCAGGGTCATAGGATGTGTACCCGGTCCGGTATGAGAGTGCAGTTCCCTTCCGTGTTTTATATATATATATATATATATATATATATATATATATATATATATATATATATATATATATATATATATATATATATATATACATATATATACACATACATACACACACACATATATATATATATATATATATATATATACATACAGGGGTTGAAAACGTTTCCCAAGAGCTAGTGGTCCCATGAAATTTCTTAGTGGTCCCACTTTTTCAACTCCAAATTTTCACGGTTGTAGGTAAACTTGTTTTACGCAGTTATACGCTTCTAATATACATTTGTATTAAGAATAAAATACTCTCACCTAGATTACGGGTTTTGAGCGCTATAGGGAAAGTAAAGAACGCAACAAAAGTTGCGTTATTTAACCCCCTATATCGCTGCCATTACAAGTTTTAAAAAACCCGGCTTGCGCAGGCGATATGGAGATTTTATGCTCGATACCGCACAAAAAACAAGCAGTGTTTTGACGTGCTTATGCACGCTTTCCCCATAGACATCAATGGGGAGAGGCGGCAAAAAAAACCACCTGCGATCACGGAAACAAAAGCTCCATAACGCAGCCCCATTGATGTCTATCGGGAAAAAGAAAATACAGTTTAAACCTAACACCCTAACATAAACCCTGAGTCTAAACACCCCTAATCTGCTGCCCCTGACATCGCCGATGCCTGCCTACAGTTATTAACCCCTAATCTGCCAATCCAGATATCACGCTACCTAAATAAAATTATTAACCCCTAATTTTCTGCTCCCGATATCGCCGCCACTATACTAAAGTTATTAACCCCTATTCCGCCACACTCCAACATCGCCACAACTATATTAAAATTATTAACCCCTATTCCGCTGCTCCCCAACATTGCCGCAACTAAATAAAGTTATTAACCCCTAAACCTCTGGCCTCCCACATCACTACCACTAAATAAACCTATTAACCCCTAAACCGCCAGCCCCCCACATCACAACAACCTAGATTAAACTATATTAACCCCTAAACCTAACCCTAAACCTAACCCTAACACCCCCTAACTTTAACATAATGAAATTAGATCTAAATTAAATTTACAATTATTAACTAAATAATTCCTATTTAAAACTAAATACTTACCTGTGAAATAAAACCTAAGGTAGCTACAATATAACTAATAGTTACATTGTAGCTAGCTTAGGTTTTATTTTTATTTCACAGGTAAGTTTGTATATATTTTAACTAGGTAGACTAGTTAGTAAATAGTTCTTAACTATTTAATAACTAAATAGCTAAAATAAATGCAAACTTACCTGTGAAATAAAACCTAACCTGCTTTACTCTAACACCTACCATTACAAAAAAATAAAAAAATCCTACCATTACAAAAAAAACAAACAAAATTATCCAAAAAAATAAAGATTATTCCTATTCTAATACCCTTTAAAAAAAAAAAAAAAAAACACCCCTAAATAAAAAGGCCTAATCTAGAATAAACTACCAATGGCCCTTAAACGGGCCTTTTGTAGGACATTGCCCTGAGTTAAATAGTTATTTTGCTCCAAAAAATAAATGCAAACACCCCCTAACACTATACAAACCCCCACCCCCCAATCTACCAAGGGCCCTTAAAAGGGCATTTTCTAGGGCATTGCCCTGAGTTAAACAGCTCTTTTGCTCCCAAAAATAATACAAACACCCCTTAACACTATACAAACCCCCACCCCCCAAACTACCAAGGGCCCTTAAAAGGGCCTTTTGGGGGTACCTTAAAAGGGCCTTTTGTAGGGCATTGCCCTAAGTTAAACAGCTCTTTTGCTAAAGAAAAAAAAAACACCCACTAAAAATATACATTACACAAAATTACAAACACATTATCAAAAATAAAAAATGATTCCTATTCTAATACCCATAAAAAAAAAACACCAAAAAATAAAAATAAAAAACCTAATCTAGAATAAACTACCAATGGCCCTAAAAATGGCCTTTTGTAGAGCATTACACTAAAGAAATCAGCCAATAGGAATTAGGGCTGCTAAAATCCTATTGGCTGTTCAAATCAGAAGAATCAGTAGATTTAAGCAGCTCTCATTCTATTGGCTAATTCGAATTAGCCAATAGAATGAGAGCTGCTTAAATCCTATTGGCTGATTTGAACAGCCAATAGGATTTTAGCAGCCCTAATTCCTATTGGCTGATTTAAATTTTTCATCCAATAGGAATACAAGGGACGCCATCTTGAATCGCGTCCCTTGCATTGAAGATTCAGTGTACGGCGTCAACCATATGAAGAGGATGCTCTGCGCCGGATGTATTAAGGTTGAACCCGCTCCATGTCTCCGGGATCAAGATAGAAGATGCCGCCTGGATGAAGATTAATGAGGCCGCCTGGATGAAGATTTCTCGCTGCTTGGATCAGGACTTCGCCACCGGGATGAAGATTAAAGAGGCCGCCTGGATGAAGACTTCTCGCCACCTGGATCGGGACTTTAACTCAGGGATGAATATCGTTCAAACAGGACTTCAAAAACTGTAAGTGGATCATCAGGGAGTTAGTGTTAGGCTTTTTTAAGGGTTTTTTGGGTTGATTTTAGTTTAGGGTCTGGGCAGTAAAAGAGCTAAATGCCCTTTTAAGGGCAATGCCCATACAAATGCCCTTTTCAGGGCAATGGGTAACTTAGGTTTTTTATTTTGGGGGTTTGGTTGGGTGGTGGGTTTTACTGTTGGGGGGGTCTTTGTGTTTTTTTTACAGGTAAAAGAGCTGGTATCTTTGGGGAAATGCCCCACAAAAAGGCCTTTTAAGAGCCATTGGTAGTTTATTGTGGGCTAGGTTTTTTTTTTATTTTGGGTGGGCTGTTTAATTTTGATAGGGCTAGTAGATTAGGTGTAATTCTTTTTTATTTTCGTTTGTTATTTTCCGTAATTTAGTGTTTGTTATTTCTTGTAACTTAGTATTTTTTTGTTTTTGTATTTAGATACTTTGTAATTTTTAGAGTAGTGTTAGTATTTTTTTAATGTGTAGTTTAGTTTAATTTAATTGGTAGTTAGTTTAATTTTAGTTTAATTATTATATTAGTTTAATTGGTAGTTTAAACTTAGATTTTTTAATTTTACAGGTAAGTTTCAATTTAATTTAAGATAGGGAAATTGTAATTTTAATATAAAGTTAGGGGGTTGTTAGGTTTAGGGGTAAATAGTTTAATTTAGTTATTTTGATGTGGGGGGCTTTGGCTTTAGGGGTTAATAGTTTAGTTTAGTATGTTTTGTTGTGGAAGGCTTTCGGTTTAGGGGTTAATAGGTTTATTATAGTGGCGGTGGTGTAGGGCTTAATAACTTTAGTATAATGGGGGCAATGTGGGCGGACGGCAGATTAGGGGTTAATAATATTTAAATAGTGTTTGCGATGCGGGAGGGTGGCAGTTTAGGGGTTAATAACTTTAGTATAGTGGTGAGGATATCAGGGAGTGGCGGAATAGGGGTTAATATTTTTTTTAGTGGCGGCAATATCGGGAGCGGCAGATTAGGGGTTAAGAAATTTACTATAGTGTTTGCAATGCGGGAGGGCCTCGGTTTAGGGATTAATAGGTAGTTTATGGGTGTTTAGTGTACTTTTTAACACTTTAGTTATTAGTTTTATGTTACAGCTTTGTAGCGTAAAATTCATAACTACTGACTTTAGATGGCATTACAGATCTTGTCGTTTTAGGCTGTAACGCTCGCTTTTTATCCAGAATGCAAAACTCGTAATACTGGTGCTATGGGAATCTCATTAAAAAACATAATTTTTACGAGTGCGGTACTGACGTTGCATTACAGGCTAAGAGGCTTGCGGTACAGCTATACCGACAAGACTTGTAATGGCTGCGTTAGGGAAAATGATGCGTTATGGGCCACAACGCTGCTATTTGACTCATAACGCACAACTCGTAATCTAGGTATCTTCGTATACAATTATATATTAATAAATATTTTAAACTTCTTCTCATACCTAAAAAGAGAATATTCTTGTTCACATGGCAGCAAGCTGAGGCAGGAATAATTGCACACATACATATATAGCCAGGGATATACACACACTCACATATATACGCACACAATCACAGATACACACATACACTCTCACACACACAAACACTCTCACACACACAAACACTCTCACACACACATACACTCTCACACACACAAACACTCTCACACAAGCTCTCTCTTACACACACACACAAACACTCTCATACAAGCTCTCTCTTACACACACACACAAACACTCTCACACACACAAACACTCTCACACACACAAACACTCTCACACACACAAACACTCTCACACAAGCTCTCTCTTACACACACACACAAACACTCTCACACACACAAACACTCACACACACAAACACTCTCACACAAGCTGTCTCTTACACACACACACAAACACTCTGACACACACAAACACTCTCATACAAGCTCTCTCTTACACACACACACAAACACTCTCACACACAAACACTCTCACACACACAAACACTCTCACACAAGCTGTCTCTTACACACACACACAAACACTCTGACACACACAAACACTCTCACACAAGCTCTCTCTTACACACACACACAAACACTCTCACACAAGCTCTCTCTTACACACACACACACATACACTCTCACACAAACAAACAATCACACACACAAAACACTCTCATACAAGCTCTCTCTTACACATACACACATACACTCTCACACACACAAACACTCACACACACAAAACACTCTCATACAAACTCTCTCTTACACACACACACAAACACTCTCACACACACAAACACTCACACACACAAACACTCTCATACAAGCTCTCTCTTACACACACACACAAACACTCTCACACACACAAACACTCACACACACAAACACTCTCACACAAGCTGTCTCTTACACACACACAAACACTCTCACACACACAAACACTCTCACACAAGCTCTCTCTTACACACACACACACACACACACACAAACACTCTCACACACACAAACACTCTCACACACACACAGACACTCTCACACAAGCTGTCTCTTACACACACACACAAACAATCTCACACACACAAACACTCTCACACAAGCTGTCTCTTACACACACACACAAACACTCTCACACACACAAACACTCTCACACAAGCTCTCTCTTACACACACACACAAACACTCTCACACACACAAACACTCTCACACAAGCTCTCTCTTACACACACACACACACACAAACACTCTCACACACACAAACACTCTCACACAAGCTCTCTCTTACACACTCACACAAACTAACTCTCACACGCTCTTGCAAATAAGACTCACACACACTTTTAAACACCCAGTCACACAGTTTCTCTCACTTACAAACACATCTTATTTCTCACTCTCTCATATTCTCACTATCTCTTACACACAATTGTTTTGCAGTTACTATGGAGGTGGCACATTTATTACTGTAGCACCCCTACTTCTTAAAGGCACTAACAGCCATACCTTTACAAGAGGGGTGGACAATTATCGGCCCTATAGATGTTATGGACTACATCTCCCATAATGCTCTTTCAGCCATAATTCTGGCAAAGCATAATGGGAGATGTAGTCCATAACATCTGGAGGGCCGATAATTGCACACCCCTGCCTTTACAAGGTAGTTTTTTCTTTACATATCCTATACTACAACAGGACAAGGAGAATGATATATAAGAAAAGTAGGAATAAGTAATGATACCATCTGCCATCTCTACTGTGCAGCCATTGATAGGGTACAAGCTAAGGTTGCTAAAAAACAACAACTAAGACAGAGGCATATTTAAGAAATGTCTTGCGGACCTGATCTGACAGTGCGGATCAGGTCCGCAAGACATCGCTGAATGCGGAGAGCAATACGCTCTCCGCATTTAACATTGCACCAGCAGCTCACAAGAGCTGCTGGTGCAACGCCGCCCCCTGCAGACTCGCGGCCAATGGGCCGCCAGCAGGGAGCTGTCAATCAACCCGATCGTACTCGATCGGGTTGAATTGTTGCGATTCCTGTCCGCCTGCTCAGAGCAGGTGGACAGGGTTATGGAGCAGCGGTCTTTGTGACCGCTGCTTCATAACTGCTGTTTCTGGCGAGTCTGAAGACTCGACAGAAACACGGGCCGTCAAGCGCCTTTCGGAGTTTGATATATAGGCCCCAAAGTGTAGAACCCACCTCTACTATAGACAAACTTTAAACCATCATCTTTTTCAGGCAAGGCATACTTTATACTGACCAGATTAGGGGATTCATTCTGCATGCAACATAGACACCTTGTTTTCTGTTATACAGGTAGCCCTCAGTTTACGCCGGGGTTAGGTTCCAGAAAGAATGGTTGTAAATCGAAACCGTTGTAAATTGAAACCCAGTTTATAATGTAAGTCAATGGGAAGTGAGGGAGATAGGTTCCAGGTCCCTCTCAAAATTGGCATAAGTAACACCTAATACATTATTTTTAAAGCTTTGAGATAAAGACTTTAAATGCTAAACAGCATTATAAACCTAATAAAATAATCACACAACACACAATATATAATTAAACTAAGTTAAATGAACAAAAACATTTGCTAAACAGCATTATAAACCTAATAAAATAATCGCACAACACAGACTTCACTTGCATTTTTCTGCAAACAGTTCTTTCTATGCATTCCAATCTGGACTGATTTATAGACAGGAAGATCTTGTTCCTTTGAAATCTGCTCGATAGCTCAGGTCTGGTTAAACTGATTAATGTCAGCTTGCTTGGCTGTGCTGCAACACAAGCAGACAGCTCCAGCTACTGGCTATTTTAATAAATGCACTGCTTCTCAATGCTTTTCAATAGCAGTCACATGACTGGAAAAAAAGGTTGTTATTCTGAAACGGTGTAAATTGAACCGTTGTAAAACGAGGGCCACCTGTATATCCCTCTATCATTTGGGAATACTGACCTGAGAAGTACAGTGTTACTGGGAGTTAACTGCAACAGCCTCTACAATGACTTTATTTGTTATTTGAAAATTGTTGTGTGGGGCAGTATTAGAAAAAGTAGTAGTAACGTAATATGAAAAAATCATAATTATTTTTTTTTACAGCATCATATAAATGTAAACACGTTTTTAAAAATTGTAGCTTATGCTGTATAAAAATACTATTCCCTTAATATACCAAATATTTTCTTTTGACCACTTAACTTCTTATAAATTGTGAACAAATGTTGGAAGTTTGCTTTACCCTTATTCCACCCATCCTGACTGACTTGTTTATCATTTAGCCAGATTGGAGTAGCTGTACAATAATTTACAGTATATTTGAAATATTACAGGGAATTTTTTCTTTTTTACATAATCAAAAAAACATAAATTATATATGTTTTCTGGCACATAATTTTTGTTGCCAGTATATATAATAAAAATCAACATGGCTTAGCCTGCAAAAAGTTTTAGGGGCAATCTCTACATGGTGTGGATTGTTTTAACATGTGAAGCATTTTTACATTTTAAGAAAACAGAAATCTTTATAAAAATGAAAGTTTATATGACAGATACATGTTGAAAATAGCAGACTATTTTTCTAAGTTGTCCCAAGAAATTCCAAGGTCATCTGAGACCACTGGACTTATTATAGTTGGAGTTATATAGCATAAAGTTAAATGCATAGACAGCAGCCTGTCCCAAATAAAGAAAGAGGGGAATCTCAAATCCCTCTATAGAGATCTAGACAGAAAAAGTAGGGATGGTGCTACCCTGCAAATGCTACATGCAAAAAGTGAGTGAAGATATATATGTGCGAATGTCAGATATCACACACAAATAAAAATCTTTATGTATAAATGTAGATAAATGACATACAAAATAATGAGAAACATATATGTTCAAATACTCCAGAAGAACAGTGATATAGAGTCCAAAAAACAAGTATTAAAAAAAAGTCTTGTACAGAATACACTCCCCAAAGACAGGAAATCTTGTTCAAGTCCCACTCAGATGTACACTTACTTCCAAAGACCTCAATCTGTATGAGGTAAGGCAAAAACATATCGGTCTTAAAGGCATCTCCCGGAGTATGTATCAGGATGTCTAGGTAGAAATGGATCCTACGGTTCTCAGCCGAATCAGTTCCAAAAACTTTCAGAGCCGCCGAGTAATAATCCTCCCAAGCCAAATGTAGCTCTTACAGGCCCATTTATCAAGCTCCGTACAGAGCTTGAAGGGCCGTGTTGCTGGCGAGTCTTCAGACTCGCCAGAAACACAACTTATGAAGCAGCGGTCACAAACACCGCAGCTCCATAACCCTGTCCGCCTGCTCTGAGCAGACGGACAGGTATCGCCGGAAATCAAGCCGATCGAATACAATCGGGTTGATTGACACCTCCCTGCTGGCGGCCGACTGGCCACGAGTCAGCAGGGGGCGGCATTGCACCAGCAGCTCTTGTGAGCTGCTGGTGCAATGTTAAATGCGGAGAGCGTATTGCTCTCCGCATTTAGCGAGGTCTTGCGGACCTGATCCGCAGTGTCGGATCAGGTCCGCAAGCCCTTTGATAAATGGGCCTGATAGTGTTATACCATTTATTACAAATAAAAGCACACAAAATAAAAGAGAGTTTATACCACTCACATGTAATGTCCTCAATTTTATGAGGTATATATACAGCCTAAAAATTCAAGCTTAAAAGAGGGTTGCACACCGCCACGTTAGATCCATAAATATCATCCAAATACAATAAGTCTAAAATAAGGAGAGGAACACAGCCTCTACACCTTACGCGCTTTGAACGGTATTAATGCATAAATTCCATTCCTTCTCAGAAGTATACTTACAGCATTGTCCAACAACTGCTTAAATATGCAATGCTGGAGGCGCCGATACAAGTTTGGTTGGGGGCGTGGTCATGTCAGATCCGGAAGTGGGACGCATGCGACATGACTAGTTAGTGGCTAAGATCCAAGCTAAGTTACTGGTTGCTATGGATGCCACAGAACACAAAGGAAATATTTGGCAAAACAAATCTTTAGTAAAATGTCACTTGTACCGCATAACACTAGAGGAAAAGTGGATTCTTTAACATATTAAATTTTAAAAGCAATCAGGTTAGAATCAAGAGTTATTCACAACATGAATGCATATATAAAACTCCTATTGTCTAAAATCATGGTATTAAAATGCGGACCTAAAAAATAACGGAGTGGGACAATACCCTAGAGGAGATTTCATTTAAATTAATAGATATCCTTATTCGCTACAGACAAAAACAAGTCAACACCCTGACTACTCAGAAGACATCAGACTTAAATAACTTTAAAGAAGATGTATACTATAAAGAGTTAGATGAGGCCAATAAGAGAAAAATAGACATTTTTGAGTCAAAGGTGGAAAATAAGAAAAAAAAAATTCCTTAGGGATTACTATGCAAAAACTCAAGATGTAGACAAAGACAAGACCCTTATGGCTGGCATTAATAAAACGAGGGGAGGAAGTATAAATGACCAAAATAGGATGGAACAAATAGATTATGGTGATGAGCAGGTTTTCCAGGAACCATAGGAGGATGATCTGGATACCCCCAGAGAGAGAACCTCCAGCTTGGAATGGCTGGACATATATTCCCCTGATTATAAACATGATGATTAGAAATAGGTTTCCATCCAATCGACAGGCTAATAAAAACAAAAACAATGCAAGTAATTGGAATAGTAGGGATAACAGTCTTAGACTACAAGGGCATGTAAATAACCAAAAACATAGGAGACAACAACATTTTGAAAAAAATAGATATATAAATAAAGCACATGGAAATAGCGAGCAGTCTTTTTTAGGATATCAGATGGGAGAAAACAATATCTTAATACAGGCATTTTGAGAAGGCAAAGAAAGAGAGACTCAGGCCGCTAAAGGATATCGAAAAAAAGTACCTTAACAGATAATGATTTGGAGGCACTTATTACCTTAGACGAATTAGAGGCAAATGTAGACCCTACATAAGTTAGAACCCGGCGGCTAGATTACGAGTCTTGCGTTAGGGTTAAAAAGCAGCGTTGAGAGGTCCCAACGCTGCTTTTTAACGCCCGCTGGTATTACAAATCTTGAAATTACAGGCTCACCTCTCACTTTTTTGGCCAGATTCGGAAATACCGCAAATCCACTTACGTCAATTGCGTATCCTATATTTTCAATGGGACTTGCATAGCGTCGGTATTACAAGTCTGACCAAAAGTGAGCGGTACAGCCTCTCCTGTCAAGACTGATACTGCATTTTAAAGTCAGTAGTTAAGAGTTTTACACTACAACGCCATAGCATAAAACTCTTAACTAAAGTGCTACAAAGTACACTAACACCCATAAACTACCTATTAACCCCTAAACCGAGGCCCCCCCACCTCGCAAACACTAAAATAAATATTTTAACCCCTAATCTGCTGAACCGGACATCGCCGCCACTATAATAAATATATTAACCCCTGAACCGCCGCACTCCTGCATCGCAAACATTAGTATAATATTATTAACCCCTAATCTGCCGGCGACTGAAGAATGAAGGTTCCTTTAAAATAAATGACGTCATCCAAGATGGCGTCCCTTCAATTCCGATTGGCTGATAGAATTCTATCAGCCAATCGGAATTAAGATAGAAAAAATCCTATTGGCTGATGCAATCAGCAAATAGGATTGAGCTTGCATTCTATTGGCTGATTGGAACAGCTAATAGAATGCCAGCTCAATCCTATCGGCTGATTAGATCAGCCAATAGGATTGAACTTCAATCCTATTGGCTGATTGCATCAGCCAATAGGATTTTTTCTACCTTAATTCCGATTGGCTGATAGAATTCTATCAGCCAATAGGAATTGAAGGGATGCCATCTTGGATGACGTAATTTAAAGGAACCTTCATTCTTCAGTCGGCCGTCATTTGAAGAGGATGCTCTGCGTTGGATGTCTTGAAGATGGACCCGCTCCGCGCTGGATGGATGAAGATAGAAGATGCCGCCTGGATGAAGACTTCTGCCCGTCTGGAGGACCTCTTCTGCCCAGCTTGGATGAAGACTTTTGCCCGTCTGGAGGACCACTTCTGCCCGGTTGTGTGAAGACGTCTCACGGTAGGGTGATCTTCAAGGGGTTAGTGTTAGATTTTTTTAAGGGGGGATTGGGTGGGTTTTAGAGTAGGGTTGGTTGTGTGGATGGTGGGTTTTAATGTTGGGGGGTAGTAATTTTTTTACAGGTAAAAGAGCTGATTACTTTGGGGCAATGCCCCACAAAAGGCCCTTTTAAGGGCTATTTGTAATTTAGTGTAGGGTAGGGCTTTTTTTTTTATTTTGGGGGGCTTTTTTATTTTGTTAGGTGGATTAGAGTAGGTGTAATTAGTTTAAAATTCTTGTAATTATTTTATTATTTTATGTAATTTAGTGTTTGTTTTTTTCTGTACTTTAGATCATTTTTTTAAATTGTAATTAATTGTATTTAGTTTAGGGAATTAATTTAATTATAGTGTAGTGTGTATCCTAAGATAGCTACAATGTAACTATTAGTTATATTGTAGCTATCTTAGGGTTTATTTTATAGGAAAGTATTTAGTTTTAAATAGGAATAATTTAGGTAATTGTAGTAATTTTATTTAGATTTATTAAAATTATATTTCAGTTAGGGGGTGTTAGGGTTAGACTTAGGTTTAGGGGTTAATATGTTTATTATAGTGGCGGCGACGTTGTGGGCGGCAGATTAGGGGTTAATAAATGTAGTTAGGTTGCGGCGACATTTGGGGCAGCAGATTAGGGGCTATTAAATATAATGTAGGGTTCGGCGATGTTGGGGGCAGCAGATTAGGGGTTCATCACTATAATGTAGGTGGTGGTGGTGTCCGGAGAGGCAGATTAGGGGTTAATAATATAATGCAGGTGGCGGCGATGTCGGGGGCGGCAGATTAGGGGTTAATAAGTGTAAGATTAGGGGTGTTTAGACTCGGGTTCATGTTAGGGTGTTAGGTGTAGATATAAAATGTGTTTTCCCCATAGGAATCAATGGGGCTGCGTTAGGAGCTTTACACTGCTTTTTTGCAGGTGTTAGGTTTTTTTCACCCGGCTCTCCCCCATTGATTCCTATGGGGAAATCGTGCACGAGCACGTTCAGCCAGCTCACCGCTGACTTAAGCAGCGCTGGTATTGAGGTGAGATGTTGAGCAAAATTTTGCTCTTCGTTCACTTTTTTGCGGCAAACGCCGGGTTTGTAAAAACCAGTAATACCGGCGCAGTCTGCAAGTGAACGGTGAGCATAAACTGCTCGTTAGCACCGCACAGCTTCTAACGCAAAACTCGTAATCTAGGTGCAAGTTTGCAACTTTTTCCCTAACTTTTTCACATAGCTCTTTACCTTAGGGAGATAAAAACCGGCCGTGTGTTGGGAAGGGCTGTGTGGGCGGGTGTATCAGGGACAGTCACCATTTATTCCAGCGCTTAGGAAGCCTTCTTAGGGCGTACTGGAAGTTGCTTTTTTTGTTTAAAATAAATATATATTGGGCTTGGCTGAATGGCTTGCAGATCCTGCAATATATTATTTAAAAAAAAGGAATATTCCCTCCCTGGGAGTCTAGTGGGGGAGCATTTGGTCTGCACATCTGAGAGCTGGAAATTGGAGTAGCAATTAGTATGGTTTGTCTGTAGTATACCAACACTATAGACCAACCATACTAATTGCTGCTCCAATTTCCAACTCTCACTGACTTACATCACTGACAGCCAGCCAGAAGAAGCTATATATAGTCTGTAGTGTACCAGACAGAGGTGCAGATCAAATGCTCCCCCACTAGACTACCAGAGAGGGAATACTACTAGTACTTTTTAATATATATTGCAGGATCTGTAAAAGTAACTGGCACTGCAAAATTGCTATTGCACATGGTTGGCTAAGAATTTAAAATCAAAGGTTAAGGTTTTTTTTTTTCTTTATTAAAAAACAAAACACCCCACTGCCACTCCACTGGATGCCCGGGGATTTGAAATTAATATTAATTGTACATTTATAACATTATATTTATATTATAATTTATTATATATTTATATAATCTTCAAGTTTTTGCTATGTGTGTGATTTTTTTTTAAATGTGTGTTTGAATCTGTGTGAGTGTATGAATCAAATTCAATCAATGTATTATTGTTCCTGCTAATTATACCCACAACTTAATAAAATGTGCTTAGCTTTTAGAGAGAGCAGACCAAAGGAGTCCTTATTTTATTTCTCACCGTTTACTTGCAGATAGCAATACTTAGAGTAGAGAAAGTCAGAAAATTAAAAAATAACATATTAGTACCTCTCTGTTTATGTTACAACACCACTGGGAGCATAATCATGATGACATCCCATGTAAACCTAAACTATTTTTTAAAATAATTTTGAGAAAAAAAAAGTCATTTTAGTTTTTGGTTTTCTGGAACCGGCATCAGAGAGATAGGTTGGACTTGGCACCAGTCCACATCTGCTCTAATAATATTTTTATTTATTTTTTGTTGTTTTTTATAGGGTTGTTTTTTTTGTTTTTTGTTTTTTAACCGATTAATCGAAAAAATAATCGACCAACTAATCGATTATGAAAATAATTGTTAGCTGCAGCCCGAATCAGGACCCAAAATGTTTACGAGGCACCATACTAGAGCATGTACATACGGACAACAGAGGGAGCAATAGAGAGATCCTGCTCAGATAAAGGGAAACCTGGATACATGCTTTTAATAGTAGGGTGCCCTTTGGTCTAAATAAAGATATTGATATTGTAGCCTTTCTGTAGCGTAGACTTATGTAATCTGTTTTAAAATAAAAATAAAATAAAAATAGTAATAAAATTGAAATAATGTTTTGCTATAAAAGGCAACAGAACAGGAAAATACTGTGGTTATCAGATTTTAATACACTGTGGATGTTATGATATGATATTTTATATTAGTTCCTTTCTTCTGATTATTTATTTTACCTTGTATAATGATGAATCTGTCGCCCTCCTTTTTTATAATCAATTGACTTTGTATTTGTGCTCCCTGTGGTACCTATGCTATTGATGTTCTTTATGTATATTTATCAAATGTTCCTCTTTGGCCCTTGTGGGTTATAAGATATACTATAGATTCTGTATACCTCTTACTAATTTCTTATATTACGTAAGATATATTTTTTAGGTCCGGATTTTAACTTTATGATTTTAGACAATAGGAGTTTCATATATGCATTTATGTTGTGAATAACTCTTGATTCTAACCTGATCTCTTTTAAAATTTAATATGTTAAAGAGTCCGCTTTTCCTCTAGTGTAATGCGGTACAAGTGTCATTTTTCTAAAGATTTGTTTCTCCAAAGATTTGCTTTGTGTTCTGTGGTGTCTGTAGCAACCAGTAACTTAGCTCGGATCTTAGCCACTCACTAGTCACGTCACCCGCGTCACACTTCCAGATCTGACATGACCACGCCCCCAACCAAACTCGTATCGGTGCCTCCAGCATTGTATATTTAAACGTTTATTGGACAATGCTTTAAGTATACTTCTGAGGAAGAAGGGAATTTATGCATTAATACCCTTCGAAACGTGTAAGGTGTAGAGGCTGTGCTCCTCTCCTTATTTTAGAATTATTGTATTTGGATGATATTTATGGATCTAACATGGCGGTGTGCAACCCCGTTTTCAGCTTGGATTTTAAGACTGTATGCATACCTCATAATATTGAGGACATTACTGAGTGGTATAAACTCTCTTTTATTTTGTGTGCTTTTATTTGTAATAAACGGTATAACACTATGAGCTACGTTTGGCTTTCTTTAATTTGCTGAGATGCCAGCCCTTGGATACTTGGGAGGATTATTACTCGGCTCTGAAAGTTTCTGGAACTGATTCGGCAGAGAATTGTAGGATCCATTTCTACCTTGACATCCTGATACATACTCCGGGAAGTTCCCTTTAAGACCGATACTTTTTTCCTTACAGATTCAGGTCTTTGGAAGTAAGTGTACATCTGAGTGGGACTTGAACAAGATTTCCTGTCTTTGGGGAGTGTATTCTGTACAAGACTTTTTTAACACTTGTTTTTTGGACTCTATATCACTGTTCTTCTGGACTATTTGAACACATATGTTTCTCATTATTTTGTATGTCATTTATCAACATTTATACATAAAGATTTTTATTTGTGTGTGATATCTGACATTCGCGTATATATATCTTCATTCACTTTTTGCATTTAGTATTTGCAGGGTAGTGCCATCCTTACTCTTTCTGTCTATATATATATATATATATATATATATATATATATATATATATATATATATATAAATACATAGAACATATTCCCCTATGTAAAGAATATTGGAATGTGAAATATTTACATTAAATACACAGCATAATACTGATCTTTCATGTTTTTATCTACTTGACTGCAAAGGGCTCCAATGCAATGTATACATGTGTGTACATATGTATTTATGTGCTTATATGTTTATATATGTCTGCAAATACATGTTTACACATATAAATAAATACATATGAACAAACATATAAACATATATATATATATACAGTGGGGCAAAAAAGTATTTAGTCAGCCACCAATTGTGCAAGCTCTCCCACTTAAGAAGATGAGAGAGGCCTGTAATTTTCATCATAGGTATACCTCAACTATGAGAGACAAAATGTGGAAACAAATCCAGACAATCACATTGTCTGATTTGGAAATAATTTATATGCAAATTATGGTGGAAAATAAGTATTTGGTCAATATCAAAAGTTCATCTCAATACTTTGTTATATATCCTTTGTTGGCAATGACAGAGGTCAAACGTTTTCTGTAAGTCTTCACAAGGTTGTCACACACTGTTGCTGGTATGTTTGCCCATTCCTGCATGCAGATCTCCTCTAAAACAGTGATGTTTTGGGGCTGTCGCTGGGCAACACGGACTTTCAACTCCCTCCAAAGGTTTTCTATGGGGTTGAGATCTTGAGACTTGCTAGGCCACTCCAGGACCTTGAAATGCTTCTTACGAAGCCACTCCTTCGTTGCCCGGGCGGTGTGTTTGGGATCATTGTCACGCTGAAAGACCCAGCCACATTTCATCTTCAATGCCCTTGCTGATGGAAGGAGGTTTGCACTCAAAATCTCACGATACATGGCCCCATTCATTCTTTCATGTACACGGATCAGTCATCCTGTTCCCTTTGCCGAGATACAGCCCCAAAGCATGATGTTGCCACCCCCATGCTTCACAGTAGGTATGGTGTTCTTTGGTTGCAACTCAGCATTCTCTCTCCTCCAAACACAACGAGTTTTGTTTCTACCAAACAGTTCTACTTTGGTTTCATCTGACCATATGACATTCTCCCAATCCGCTTCTGGATCATCCAAATGCTCTCTAGCATACTTCAGACGGGCCCGGACATGTACTGGCTTAAGCAGGGGGACACGTCTGGTACTGCATAGTGTGTTACGGATGGTAGCCTTTGTTACATTGGTCCCAGCTCTCTGAAGGTCATTCACTAGGTCCCACCGTGTGGTTCTGGGATGTTTGCTGGTACATAGGAAGCTACCCCTTGAGAAAAAGAACACTCAGAATTGAACCAAGTGCTGCTATAAAGCTCTCTGCAAACTGTGTCAACACGTTTGTGAAAGCAGCACAGCAAATCACAATAATAAATCCTATAACATTAAAGGGGCATATTCATGTATATCTGCAAATGTGGTATACATGATACATTGCACTGCATGTGAAGTGGGATGCTATATTGGAGAAACAAGCCAGAAACTGCACCTTTGGATGAACTTACATAGACACTCAATCAAAAACCACTGTGAAACAAAATACTGTACCCCTGTTGGTCACCATTTCACCCAACCTGACCAGTCCATCCAAAACCTCAAATTCAAAATTCTCAGAGGCAACTTCAAAAACACCATGGAAAGAAAAGCCTTTGAAATGAAAATGATAATGCACTTCAACTTGTTTAATTCTGGACTAAATGCGGACTCTGGATTCTTAACACATTATCAAAATTTTCTGTAATGTACTTTCATTTAGTCAATTACATTGTATATTCCACATTCTTTATACATAGGTACACAGGCAAGCCTATGTCCCCACTTTTGTCTTTTTTTAACTTTTGTATTCCCCCTGTATATACAATTTCACATCTTTATAGATATTGATTCAATGTTGATATATAACTTTATGTCAGTATATGCTCTATGTAAAGCTATATATTTCCCATGTCACCTCCTCCTCTCCCTGCACTTTCTGTCTTCTTAGCTATTCTGTGTTTTAAGATATAATCTGTAAATTCCATTGAATTGGTCAGTATTGCTTCAGACTTGATAAAGGAAGGAACTCTTCCGAAAGCTTGTCAACTTATAAATGTATAGTTAGTCCAATAAAAAAGTATCATTGCTCAATGCAATACTCTTGTTATTTTGATATATATATATATATATATATATATATATATATATATATATATATATATATATATATACACATACGTATTTAGACATGTATATGTATATATCTCTATGTTAAAGCCCTTTGCAGTCCTTTTTTCCTAACACCTGAGACCTCATATCTTTGAGCTTTAGGGACCGAATTATTAAGCTCCGAATGGAGCTTGATGCCCCTGTTTCCATGTGAGCCTTTAGGCTCACCGGAAACATTAGTTATAAAGCACCGGTCTAAAGACCACTGCTCTATAACTTGTCCGCTGCCTCTGAGGCTGCGTTCTTCAATCCGCCCTATCCTATATGATCGGGCTGATTGACACCCCTTGCTAGCGGCCGAATGGCCGCAAATCTACAGGGGGTGGCAATGCACAAGCAGTTCACCAAAACAGCTTGTGCAATGATAAATACAGACAGCGTATGCTGTCAGCATTTTTCGATGTGCGGCGGACCTGATACGCTACATCGTATCACGTCCGTCCGCCCTTTAGTAAATTGGCCTCTTAGCATATCTTAGCATTTTTACACTGTTACCCATCTTAAAAAGTGGTTTCTTGGCTGCTACCTTTACACAAAGACCATTCCTGATCAAGCTTCTTCAGACTGTAGAAAGCTGCCAAATGCTGAGCCAGGTCCTTGTTGGACTTCTTCCTGTCTCTCAAAGAAGAAACTCAGAGAAACTTTTTATCAGATTTTTGAAAGTTTTCTTGGCCTTGCAGTCCTTTTTTTTCTCCTTGACCTCTGATGAAAAATATGTCTCTATATGGCCTAATTTTTCAACATTAACCTTTTCAATGCTAAGCCTTTTTCATACCGCGGTGCTAAGCTGATTCTGAGCATTTTATTGCGTCTATTTAGACACTATTGTAAGTCATATTTCAGAGTGTTCCACACAAATTGTATATTGTTTTTGAGCATGACCAGCAGATTCAGAATATACAATTGTTACATTTATATTGATGTCACTGGTACTCTCAATGATGGCTTGTGAGTGCCCCCCACTAGGCCACCAATGAAACCGACTTGTAATGTGGGGGATAGAAAACAGCCTCTGATTGGTGATCCCCCTGTATGATGCCCTGTCATGGGCACACGGGCCACGATGTACATGACAAGGCAACCTCTCATGTGCATTGAGCCAGTTAAGTAGATATAGCCCTGGTGGTATTTGGACTATAAACAATTGACACCCAAGGGATTTTCTTCAAAGCTGTAAAAATAATAGTGCTGGAGCAGATTTAAAAAAAGGTAATTAGTGTCTCAAAGATAAAAAAAATGTGACAAGCAGAGTATATCACTGTCATAACAAAGTACCATTGTGAATTGTGTCATTTGTGAAATATTACAAATAAAATATTTAATAATGAAATGTTCTAGAATATTAAAGGTAAAGAATGCCATGAAATTATACGTTTACCATAATTAACCACACTATGGGGCCGAATTATCAAAGTGCGAGGGGACATCGATAAATTTCACAATAAATGCTTGTGCAATGCCGCACCCTGCACATTCGCGCCCAATAGGCCGCTAGCAGGGTGTGTCAATCAACCCGATCGAATCTGATGAGGCTGAATGCTATCCGCAGCATCAGAGGCGCTGCTTCTTAACTCCTGTTTCCGGTGACCCTCAAGGCTTGCGTGGAAAAAGATGCATTGGGGACGATTGGCGATTTGATAAATCGGCCCCTATGTATGGAATTATTAGATACTGAGAGGTGATATCAGATATTATACCCTCTGTATGTGCTAATATCTATTTTTTCTAGTTTTTTCAAAGAGGAAGAAGAATACGGGTTTGTATATTTGTCTGCTATAATTATAGAGTTTTGCTATATCAGCATTCAGGAATAGTAATTGTTAAAATAAATTCCTGAATAAAGAAAAAACATATATATCTGACTCCCTTTTGTTTACCATTTGCTCATAGTCATTGTCATTTGTCAAAATGTAAGATGTGCAGTAGTGTCTTATGTTTTTCATTATTTTACATTGATAGTATGTATATGTTGCAGTTAAGTGAGCTTAGGATACAATATTATACCTCTAAGGGTACTTGCTACTGAAAACATTGAAAAACACTACTACATAGCCCTGGACTTTATTGGATCTAGTTGACACATTTGAGAATTGGAGGTGCTATGACAATGATCGTGGTGTGCCCTAGAAACAAAACCAATTAAATGAAACTGAAGAACATTTTGTTATAGCTAAATAACTGTAGAACAAGACCAATGCTTCAGTTTTGATGATAATCCTTACTAAAAGGCTTAAAACATATTTGATGATAATCCTTGCTAAAAGGCTTAAAACATACCCTTTTACAGTGCCTCATGACAGCTGCCACCTCATCTTCATTGAGTAGCTTTGTAGCCATATCTTCAGTCACAGCCAGGCTCTCTTCCAGCGCATTCAAGTCCCCATTGTGTAATGCATTCAGATCTCTCTGTGAGCCAAATAAAAAAGGACGCTTACGCTCCTTTCCTAAGGAAAAATAAATAAATCTCAACCAGTTCATTGACAGGTGTCTATACATAAACACCTAAACATGTTTGAAAAGGAAAGGAATGCTGGGGATAAAAGACCAACAAACATATAACCTACTAATGTACCAAGTGAATCAAATGAATCAATCTCGCTATACTGATATAGTAGGAAAGTTGACTTTCTAAAATAATTTGACCTTTATCAACATTTCCTTACCATGTTCTTCTGAAGAAAATCACACATACACACTCCTATACACACACATACACAAACACCTATACACATACACACACACTCCTATACACACACCCACACACAAACACCTGTACAAATACACACACACACACTCCTATACACACACAAACACCTATACACATACACACACACTCTCAGACACACAAACACCTATACACATACACACACATACCTATACACATACACACACTCTCACACACACACTCCTATACACACACACACACACACACAAACACCTATACACATACACACACACATACCTATACACATACACACACTCTCACACACACTCCTATACACACACACACACAAACACCTATACACATACACACACACTCACTCTCACACACACACAAACACAGATACCTTTATAATGTCAATACTTATCTTTGGATATTTACTGTCATGGCACGGTGCAAAAATTATTGAACACAATTTATACAACACTTGGTTCTGGCTGAGCCTTTAGCATTTACAAAGATGCTTGTGTGTACAATGTGTCTCCTGTCTCAGTATGATGTGCATACCTGTGCTCTCACCTCATGCAACAGAAGAAGCGAGGTTCAGCACAGGGGATAACATGACACAGAAGTGTCAGGGACATATTTAGTTTGTATTTGTGTTAGATGGTATTTTCATAATATTAATTGTATGTTGGTTTATTTTATACAAGATAGGATTACTCAAATTAAAAAGTCATGGGTAAGTAGTACAGATTCTTAAAGGGCAATGATACCCAAATGTTGATTGGCTGCAGTTCATTTCTTCATGTATTTTTTTTTTACCTGCAGCTGGGCAGCAGCTGAGTATAACTTTTTATACAGAACTTATGGAGATTGTGAGGTAAAATATCTTCCTTTTTTACATAGAGATACTCAGGTGATATTTTCCTGTCAGCTTTTTACAGTTATACTGCATCAGTTTCAAGTGATTTAGCATATGAGTATTATGTCCCTTTAAATGGGGAGCAGATACTGTTGGGAGACACAATTTAAAGAGAAACAAATTTTGTAAGAAAGGTTGGATTGAGTTTAGGAGCCTGCTGGAGCATTTTTTAAAGCACCAGCACATGAAGCAGCTTTAGATGTTTTTGTTTATGTTGAGAAACATCTGGATGTAGGTCTATTTGATATTGTTTATCTTGAGACACAAAATAGTTGATTCCTGTCTGTCTGGTTCTGTTTATTGGGTGTTTTTGGAACCCTGTAAATGGTTTTCAAGTTCTGAGTGATCACAATGCAAACACTAACACCATTTCCGTATTGAGAAACGTTTGGATCAGTTCAGAGCAGATAGTGGGAAAATCATCCATATGATGTACAGACACAATTGACTTCTGTTCAACTTTAAGTTTTGCACTATATTACAACAACAAAATGGACACATAAAATTCACAGACAAAGGGTGTTGTGCAATAGTAGCCTTTTTTTTTTTACATGTTTGTCTATAAATGGTATTTAAAAACAAACCAGCAAGGGTAATCAGCACAGCTAAAAATACTGAGCTCCCTTTAAAAATGATCTAGAGAAAGAGATAAAAAAAATAGCTATATTATCACACACTAAAAAGGAGAGCTGGTTCACAAAATAGAAAGTATCTATATCCACCTATAGGTAACCTGCTAAACAGTATGAGACCCTATCAGCTATTATGTGTAGTATTCAATTATTGGGACTTGAGACTAGTTGTGTATGGGGTGTGTTCAAAGTGCCTCAAGTGGGCAAGGTAATATTGTGTTGGTCACTGTTATGTGACTTACTGTTGTGTTGATCACTGTTGTATGATTTAAGGGACCCTTAAAGGTGAGGGGTTACAATTAAAACACGTTTATTACATACAATAAATTTAATATTGTGGATCCACAATGAACATCATCATATACAATTGCTTAAAAATACTCTTAAAAATGTTCTTAAAGTTGTTATGTGTGGCATTAATCTACAAACTAGATATGGATAGTAATAATATGTATGTTGATTGCTTGAATTGGTCTGCTACATCACACTGGATTATGTGGATACAATTGATCAGGACCTAACACAAGTATTTTTACTTGTGCTAAAAATTATATATGACCTCAGGTCACAGTGGACCCCTGTGGTGTATGCTGGTTATACAGTTGTGGGCAAGTTGCAACTGCTCCTAATTTCAAAAAGTTGTTATGTGATAAAAAAAAAATCGTGCAGAAAAAAAGTATACACTACTTTAGTGTAAGTTGCAAAAATCACAATTTTTTTTGTGAAAAATGTGAAAAAATTGGTTAAACAGGTGAAAAAAACAAGACTATCTTGAGAAAGGCCTTTGAGGGGCCGAAACGCGTTGACTGACTATTAGCTGGTAAGCTCATTTTCAATTCTTTATTTAAAGCCTGGACATTCTACACTATTATTTATACTTTTACAGGACACTGCAGCAGAGATCAAATACGACAAGAGAGAGACCACTCGGATCCAACCAGATTCCCATTACTGGATTTCTCACCATCAGGAAACAAGTTTGACTTTTTGTTTTTTACTTCAAGTTGTTTTTTTACTCCAAGTTGTTTTTCCACCTTTATTGGGATACACTGATTTATATTTATATTTATTTCAAATTTGGATCAATCACTGACTTACTTTTTATTAACTTTGAAAATCTTTTTTTTCACCTGTTTAACACATTTTTAAAAAAAAAATTGTAATTTTTGCAACTTACACTAAAGTAGTGTATAATTTTTTTCTGCACAAAATTTTTTTTGATCACATAACAACTTTTTGAAATTTGGAGCAGTTGCAACTTGCCCACAACTTTATAACCAGCATACACCACAGGGGTCCACTGTGACCTGTGGTCATATATAATTTTTAGCACAAGTAAAAATACTTGTGTTAGGTCCTGATCAATTGTATCCACATAATCCAGTGTGAGGTAGCAGACCAATTTCAAGCAATCAACATACATATTATTACTATCCATATCTAGTTTGTAGATTAACGCCACACATAACAACTTTAAGAACATTTTTAAGAACATTTTTAAGAGTAGTTCTAAGCAATTGTATATGATGATGTTCATTGTGTATCCACAATTTTAAATTTATTTTAAATTTATTGTATGTAATAAACATGTTTCAATTGTAACCCCTCACCTTTAAGGGTCCCTCAAAGGGACATTAAACACTTTGAGATGGTAATATAAAATGATAAATTGTTTATATAAAACAACTCTGCAATATACTTTCATTATTTATTTTGTCCTCTTTGCCTGTAATTCCATTCTGAAATTGTGAGCTTTTCAGTTTCTGTTAGAAATGGAAGTGCAGAACACTGTTAAATCCAGCACAACCATTGGCTGCACACTCTAGTGACCTATTTATAACTAACCCTAATTGGCCACAGCAGAGAAGGTAACACAAGTTACAACATGGCAGCTCCCAGTGTTTTATAGACACTAAAACTTTACACTTATTTTGTCACTTTTTAAACAACTAATGAAACTTTAAAAAATACATCTACATGTTAGTCATGGACTAATCTTTTCTTTGAATGTATCATTCTATCTAGCATGTATTTAGTGTTTAATGTCCCTGTAAGTCATACAACAGTGATCAACACAACAGTAAGTCACATAACAGTGACCAACACAATATTACCTTGCCCACTTGAGGCGCTTTGAACACACCCCATACACATTCTTCTCTATATATAGGCTGGCTAGGTAGCCTTTGTTCAGAGCCATAGGTATTAGGGTCTCAGGTGCTTGATCTACATCTCAATTTCTGTACTTGAGACTAGTTGAAGATATAGCAAATCACTTTACTTCATATTAACATTTACATGATTGTAAGTTACAGTAACTTCATTTTCTTAAATGGAATTTTTATCAGCAATCGTTTATTTGTGATTAAGATTTAACAGTTTGCTGTTTTATCTTGTTTATGGATGATCACAATCTTTTGTTCCAATAAACAAAAGTCCCAAAACTGTGTTTTGAAAACAAATTGTGATTTACGGTATCTAGAGTCAACAAAAACAAACCTCTTTCTAAACAGTGAGGCTTGGAACTGCTTCCATATTTTCTTGGTGGCTGGTTTCATGATTTAGGGCTCCATGTACTAAGCAGTCAATTCATCCGTCATTGTAGACGCGGATAAACTCGCCGTTACTCGCCGCGGGCGAAATGGTGTCCGCTGTCGCTATGTACTAATATTCCCCCAATAAATAGACAAGTCTAGCCCGCCGCGAGCAGTTGCGGATTGTTGATAAATTTGACGCCTCGCTCGCCGCGACTAAGCTGATGTACTTAACTTTCAGTTGAATTGTCTGGCCAATTATTAACACGTGACATGCAAGGTGTCACGAACATCATAGTAGTCGCGGGAATAGAATTTTGCTCCTATAAAAGTTCAACTTATCTAAACAACTTTATTATTGTTCAAAATTTTTTGAAGAGTGATAACAGAGCGTTATTTTTGTAATATTTATTTACAATTTGGATATGGCTTCATCTGGATCTGATAATATATAAATATTAATATAAAAATAATTATAAAGATTGACAACTATACAATACAAATTTAAATAGATTACTCTTTAATTACAGTCGACAAATTGGGCGCAATTTATGTACATGGAAATGAGAGACAAATTAGACGCCAGTTATGCTGTAAGTACAATGCTGATATTACTGCCTTTTATATATGTCTAGACTGGCGTCTAGATTGACTTTCCTGTTGTTTTGTACCTTGCCCGCCACCTAAAAGGTGGCGAGGCAAAAATAACGAGGTGGGAGCGGAAATTGTAGCGAGCGGACAAATAGATTTTTTAGTACATTCGTTTTTGGCGAGTTGGTGGTCAAATGTGTCTAATTACAGTGAAAAATGGAGCGGTAGCGAGGTTTGGCGGATAAGTACGCTCGCAATTTTAAAGATGCGAGTTTTAACATAATTGACGGCTTTGTACATATCAGTTTGCGAATTTTGACGCGAGATTTGTTGCGGGTAGCTCGCTGACTGCTTAGTACATGGAGCCCTTAGAGTATGAAAACTGTAAAAAGTCCTGTTAAAGAAGATGAGATAAATTGCTGCCTCTTTATTTTTATGGAAATTCATTTCCTGCTGTCTCACAAATCTCTCAAAAACGGAATAGAAGATTTTCTTAATGAATTTAAAAAATCTAAAAAATTACTTTTAAAATATTTAAAACCATAATTGATCTATGGTCTATTAACCCATTTCAGATTTCAGTGATCATTATTTATTATCATAGTTCAGGGTGCCGAATCTCGTTGCAGCAACCAATCTCAGCTGTTTGACTCGTAATGATTGTGATCATTTTGTTAACAAAAAAAGTGTCTGTTTTTTTTTTAAATATTGACAAAAAAAATTGGAGAGATTGGAATTGACCCCAAAGTTTGAATAGAAACTACTTTTCTGCAAAAATGTTCAAAAAACATTTTTTAGAGCTGAAAACAGATAGGGGCCTATCTATCAAGCTCCGGATGGAGCTTGATGCCCCGTGTTTCTGGCGAGCCTGCAGGCTCGCCAAAAACAGCAGTTATGAGGCAGCGGTCTTTAGACCGCTGCTCCATAACCCTGTCCGCCTGCTCTGATGAGGCGGACAGGAATTGCCGGAATTCAACCCGATCGAGTACGATCAGGTTGATTGACACGCCCTGCTGGCGGACGATTGGCCGCGAGTCTGCAGGGGGCGGCGTTGCACCAGCAGCTCTTGTGAGCTGCTGGTGCAATGCTGAATATGGAGAGCGTATTGCTCTCCGCATTCAGCGATGTCTGTCGGACCTGATCCGCACTGTCGGATCAGGTCCGACAGACATATGATAAATAGGCCTCATAGACTCATCTTTATATTCTTTGAATGTCAATTGATTACAAAGGCGTGCATATTTATATGAGTATTTTACTCTTTGCTATGAAGTCTCTAAACCTATGAAAAACTGTGTGACTGATTTTTCTTTTGTACTGTCTTGTAAATAGATCTAGACTTTAACGCCCACTGTGGCCCATAAAAACATTTATACCACAGCATTATCTCCTCCAGAAAGAGAACTACATCCATCAAATGCAAACATTTTGGTTCTTTGTATGGTGCTAACATATTCAGATCCATCCTTCATCAGTTCCAAAAAATCTATCAGCCTCATATGAGAACAAGGATAGTGTCTCACTCAATATCCTTGCCTTCTATGAGAGATAACCATGTGATACATATTTGGCAGCAGTTGAAAATGTATTTCCTTCCTCAGAATAGTACTAGAACAAGGGATGTGTATAGCTATCATTCTGAAAGAGAAATAGTTATGTGGAATTATCCCCCAGCAGAGGCCAAAGAGAGTAAAAGTATATGATTCACACATTTGTGAAGCGCAATAAGGCTTTTAAATCTGCCTTTTTTCGACTTTTAAGTTTCCTTTTACATGTACAAATACCTAATAAAATTTAGTTTTGTGACACATCTAGCTAAAAAGATGTTTCTTGGAAGTGTGTTTAGCGGGATAGATGACCATTTGTGTGTTAATGGACTAGAGATTACAGGTTAATAGGTTTTATGCCTGATTAGAACAACAGAACATGTTATCAGAATAGTTGGTTGTGAAGGAATGACAGAGGGACAGAATAACATGGGGGATATAAATAAAATAGCTTGGATGATTGAAGAGAAGTGTAATGAAACCATTGGGGAAATAACAATAATATTACAAAAAGAGAAGATGATTTGAAATCTGTGTTATCACTATTATACTGAAGGACTAATATCTTCTAGCACAGTCCGAAACCAGCATGGTCCAAAATGAGCGAAAGTAAAGAATACGATTCACACATTTGTAAAGAGCAACACTTATGTTTTCCTTCAGATCTACAAATACTTTAAAAAATGAAATCCAGAGATGATGGCCACACCTCAAAAAGGAAACAGGACAAATATAATCTCTATCATTGGGCTGATTTTTTTTTTTACATAATTCTTTTTATAAATGTACCAACTACAGGTAGAAGTTATTTTTCTACCTCTTACTTTACAATCACCTTCTTGTATATATAAATCAATCGAAAATGAAACTCTGAGGGCTAGATTACATGTACAGCACAATCAATAGCATAGGTTGCCTTATCTTTTGTGAAATTTTGTCAAAGAACAACAATTGGGTATTACAAATTGATGGTTAAATATTTTACCCCTCCATGCCGGGGGTCAAGTGTTTAACATCAGAACAAAGTTCTGATCTAAACACTTGCTTTAAAAATGAAATCACACAATCGTCGATGCGTTCACATGATTTCAAGGGTGGGGTTGAATCACGGTGGACTATCTACGATACTAGGCACGCCCCCCCCCAGTCTGAGTTCCCATTCTGAAAGCACAGGAGGCCGCAGGACCCCAGATCGGCTAGGACGTTCTTTTCCTTCCTAAAGGCATTAAAGCCAATCACTGTTATGACGGCATGATGGAACGTCCTAATGGTGTAAAGGGGTTAACCAAAGCATCTTATTGTGGCTGAAACTTTTTTTATAACCCTCTGTACTTTTAATGGATAGTGCAGGGAGTGCTATTAGCAAGCATATTATGTTATTTGGTCACTTAAGTGTTGCGCTATCCAAAATACGGCTGTAATATTGAGTTCTTTTTTAGACCAGAAAACAATATTATTAACAGTATAGCACAGAACTACATGAGGAACTCCACTATTTCACTCCATCAAATTAATGCACTGTTGTCTTTTTGTTCCAGTGGCTTAGCACTTGGTCGATATCAACATACAAATGTTTACGAGACCTAGACAAACGCTCGATCAATAAAAATAACTTTCGACTTGTAATATAGGTACAAAAATATAAGTGCTGTTTATTGTACTCAATTGATGTCAATGCACAATAGCACTAATATATTTGCGCTCCAAACCCTGAGTGAGTTTAGCATTAAAAGTCACTTACAGAATGTATTGTTTCAATTCATTTGAATTAGGAATTAATTACAATATAGCATTAATATTTAAAACAACAAAAAACACAGTAGTAAACAAGAAAGAGAAAAAAAATAACTAATGTAGAAAAATGTTATTCAAAGAGATTACAGTACAGAAACTCCAAGTTGTCAAAAAGGGAACATATAAAGATGCTGCTTTCAAGAACTGTATAGCGGGCGGCTTACTTTTATAGTAAACTTATTCATTTTCTTTTAGGTTTGTAGTATAAGTATTATATATATAGTCTGTTTTTAATATATTTTCTTACTTTATATGAAAAGGTTTTCTTTTTGGATGGATATTTATCACATTTTATATCACTAATAGCTTTACTTTTTATTGTAAGGAGACCTGGACATCTAGCTTAGATAACATCTTTATATGGCACCTGATGTGATAGGGCACACAAGAAACAAAATAAAAGTATAGATCACTGTGTTACCCCGTTTCAGACTTCTGATCACAAATTTCTGAACAATGTTAACTGAAAAAAATGGAAATATATTACACTCTAAATTAAAAATATACAAATCACACAATTTATGACTGTATATACAATTAAACACTATAGACATATCTTATGGATAGATAGATAGATAGATAGATAGATAGATAGATAGATAGATAGATAGATGATAGTGATTTTACTAAGCTGGCATATGAAACAGATTGACCGGAAAAAAAGTTAGCCAAAGATTTAAAATCCTAACCGGTATCTTACCCCGCCCAAAAAACCCCAATATTTATTTCTGTTTTCAAACATTATGGGCTAGATAACAATGGGCTAGTATCTTATACTTCATGAATGAAAGTCCCCTTTATTTGTTTCAGTCAATCCTAGCGTTTGTAAAATGCTAGGATTGACATTCACTTTGTCTAGAGGAGTTTTCGCCATCACAATTTTTTTACCGCACCACTTGTAATATAGCCCTACATATTCCCAGTATTATAAATATATGGAATTGTACACTGATATAGAATCTCAGTGCTTTAGTTTATAATATATATATATATATATATATATATCCATCCATCCATCCAGGGTATATAAATATACAGTATACCTGTGTGTGTATATATATATATATATAAATATTTCAATAAATTAAATATAACCAATCAGCTTTATAGTATACTACAATTTTATCCTAATACATATTTATTTACATGTAAAATTGCTAGGCATTTTAAAAAAATTTTTTTTTATTTATACTGTGTTTAATAACATTTTTGTAATGTATTATACAGGTTCACCGGAGGTAAATGTAAAAGAAGTTTTAGATAAATCAAATATAAGAGCAGATTACCAGATGAACATAGTAAATTGGATTGGTCTCACAATCCTACTTAGTAGCGACAATCTGATAGGACCAGTGCCAGTGAATAAATGTAGACAGGTGTAACGTATCACAATTTAATTGAAAATATGATTCTTTTTTAGGGCTGCCAATCAAAATTCAGACTTTGTTAAAAAGTGACAATTAAAGGGACAGGAAACCTAAACTTTTTCTTTTATGATTCAGAACATCCCATTTTAAGAATGTTTCCAAATTGCTTCTATTATCTTTTAATTTTTTTCTTAAGGTGTTCTTCATTAGAGAGAATACCTAGGTAGGTCATGCACACTGTCTGGAGAAGCATATCAACACTGCTGTAATCTAGTGCTCAAAAGCAATCTTGCAAAAGTGCTGCCATATAGTGCTCTGGGCACTGCTGAGTTTACCTATGTGCTTTTATTCAAAGGACACCAAAAGAATGAAGTAAATGTGATAATAGAATTTAATTGAAAACTTTCTTAAAATTGGATATTCTATATGAATCATGAAAGAAAAAAAAATGGGGTTTCATGCCCCTTTAAAAATGGGTAAAAGTAATAAAAAATGACATAGAAGTGATAGGATGGAATTTAATCTCACATTAAAATTGACCCATCTACTGTTTCTATATAACAAATATACATAAAAATCTTTACTGTAATAATAGTCTTTACTGTTACTGCTATGCATTAATTGTTTATTTCTTTCCAATGGCATGGAGAGTCCACAAATCCATTCTAATTACTAGTGAGAATCCAACTCCTGGCCACCAGGAGAAGGCAAAGAACACCCCTGCAAAGCTGTAAGTATCCCTCCCACTTCCCATAAACCTAGGCTGACCATACGTCCCGTTTTGAAAGGGACAGTAACGTTATTTTATGTTTTTTCCCCTGTACCATCGTTTCTTTATTAATAGTCATTTTGTCCCGTTTTGAGGGTCATCAGACCATGCGGGCAGCGCAAGTGTAATTTTTTATTGCACACACACCACTTAATTTTTTTTTAAACTCCCTGCCGGCGGGGAGGGCAGTTTTTTAAAAAACTATTTTTTTTTTAACTGCAGCCGGGTTGGGGTTGGGTGGCCGTGCCCACATGATCCACAGCATGCAGTCTTCATGCAGTCTTAGCAGTCTATGCCGCTCGCGCTCTTCAAAAATAGGGGCGTGTAATTGATAGGTGCCTATAAAGAGTCAGTGACAGCAGGTCAGTACTCAGTTGTGAGCTGTCAGACTGAGCCTAGGAGGGAGACTGGTCACTGGTCAGCGTGAGGGAAGTTAGATTACTAGCTAGCTCAGCTGCAGTAGTGCCAATACTTTACTAGTAACTTACACTCAGGAGAGCCTCAGCACAGGGGTCGGCAGGAGTCGGACTAAAAATATCTGAGATTCAGTCAGTCATCATCTGGATCTGATGTGATGATCAATCATCTGCCTTTAGCCACTGCCTCACCATCATCCGAATTATAGGCTGACCTGACCATCACCAGACACCATAGAGATAATTCTTGTTGCCATCTTCTTCTTGTTTGTGTCACAGACGTGTGAAGTGAACATACAAACTAGTGTTATGGTCTGGTCTGGAAGTAGATTGATTCAACTGTCTACAGTCTATGTTCTGAACTTCAGCAAGAATTGTGCACGGCCAAGATAAGACCAGTGCCTGTGCCTGGCAATCAATTAAATTAAATTAATTGTCATTTATTATATCATATGCTTATTATTATTATGCTGCTGCAGTGCTGGTTGTAGTACAGACGTTATAAAATAACTATTATTATAAATTAACTATGTAGTTCCACATTTTTATCAGTTCTTCCACCATTTACATGTGTAATAATGATTTCGGCAACTCAGCTAAAAAAAATCTACAACTACTATCCAGATATTCAAACCAAACGCAAGTTCAGAGGCTTTTACCCTTTAAAATCAGTTAATATGGGGGAATTTGCCTTGACAACATAGGATAATCTCACTTTTTTAAAGCATGTTTGTATGATAAATTAAATTGTAATACTTTTGTTCACAAGCTTCAGAATCAGCTCTTCTTATTATATAAGCATGTTCTCTTTGATTTTCTTTGTTTAAACAACAAATTTGGCTTGGGTATCCATCTGTTTAAAAGTGACAATGAGTCTGAGACAAGTTCCATAATATATATTAATATTAATGAATATTGTGTGTGTGGGGGGGGGGGGGGGTCATGATGTATGTGATCTAATGGAGGGAACCTTCATCTTTAGAATGGTTATTGGATAAGTAATTTTATTTCCCTTAACAACAGTTATAATAAAAAGCATTTTATAGGGTGTCTTTATAAGTCAGAACATTTGTGCTTTATTTTTCTATAGATTTGCCAATTTTCTGTGTGCATCAAATTTAAAGTAAAAATAATTTCATATACATGATACATCAGCCCATGGAGTGTGAGAAGTTTTATTATATGGTGTTGAATGACCGAAATTTGCTGTGTAAATTTGTTTCATAGGACAAATATTCATGGTACAATCATGATGAAATACAGTCCCCCTCTAGCTCTACGTCTACCTAAAATTTTTTGTATGAGTTCTTCTGTCACTGAAGAATAATTGTTGGCTCAATAGTTTAAATTCATGTCATAAAAGTTAAGTTTTGTTAAAATCTTACTTTTTTTCATATAAATAAAGAATATTAACCCTGTCCCGTTTTTGACCGCTCAATGTCCCGTTTTTGTCTCAAGGAAATATGGTCAGCCTACATAAACCCCCAGTGATTCTTTGCCTTGAAGATCAGGAGGATGTACGAAGATGATGTCTGAAGATATTAATTCTTTAGTGGGTACCTTTCCCTGCAAGCAAGGATTGGGGATATGCTGTGTCCATGCAATCCTCTTTAGTAAGAGTGATGGTGGCTTTTAACAGTTGGAAGACTGCGAGGTAGTCCTTGCTTACTTTCCAACATTTATTCTACCCCTCTATAGAAAACCAGGGTTACTCGTCATTTCTTTCTCTTTAGGGCCCTTTCAAAGTTTGTCTGAGTATGTCATACCTGAGACGCTGTGCCTGCCCTGCAGCTGAACTCCACAGCTTAGTGCTTTTTACCTTCTAGGTGAGGACATAGCACTTTGGGGGTTAAAATTCCTTATTTTGTTTTCAGTGGAGACTAGTGACATATTTAATATCTCTTCATATTGGGGATATTTTTGGGCAGCAGAAGCAGACTTCTGAGCTGCTTTAGGGATCGGGGGTGTCCTACGGGCTCCAAATATCCCTCTTAATGGGTCTGAGAAACAATATTATTCTGGGATCAGGATATTTTTATGGCCCATGAGCAGTTTGGGGTTTATGACTCCTGCTCCCCTTGGAGTAAGTTCCTTTTTTTCTCAGTGGAGGGTTCATGGGCAGTTTATACACATGAGACGTAAGTATATTTTTACGGGCGATAATATCCCCAGTTCACCCGTGTAAAGTCCGGGTCAGCCCGGCTGCAGCCTGCAGCTGCACGCGTCTCACTCTCTGTCAGATCCATCCACAGGCTCTAGAGGCCTTTATTTGTGGACCGGAGAGTGGTGTGTGGCGAGTAGAGGCTTATCTATCTCTGTTGAATAGCAGCGTACAGACAGCAGTGGCGGATGGATGGTGTCAGGTACAATCTTACTACTCACCCTTGATCAGTCCATATATCTCGTTCTCCACATCAAGTCTGCTGAGCTTGAGGAGGAGAGCGGCTGTGATCTTTCTCAACTAGATAGCTTGGGTATCTCATGTAGAAAAACATTTGGAGGCCGCATGTTATGTTAAGCATAAGTCTCCTTTTATGCAGCAGTGTTTTTCTGATGTTAATCGCGGCAGCGCTAATGTATTTTGGTGCCATATGCCTTTCTCCCTCATATCTTGCAGCTGTTAACGTGGCGATCGCATTGCTCACCAATAGAGTAAGTCTCTTTTCTTAAGGCTGTGACACACTGCAAGCGATGCGGTGCTAGGCGAAGCAGCTGCTTCGCTTTGCATCGCATCGCTTCTGAAGTTCAGATATTTCATCTCTGAGCGCTCAGCTACGCGACCTGACGCAGCAGAGTGCTCAGAGATGAAAAGGCAGGATACACTGAGCACGCACAGTCGCATCTACATGCTGCGCGCCGCTCCGCTTGCAGTGTGTCACAGCCTTTAAGGCACACATTTAAAGAGGTTATCCGGTATATATTGCTTTTCTCCTCAGAGCCTTCATGGGAAATAGCGCCACAGCGTTCTGTATTTCTAGCCACGATCTGTAAATTTGGTGCGCTGCAGTTATATGCACCAAGTAATATATGGTGCGAGATTAACTTCCCCTCTACTTGGTATGGGTCTGAGGATCGCCTTTTTAATGTTATATTTTAGCCTAGTAGGCATTCAAATGTATGTTGTTGATGCACTTTAGGTGTTTTTAAACTTTGATGCTTGTACTGGTTAATTTTCTGAGCCTTACAGAAACTTTTTGGATACATAACCTTTCCTGGGATTTCTTTGTATTTGTTGCCATCTAGTGGCAGTTCATGGTAGTTTGGCTACTGCAGATATTTTTTACAGGAAATGTTATCTAGTTATCCCTTTTTCTGTGCCCTGTTGCAGCAAGGATACAACCCTTTGGTTTAGAGGTTAATCCTGGGGATGGTATCAAATTAAGAAGATTTACTGCGTTTCCCTGGTATTTGCCGCCATTTGGTGGTAGTTTCAATGTAAAACATGATCACATTTATTATATTTTCTCATGTATAAGGGTGCAATACATTTTCTCTCTCATACTGAGGAGTTTTCTACCTGTATTGGTATTATGTAGTATGCATACAATATACTTAGTTATCTAAGTGATCTTAAGACGCAGCAATATTTTGTTTATATATGGGCTCAATAATTTATTTATTTTTTATACCATATCATATATATTATTGAAAAATAATGGTTTCTATGTTATCCTATTTTGTACAGGGAGTCCCTATATGTATCTCTCTCATATAGCAGCCAATTAGCTCAGTGGGCTAATGGTTATGAAGGGTTTCTTGCCTATAAAATATAAGGTCCCACATGCATGTTGTCCTATTTTATGTATAGGAACTTATATTATTTTTCTCACATTGAGTTGATATTTATTAATGTCTGTGACTTTCATTGTCCCATAGGACATATATTTGTCTGGGACATCTTATTTTGTCCGAAGTTATATATAAATATATATTTAAAAGCCTAGTAATTTTAGGGCTCTAAGATGATTATTTACCCTTTCTCTCATTGAGGAGATTTTTTTTATGCCCGAAACATTCTTCAGTGGCTCAGACAGAGCAAACTGGTCTCTGAACCTGGAGCCCCAGGCTCAATACCAGGCAGGGCCCAACCAGGAGGTCACCAGCGATGCCCCTGCCGTGTAGTTTGCATTTATCTTGTATGGTCCTAAGTCTTATGTTTTCCTTAGTAATCTTAGGAATCTATTTGGATGGTAGCTATCTGATGGTTAGCCTAGCTTCCTAGAAGCGGAAAGTTAGCGGTTTGAATCCTGCTACAGCTACTTGCTCCTTGAATGTGTGTTCACATTATTTTCTTCCTATCTTTTGTAGATAGGATTCCTTATTATTCTCATTTAAGAAGGTGTTAGGCCTAGGACTGTTGCATCTTGACCTATTTCTTCTTCCTTTTTTCTCTGTAAGGTTTTGCAAGTAGTCTTGGTGATTCAATCATTTAGGTGCTTGATCCAAGAGTGAGAAATTTTAGATCTGAAATGCCTCTATAAATTTTTAAGGTTCCGTCCCTCTAACTGTAGTTGGCGAGGAAGATGTGGCTTAGTGAATTCTCCACCGCTCCTGGTTCAGAGTTTGTGGGTATGAACCTAGGTAAGCTCATGCTCCCTCATCTGGCATGTGCTTCTGATGGAGACCTTTCGGTCTGGCCTTAGTTCCTCAAGTTTTTTCTACAGTTTACGGCTCTTTTAGTGTACAGGTTCTTTGTGCTACTAATCAGAGGAGGTGTTTAAGTACTGGCAAGGCCTCTAAGGATTGCGGTGGCACCATGCCTGGACGAGATCTTGGTTCTGGTGCCATATTTTTATTATCAGTAGCCAAGTCTCAGGGTAGCTCCTTGGACTTTTTTGCTAGGAGTTGAATTCCTACTAGTAATTAGAATGGATTTGTGGACTCTCCATTCCAGGAAAGAAAAGAATTTATCAGGTAAGCATAAATGTTGTTTTTCCTCAACTCATAAAGTACATTTCGCAAATACAAATAATTATAGCTTAAAGGGACAGTCTAGTCCAAAATAAACCTTCATGATTCAGATAGAGAATGTAATTTTAAAAAATTGTCCACTTTACTTTTATTTCAAATTTTGCTTTGTTCTCTTGGTATTCTTAGTTGAAAGATAAACCTAGGAAGTTCATATGCTAATTTCTAAGCCCTTGAAGGCCGCCTCTTCTCTCAGGGCATGTTGACAGTTTTTCAACACTAGAGGATGTTAGGTCATGTGTATCATATAGATAACACTGTGCTCACGCACGTGGAGTTCCAGGGAGCCAGCTAAAATGGATGTCTGTCAAAAGAACTGAAATAAGGGGGCAGTTTGCAGAGACTTAGATACAAGGTAATCACAGATGTAAAAAGTGTATTTATATACTGTAACTGTGTTGGTTATGCAAAACTAGGGAATGGGTAATAAAGGGATTATCTATCTTTTCAAACAATAATAATTCTGGTGTAGCATGTCCCTTTCAAGGGAATGGGACATACTGGTTAAAACTGAAATTTGTATGAGTAAACTTCAGTTGTGTATAGAAACATGTTTGCAGAGTACTATAAGGAAGATGCTTGTAATATAAGCTATCAGTGTTAAACGATTTTTAACACATTTGTTGGTTCATTTTGTATTTCAAATGTTTGTATAACATTTGTTTTAATGTAATATTAATTCTAACTCTTTCTTAAAATGTAATATTCGATTTGACCTTTTCTAATAATTCAATTGAAATTTTGCAATATTCAAATTCAAAATTTCTAAACGATATATGTGTTATAGTATTTCTAATTTTCTCTTTAACCCCTTAACGACCAGCGCCGTACCCTATACGATTCTGGTCGTTATGCCCTTAAGGACCAGAGACTTACCCTGTACGTCGCTGCAGTTCTGGGCTTCTCTCTGCCGCAATCTCGCTCAAAATTGCGAGATTGCGCTATTTCTGCATGCCCCAAGAGCGGGGCACTGTAGAAATATATTTGCAGAGTTACCGGCGATCCAGAGAGGGATACTTTGTGGTGCCGATCGTTGGTGGGTGGGAGGGTAAGGAGGGAGGATGATGGGCGTCCCATCATTGTAGGAGGCGGGAGGATGCGGGAGCGTGTGGGACCGCTACGCCACACTACAGGGAAGCCAAATAAAAAAATACCTACGTCATTGAGGGGGAAGGAGAGAGGTAGAGGCAATGAGGGTACTGGGGGGGGGGCAGCTACACTACAGAAAAAAGGTTATTTTATTTTTTTGTAAATAATTTGCCTAATTTGCAGCAAACTGGGTACTGGCAGCTTCCAGTACCTAAGATGTGGCAAATAGGTAGAGGGAGGAGGGTTAGAGAGCTGGTTAGAGAGCTGTTTGGAGGGGGGGGGGGGGTCAGGGAGGTTGGGGGCTAAGGGGGGATCCAACACTGCAGAATATTTATATTATAACTGCAAGTACTTAAGTTGGTGGTGACAACTGTGAGGTGGGAGGCTGATCTCTACACTAAAGCTAAAATTAACCCTACAAGTTACCTAATTAACCCCTTCACTGCTGGGCATAATACAAGTGTGGTGCGCAACGCCATTTAGCGGCCTTCTAATTACCCAAAAGCAATGCCAAAGCCATGCATGTCTGCTATAGCTGAACAAAGGGGATCCCAGAGAAGCATTTACAACCATTTGTGTCATGATTGTACAAGCTTGTGAAAAAATTAACGATTTTTTAAAGTTTGATCGCATTTGGTGGTGAAATGGTGGCATAAAATATACCAAAATGGGCCTAGATCAATACTTTGGGTTGTCTTCTAAAAAAAAAATATTTAGTCTTGATAGGTAAATATAAAAAAAAAAAATACACTTTAAGCACATTCAACCATCCCTACTAGGATGTTTTGGCAAATTAATATATTTAACTTCAATTAAACGTAAGTAGCATGAAATCCAAAATGTTACTTTCATGATTCAAATAGAACATACACTTTTAAACAACTTTCCAATTTACATCTATTCTCAAATTAGTTTCATTCTCTTAGTATTCATTGTTAAAGGAGCAACACTGCACTACTGGGAGCTAGCTGAACACATCTTGTAAGCCAATGACACAAGACATATATCTGTAGGCACCAATCAGCAGCTAACTCACAGTAGTGCATTGTTGCTCCTCAGGATACATAAGTATGCTTTTTTTAACAAAGGATAACAAATTACATAATACATAAATTACACAATAGAAGTCAATTAGAAAGTTGTTTGAATCATGAAAGAAAAAAAAATCACTTTACTATCCTGTGAAAGGCATTCGTTAACAAAATGTGAGGGAAACATTCAAATGATCTAAATTAACATTTGAACATTGAGAGCAAATGATGGAATGATGAACAAACATTCAAACAAATCTTTGAAGGAACATTAGTACCCAACAGGTAATGCTTGAATGAATGGCCATTTCTGTGTCAGCATGAGGATTCATTGCAATTGAAACACAGAACTATAATCTTAAAAATGAAAACTGAAAGGAAAAAATTGTGTAAGTACAGTATACCAGTTTTTCTCATGTTTTTAAAGTAATAACAAGTGGACAGCATACTCCCTAATAAACACTGGCAATGGCTTAGAATGTCATCACAATAGAGGCTGTAATATTGTACTTATATGGATTTTAAATGTATTGTTTATATTTATGCATAGTATATCAGCATTTAAGCACAGCATTGTATACGAAATAAGGGCTAGATTACAAGTGGAGTGCTAATTTATTGCGCACCCACAATCGGGCAAATTTGAATGTTTGTGGGCGCATGATAAATAACCAGCCATTACAAGTGACTGGTTATTGTTACTGCGAGCCCACGGTACCAATTAGTGCTCAGAAAATTAACCAGGTATCAGATGCCCCAAATGCATGCAAAACAGAGGGTCTTTAATTTTTTTTATGAAATAAATGGAGCATTTTTTCCCCCATAAAAAAAACATAATTTATGTAAGAACTTACCAGATAAATTAATTTCTTTCATATTAGCAAGGGTCCATGAGCTAGTGACGTATGGGATATACAATCCTACTAGGAGGGGCAAAGTTTCCCAAACCTCAAAATGCCTATAAATACACCCCTCACCACACCCACAATTCAGTTTAACGAATAGCCAAGTAGTGGGGTGAAAAAATAAGGAGTAAAAAAGCATACAAAAATAGGAACTGGAAATAAAATTGTGCTTTTTATTCAAAAATCATAACCACCATAAAAATGAATTTATCAGGTAAGTTCTTACATAAATGATGCTTTCTTTCATGTAATTGGAAAGAGTCCATGAGCTAGTGATGTATGGGATAGAAATACCCAGGATGTGGGAGACCACAGAAGAGTCACTAGAAAGGGAGGGATAAAATAAAAACAGCTATTTCCGCTGAAAAAAATTAAATCCACAAAAAAATAAGTCTCTCTCATAAATTTCAAGAAAAAAACTTAAATCATAAGTAGAAGAATCAAACTGAGACAGCTGCCTGAAGAACGTTTCTACCAAAGACTGCTTCAGAAGAAGCAAAGTATGCAAAGAAGACCAAGTTTCTGCTTTGCAAATCTGATCAACTGAAGCTTCAGTCTTAAAAACCCAAGAAGTGACAACTGATCTAGTAGAATGAGCTGTAATTCTCTGAGGCGTAGACTGTCCCATCTCCAAATAAGCCTTGTGAATCAAAAGCTTTAATCAAGATGCCAAAGAAATGGCAGAGGCTTTCTGACCTTTCCTAGGACTAGAAAAAACAACAAATAGTCTTCCTGAAATCCTTAGTAGCCTCAACATAGTATTTCAAAGCTCTTACTACATCCAAAGAGTGTAACAATTTCTCCAGAGAATTTGTAGGATTTGGACACAAGGAAGGATAAATTCATGGATATGATTGCTAGTATTAAATGGGTCACATTTAAATGGGGTTATTTAAGCTTAACTGGAGCTTTTTGTAAGTATTTTAGATTTGTATAGGTTGAACTCGATGGACTTCAGTCTTTTTTCAACCTTATCTACTATGTTACTATGTTACAATTTCCCTACTAATGTTGTTAGAATTCACATCCTCAGGAAGAAATTTAAACGAAGTCCGCAAAACAGCTTTAGACTCACAAGATAGAGCAGACAATTCAGAAACTATTCTGGCAGAAGAGATAGCCAAAAGGAACCTGAACAAAACAGTGAATATCAGGAAGTTTAGCAATCTTTCTATGAAATAAAACAGAAAGAGCAGGGATTTGTCCCTTCAAGGTACTTGCAGACAAACCTTTATCCAAATCATCCTGAAGAAACTGTAAAATTCTAGGAATCCTAAAAGAATGCCAAGAGAATTTACGAGAACACCATGGAATATAGGTTTTCCAAACCCGATAATAAATCTTCCTTGAAACAGACTTAAGAGAGCCTGTAGCATAGTATTAACCGCTGAGTTAGAGAAACCTCTATGACTAAGTACTAAGCGTTCAACTTCCATACCTTCAAATTTAGCGATTTGAGATCCTGATGGTAAAAATGGCCCTTGAGACAGAAGGTCTGGTCTTAAAGGAAGTGCCCAAGATTGGCAACTGGACATCCGGACAAGATCCGCCTACCAAAACCTGTGAGGCCATGTTGGTGCTATCAGAAACACATGCGATTGTTCCAATATGATCTTGGAGATCACCCTTGGAAGAAGAACTAGAGGCAGAAAAATGTAAGCAGATTGGTAAAACCAAGGAACTGCTAACGCATCCACCATCTCCGCCTGAGGATCCATGGACCTTTGGAAAGATTATTGGAGCTGTTGCTAGGCCAAATGGAAGAGCAACAAATTGGTAATGCTTGTCTAGAAAAGAGAATCTCAGAAACCGATAGTGGTCTGGATGAATCGTAATGTGAAGATATGCATCCTGTAAGTCTATTGAGGACATGTAATTACCTTGCTGAACAAAAGGCAGAATAGTCCTTATAGTCACCATCTTGAAAGTTGGGACCCTTACAAACTGATTCAAAAACAGATCCAGGACTGGACTAAAAAATGTTTTCCTTCTTCGGGATAATGAATAGATTTGAATAAAAACCCAGACCGTGTTCCAGAATTGGAACTGGTACAATTACTCCTGAAAGCTCTAGATCTGAAACACACTTCAGAAAAGCCTGAGCTTTCACAGGATTTGTTGGAACGTGAGAGAGAAAAAATCTTCTCACAGGAGGTCTTATTCTGAAACCTATTCGATACCCCTAAGAGACAATATTCTGAATCGAATGATTCTGAATGGAACCTGCCCAAACGTCTTGAAATAATTTCAATCTGCCCCCCCACCAGTAGAACTGGATTGAGGGCCGCACCTTCATGCAGTCTTGAGGGCTGGCTTTGGTTTCTTATAAGGCTTGGATTTTATTCCAACTCGAGGATGGCTTCCAATTGGAGCCAGAGTCTTTAGGGGAAGGATCGGTTTTCTGTCCTCTACATTGACTAAAGGAATGAAACGGATTAGAAGCTTTAAATTTGACAGATAAAATGATTAGCATGTTGAAGCAAAAGAACAATGCTATGCAAATCAGAGTCTTTTTCCTGTTGTGCTAAGCTATCCAACCAAAAAGTTGATGCAGCCGCAACATCAGCCATAGAAATGGCAGGTCTGAGAATATAGCCAGAATGCAAATAAGCTTTCCTTACATAAGATTCAATCTTCCTAACTAAAGGATCCTTAAAATAAGTACTATCTTCCATAGGAATAGTAGTACGTTTAGCAAGAGTAGAAATAGCCCCATAAACCTTAGGGACTTTTCCCCAAAACTCTAATTTAGCCACTGGCAGAGAATACAACTTTTTAAACCTTGAAGAAGGAACAAAAGAAGTACCATGCTTAGACCATTCCTTAGCAATCACATCAGCAATAGCATCAGGAACAGGAAAAACCTCAGGAGTAGTCACAGGAGGTTTATAGACAGAATTTAAACGTTTACTGGATTTATTATAAAGAGGACCAGACTCCTCAATATCCAAAGTTATCAACACATCTTTTAACAAAGAACGAATATACTCAATCTTAAAAAGATAAGATGATTTATCAGTGTCAATGTCTGAAGTAGAATCTTCTGAGTCAGAGAGATCCTCATCAGAGGAGGATATATCAGTATGTTGCCGGTCATTACAAATTTCATCAGTATTATGAGAAGTTTTAAAAGACCTTTTATGTTTATTTGAAGGTGGTTTAGCAGCCTTCTGTATCGCATCAGCAATATAATTTTTCATATCAACAGGGATATCATGTACTTAAGATGTTGAAGGACTAACAGATACTGTACTAGCACTAATAGAAACCTTTTCTGCATGCAAAAGTTTATCATGACAACTGTTACACACTACAGCTTTATATAAGCTTTCCTTACATAAGATTCAATCTTCCTAACTAAAGGATCCTTAAAATATGTACTATCTTCCATAGGAATAGTAGTACGTTTAGCAAGAGTAGAAATAGCCCCATAAAGCTTAGGGACTTTTCCCCAAAACTCTAATTTAGCCACTGGCAGAGAATACAACTTTTTAAACCTTGAAGAAGGAACAAAAGAAGTACCATGCTTAGACCATTCCTTAGCAATCACATCAGCAATAGCATCAGGAACAGGAAAAACCTCAGGAGTAGTCACAGGAGGTTTATAGACAGAATTTAAACGTTTACTGGATTTATTATAAAGAGGACCAGACTCCTCAATATCCAAAGTTATCAACACATCCTTTAACAAAGAACGAATATACTCAATCTTAAAAAGATAAGATGATTTATCAGTGTCAATGTCTGAAGTAGAATCTTCTGAGTCAGAGAGATCCTCATCAGAGGAGGATATATCAGTATGTTGCCGGTCATTACAAATTTCATCAGTATTATGAGAAGTTTTAAAAGACCTTTTATGTTTATTTGAAGGTGGTTTAGCAGCCTTCTGTATCGCATCAGCAATATAATTTTTCATATCAACAGGGATATCATGTACTTAAGATGTTGAAGGACTAACAGATACTGTACTAGCACTAATAGAAACCTTTTCTGCATGCAAAAGCTTATCATGACAACTGTTACACACTACAGCTGGATATATAATCTCCACTAGTTTACAACAGATACACTTAGCTTTGGTAGAACTGTGTTCAGGCAGCATGGTTCCTACAGCAGCTTCTGAGACAGGATCAGATTGAGACATATTGTAAAATGTAAAAAAGAAAAAATAACATTTAAACACAAAAATTTATTGCGCCAAGAATGACGTAATAAATAACAGCATTTTGCGCCCTTGTGAGCCTAATTTGTCCGCAAGTTTTTCAAAGAAAAAAACAAGTCAAATTGAAAAAAAGACTATACCCCAGGTAAGACAAACTTCCTAAAACATGATTCCCATAACGAAACTGCCAAACTGCAAAGGGAAATACACATAGACCTGACTCATGGCAAATATAGGTAAAATACATATATTTAAAACACCATAGCGGAGAGTATCTTAAATAATGATACATACTTACCAAAAGACACCCATTCACACATATAGCAGATAGCCAAACCAGTACTGAAAGCTATCAGAAGAGGTAATGGTATATAAGAGTATATCGTCGATCTGAAAAGGGAGGTAGGAGATGAATCCCTATGACCGATAACAGAGAACCCTTGAAAAGATTTCCCGCGAGGGAAACCATAAAATCAAATAGGCGATACTCTCTTCACATCCCTCTGACAAACACTGTACTCTGAGAGGAATTGGGCTTCAGAATGCTTAGAAGCGCTTATCATAGAAGAAATCATAGAAATCAAGCACAAACTTACTTCACCACCTCCATAGAAGGCAAAGTTTGTAAAAGTGAATTGTGGGTGTGGTGAGGGGTGTATTTATAGGCATTTTGAGGTTTGGGAAACTTTACCCCTCCTGGTAGGATTGTATATCCCATACATCACTAGCTCATGGACTCTTGCCAATTACATGAAAGAAATACTGTACTAGGCAGTTTTAAGGGGTTAAAGATTGGCAGGTGTTGGGTATTAGAAAAAAACAGCACTGAAAATTGCCTTTTCATTGTGGTCTATGGGAACTGCTTTTATACATATATATTTATGTGTTAATTTGTGTATATACACATATTAATGCATAAATATATATGTATATATTCATATACATGTATATTTAAAATTGCTCCCCATCGCTGCACTACTTACCCCCTTCCCTGCGCTTAGGTTCTGTGTTGCGTATGATGACATCAGAACGAGGCTCCCATTGGAGCCTATGGAAGCGCGCTCTAGTGAGGGCAATGTTTCTGTGTAATGCGAACGCAACCTAACTCGTAATACCAGCGCACATTAGCGTGCTCTGGTTTTACTCAGTTGATCGCAAATATCGCTTTAGTGTAAGAGATATTTTACACTCAACTCGAAATCTGGCCCTAAATGTTTAAATATAAATTGTGCATTGTTTTCCAGTCCAGGGGAATAGCTTCTTTAGTTTGAGTCCTAAGTCATGGGTGTCATCAGTTTGTCATGCCTAATGCGTTTTGCCAAAATACTGGGGCCAGATTACGAGATGAACGCAAACGTTTGCACGTGAGCGATAAAGGTTTTTTGCGGGTGTTTGTGCTCATCGGGCTTACCGCTGGTATTACGAGTTGAAAGTAAACGCAATTGCTTGAGCGCAATCGTAATTTACTCTAGAATGATTACCGCATAACACATCAAAAATACGTTACAAAGTTACACTCATAATAATACTATCTAGTAAAAAATATTAAAAAAAATATTGCACACAAAAGTTATAAGGGCTCAACCATATGAATTCTCAGGTGAAAAGAAAAGGCAGACAAAGGGCTTTAACACAGAGATACATACATATACTTTGTGAGCACTTAAGGGAACTCTCTATAAGTATTCCTATTGAGGTTTTTTAATTTCTTACTTCTACTTAGTGCAATATATTGTGCATATGTGTGTAACCTTAATAAAATTGATACCGTGAGTCGCTGGGTGCGCCTGTCCCCTTTTTCTTTCATGTAATTAGCAAGAGTCCATGAGCTAGTGACGTATGGGATATACATTCCTACCAGGAGGGGCAAAGTTTCCCAAACCTTAAAATGCCTATAAATACACCCCTCACCACACCCACAATTCAGTTTTACAAACTTTGCCTCCGATGGAGGTGGTGAAGTAAGTTTGTGCTAGATTCTACGTTGATATGCGCTCCGCAGCAAGTTGGAGCCCGGTTTTCCTCTCAGCGTGCAGTGAATGTCAGAGGGATGTGAGGAGAGTATTGCCTATTTGAATGCAGTGATCTCCTTCTACGGGGTCTATTTCATAGGTTCTCTGTTATCGGTCGTAGAGATTCATCTCTTACCTCCCTTTTCAGATCGACGATATACTCTTATATATACCATTACCTCTGCTGATTCTCGTTTCAGTACTGGTTTGGCTTTCTACAAACATGTAGATGAGTGTCCTGGGGTAAGTAAATCTTATTTTCTGTGACACTCTAAGCTATGGTTGGGCACTTTATTTATAAAGTTCTAAATATATGTATTCAAACATTTATTTGCCTTGACTCAGAATGTTCAACATTCCTTATTTTTCAGACAGTCAGTTTCATATTTGGGATAAATGCATTTGTTTCAATCATTTTTTCTTACCTTAAAAAATTTGACTTTTTCTCTGTGGGCTGTTAGGCTTGCGGGGGCAGAAAATGCTTCATTTTATTGCGTCATTCTTGGCGCGGACTTTTTTGGCGCAAAATTTTTTTTCTGTTTCCGGCGTCATACGTGTCGCCGGAAGTTGCGTCATTTTTTGACGTTTTTTTGCGTCAAAAATGTCGGCGTTCCGGATGTGGCGTCATTTTTGGCGCCAAAAGCATTTAGGCGCCAAATAATGTGGGCGTCTTTTTTGGCGCTAAAAAATATGGGCGTCATTTTTGTCTCCACATTATTTAAGTTTCATTATTTATTGCTTCTGGTTGCTAGAAGCTTGTTCACTGGCATTTTTTTCCCATTCCTGAAACTGTCATTTAAGGAATTTGATCAATTTTGCTTTATATGATGTTTTTTCTCTTACATATTGCAAGATGTCTCACGTTGCATCTGAGTCAGAAGATACTACAGGAAAATCGCTGTCTACTGCTGGAGCTACCAAGCTAAGTGTATCTGCTATAATTTTTGGTATCTGTTTCTCCAGCTGTTGTTTGTATTGCATGTCATGTCAAACTTATTAATGCAGATAAAATTTCCTTTAGTACTGTTACATTATCTGTTGCTGTTCCGTCAACATCTAATTTTCAGAGTGTTCCTGATAACATAAGAGATTTTATTTTTTAAATCCATTAAGAAGGCTATGTCTGTTATTTCTCCTTCTAGTATACATAAAAGTCTTTTAAAACTTCTCTTTTTTCAGATGAATTTTTAAATGAACATCATCATTCTGATACTGATAATGGTTCTTCTGGTTCAGAGGTTTCTGTCTCAGAGGTTGATGCTGATAAATCTTTGTATTTGTTCAAGATGGAAATTTATTCGTTCTTTACTTAAAGAAGTGTTATTTGCATTAGAAATAGAGGATTCTGGTCCTCTTGATACTAAATGTAAACGTTTAAATAAGGTTTTTAAATCTCCTGTAGTTATTCCAGAAGTGTTTTATCTCCCTGATGCTATTTCTGAAGTAATTTCCAGGGAATGGAATAATTTGGGTAATTTATTTACTCCTTCTAGACGTTTAAGCAAATTATATCCTGTGCCATCTGACAGATTAGAGTTTTTTGGGACAAAAAATCCCTAAGGTTATGGGGCTGTCTCTACTCCTGCTAATGTACTACTATTCCTACGGCAGATAGTACTTCATTTAAGGATCCTTTAGATAGGAAAATTGAATCCTTTCTAAGAAAAGCTTACTTATGTTCAGGTAATCTTCTTAGACCTGCTATATTTTTAGCGGATGTTGCTGCAGCCTCAACTTTTTGGTTAGAAGCTTTAGCGCAACAAGTAACAGATCATAATTTTATAGCATTATTATTATTCTATAACATGCTAATAATTTTATTGGTGATACCATCTTTTGATATCATTAGAGTTGATGTCAGGTTGGAATGCTGATATGTCTTCTAAGTCAACTTTGCTTTCCCTTTCTTTCCAGGGTAAATAATCATTTTCGTTCCTTTCCTCACAACAAGGTACAAAAGCCTGATCCTTCATCCTCAGGAGCGGTATCAGTTTGGAAACCATTTCCAGTTTGGAATATATCCAAGCCTTATAGAAACCTATAGCCAGCTCCTAAGTACCTATGAAGGTGCGGCCCTTATTCCAGCTCAGCTGGTATGGGGCAGATTACGTTTTCTTCAAAGAAATTTGGATCAATTCCGTTCTTAATCTCTGGTTTCAGAAACATTGTTTCAGAAAGGTACAGAATTGGCTTCAAGTTAAGGCCTCCTGCTAAGAGATTCTTTTCTTTCCCGTGTCCCAGTTAACACAGCAAAGGCTCAGCATTTCTGAAATGTGTTTCAGATCTAGAGTTGGCTGGAGTATTTATGCCAGTTCCAGTTCTGGAACAGGGGCTGGGGTTTTATTTTATCTCTTCATTGTACCAAAGAAGGTCAATTCCTTCAGACCAGTTCCGGATCTATCATTATTGAATCGTTATGTTAGGATACCAACATTCAAGATGGTTACTGTAGGACTATCCTGCCTTTTGTTTAGCAAGGGCATTATATGTCTACAATAGATTTACAGGATGTGTATCTGCATATTCCGATTCATCCAGATCACTTTTAGTGTCTGAGATTCTCTTTTTAGACAAGCATTACCAGTTTTGTGGCTCTACCGTTTGGCCTAGCCTCAGTTCCAAGAATTTTTTTCAAAGGTTCTCGGTGCCCTTCTTTCTGTAATCAGAGAACAGGGTTTTGGTATTTCCTTATTTGGACGATATCTTGGTACTTGCTCAGTCTTCTCATTTTCGAAGAATCTCATACGAATCGACTTGTGTTGTTTCTTCAAGTTCATGGTTGGAGGATCAATTTACCAATCAGTTCATTGATTCCTCAGACAAGGGTAACCTTTTTAGGTTTCTAGATAGATTCAGTGTCTATGACTCTGTCCTTGTCAGACAAGAGAAGTTTAACATTGATATCAGCTTGTCAAAACCTTCAGTCACAATCATTCCCTTTGGTAGCCTTATGCATGGAAATGTTGGGTCTTAGGACTGCCGCATCAGATGCGATCTCCTTTGCTCGTTTTCACATGCGACCTCTTCAGCTCTGTATGCTGAACCAATGGTGCAGGGATTACTCAAAGATATCTCAATTAATATCTTTAAACCGATTTTACGACACTCTCTGACATGGTGGACAGATCACCATCGTTTAGTTCAGGGGGCTTCTTTGTTCTTCCGACCTGGACTATAATCTCAACAGATGCAAGTCTTACAGGTTGGGGAGCTGTGTGGGGGTATCTGACGGCACAAGGGGTTTGGGAATCTCAGGAGGTGAGATTTCCGATCAATATTTTGGAACTCCGTGCAATTTTCAGAGCTCTTCAGTCTTGGCCTCTTCTGAAGAGAGAGTTGTTCATTTGTTTTCAGATAGACAATGTCACAACTGTGGCATACATCAATCATCAAGGAGGGACTCACAGTCCTCTGGCTATGAAAGAAGTATCTCGAATTTTGGTTTGGGCGGAATCCAGCTCCTGTCTAATCTCTGCGGTTCATATCCCAGGTATGGACAATTGGAAAGCGGATTATCTCAGTCGCCAAACGTTGCATCCGGGCGAATGGTCTCTTCACCCAGAGGTATTTCTTCAGATTGTTCAAATGTGGGAACTTCCAGAAATAGATCTGATGGCTTCTCATCTAAACAAGAAACTTCCCAGGTATCTGTCCAGATTCCGGGATCCTCAGGCGGAGGCAGTGGATGCATTATCACTTCCTTGGAAGTATCATCCTGCCTATATCTTTCCGCCTCTAGTTCTTCTTCCAAGAGTAATCTCCAAGATTCTGAAGGAATGTTCGTTTGTTCTGCTGGTAGCTCCGACATGGCCTCACAGGTTTTGGTATGCGGATCTTGTCCGGATGGCCTCTTGCCAACCGTGGACTCTTCCGTTAAGACCAGACCTTCTGTCTCAAGGTCCTTTTTCCATCAGGATCTGAAATCCTTAAATTTAAAGGTATGGAGATTGAACGCTTGATTCTTGGTCAAAGAGGTTTCTCTGACTCTGTGATTAATACTATGTTACAGGCTCGTAAATCTGTATCCAGAGAGATATATTATAGAGTCTGGAAGACTTATATTTCTTGGTGTCTTTCTCATCATTTTTCTTGGCATTCTTTTAGAATACCGAGAATATTACAGTTTCTTCAGGATGGTTTAGATAAGGGTTTGTCCGCAAGTTCCTTGAAAGGTCAAATCTCTGCTCTTTCTGTTCTTTTTCACAGAAAAGATTGCTATTCTTCCTGATATTCATTGTTTTGTACAAGCTTTGGTTCGTATAAAGCCTGTCATTAAGTCAATTTCTCCTCCTTGGAGTTTGAATTTGGTTCTGGGGGCTCTTCAAGCTCCTCCATTTGAACCTATGCATTCATTGGATATTAAATTACTTTCTTGGAAAGTTTTGTTCCTTTTGGCCATCTCTTCTGCCAGAAGAGTTTCTGAATTATCTGCTCTTTCTTGTGAGTCTCCTTTTCTGATTTTTCATCAGGATAAGGCGGTGTTGCGAACTTCTTTTGAATTTTTACCTATGTTGTGAATTCCAACAACATTAGTAGAGACATTGTGGTTCCTTCATTATGTCCTAATCCTAAGAATTCTAAGGAGAAATCGTTGCATTCTTTGGATGTTATTAGAGCTTTGAAATATGATGTTGAAGCTACTAAGTCTTTCCGAAAGACTTCTAGTTTATTTGTTATCTTTTCCGGTTTTAGAAAGGCCAGAAAACTTCTGCCATTTCTTTGGCATCTTGGTTGAAATCTTTAATTCATCTTGCCTATGTTGAGTCGGGTAAAACTCCGCCTCATAGGATTACAGCTCATTCTACTAGGTCAGTTTCTACTTCCTGGGCGTTTAGGAATGAAGCTTCAGTTGATCAGATTTGCAAAGCAGCAACTTGGTCCTCTTTGCATACTTTTACTAAATTCTACCATTTTGATGTATTTTCTTCTTCTGAAGCAGTTTTTTGGTAGAAAAGTACTTCAGGCAGCGGTTTCAGTTTGAATCTTCTGCTTATGTTTTTCATTAAACTTTATTTTGGGTGTGGATTATTTTCAGCAGGAATTGGCTGTCTTTATTTTATCCCTCCCTCTCTAGTGACTCTTGTGTGGAAAGATCCACATCTTGGGTAGTCATTATCCCATACGTCACTAGCTCATGGACTCTTGCTAATTACATGAAAGAAAACATAATTTATGTAAGAACTTACCTGATAAATTCATTTCTTTCATATTAGCAAGAGTCCATGAGGCCCGCCCTTTTTTGTGGTGGTTATGATTTTTTTGTATAAAGCACAATTATTCCAATTCCTTATTTTATATGCTTTCGCACTTTTTTCTTATCACCCCACTTCTTGGCTATTCGTTAAACTGAATTGTGGGTGTGGTGAGGGGTGTATTTATAGGCATTTTAAGGTTTGGGAAACTTTGCCCCTCCTGGTAGGAATGTATATCCCATACGTCACTAGCTCATGGACTCTTGCTAATATGAAAGAAATGAATTTATCAGGTAAGTTCTTACATAAATTATGTTTTTCTTCACAGTTTCTTGCATCTAAAGGACTGACAAGCTACAGCAGTCCAAGAGAAATGTGGCAACAGACTTTGGAAGTGATTTAAAGGGACCATTACACACAGGAGTGTGTTGACCTATACAGGAAATATACATCTTGAGGAATATCAAGTACTGTATATATCAAGGCTGATTCAGCCATTTGAGTTTAATTTTGGAAGTTAATATTTAAAGTTAAATATTGTATAGTGCATATCGCATTGATTATATAGGATATGTGTGTATATATTTATATATGAAAAGGTCTTGCTGAATTTGTACAGGTGGCCCTCGTTTTACAATGGTTCAATTTACACCGTTTCAGAATAACAACCTTTTTTTCCAGTCATGTAACTGCTATTGAAAAAGCGGTGCATTTATTAAAATAGCCAGTAGGTGGAGCTGTCTGCTTGTGTTTCAGCAAAGCCAAGCAAGCTGAAATTAATCAGTTTAACCAGACCTGAGCTATCGAGCAGATTTCAAAGGAACAAGATCTTCCTGTCTATAACTCAGTACAGATTGGAATGCATAAAAAGAACTGTTTGCAGAAAAATGCAAGTGAAGTCTGTGTTGTGTGATTATTTTATTAGGTTTATAATGCTGTTTAGCAAATGTTTTTGTTCATTTAACTTAGTAGATGATAGCATAAAAAAACTAATTTATGCAATATTCATATTTAATAAAGGTTTTAACTATGTATTTACTGCACATTTTTCACATTCCAACATTCTGCACGTAGCAGAATATGTTCTATGTATTTCTAAATAGATATTCCTATATATATCTGTATATATATCTGTATATATCTATACCTCTGACGAAGAAGTCGCATCTGACTTCGAAACGCGTAAGGTTTCACATAGTGGGCGGACAGGGCCTTCTTATACCATCTTTTAAACTTTTCCTTCGCTTATTGCATATTTTGTTGTGCTTTTAATAGTGTCACCGTTTGCAACATTGTACTGCTGACTGTTTTTAATGCTGGCTAACATTCAAGCTCTGCTGTACTAACTATATGCATTGAACTTGTACACCATAGCCTCTCTTTTTAAGAAATTTGCTACAGAAGTTTGCCACAATACTACCTGGGACATACCGGTGTTGTTATCATTATTATTTTTATACATACACTGCAAACTACTCAAAGGATATTTTTATGAATATTTTCCATACTTTTTGGATCTCCATGCTACTGCCATAGCTGTTTTAATCAAGGATACAGACTACGGTGTTTTATATATGTCTTTATCTTACCTCATACATGATTGAGGTCTTTTAATGTAAGCGCATATTACCACTTAATAAATATTTCTTGCTGTGTTAAAACAATATTATGCTATGTGCCTTTTTTCTCTCCTATGACCAATACCTCAACCTGAGGAGACGGAGATTCTCACCATCTGAGGGCACACCATCCCAAGGATCTTTCAGAAGGGATCAAGTATTCCTACCACCATTGAAAAGAGATATACACAGACAAATTACAGTCCACATCTTTCTCACCAAAGAGAGTTCAGGATCTTCATTCTCACAAGCTCAAGAAATTCAGAGAGGGGACCCCTTTTCAACATAACCTTCCCGGACCATCACCAGGACAGAGACGGGGGGGGGGGGAAGAAGAACAAAACACAGTGTACCATCTCTAATTGGGCCAACACCTTGGTAAGCAGTAAATTCTTACTTGACTGAATTATTGTGAAGATTCCCACCAGGATACCACTCTATACTATTTGTGGACTTACACTTATACCTGTATATAATACACTAAGTATATTACCATATAGCTGAGCGCCTCCATTTCAATATTGAATTTTTCTCTTTCTATACACTATATATAAGCATGTGTATATATAATATATATATATATATATATATATATTGTACCCAAAAAATCACACACATATATATATATATATATATATATATATATACATTTATTTATGAATAAATAGAACATATTCTTCTACGTGAAGAATATTGGAATGTGAAATATTCATATTTTTATGTTGGTTAACGCACTTGAGAATATGAGATCGGGTTGCGCGCAAGTAGGGTTTTTCCCAATTTTTTTGCATCATTGACTTCTCGGAGGAATACGTTAACAACAAGTAGATAATGCTTTGCAGTTTGATTAAGTGTGCCACCACTGAAAAAAATGAAATGTTAAATAATGTAGAAATTTTACTTTTTATTCTCCACAGTCCATTCTAGATTTTATCAATAAGAAACCATTTACAGGCATTCTTCTTAGACCCTTAAGGGCTTTAAACATTTATGATTGGATGACGGCTTTATAAACAATTTGAAAAATAAATAGGCTACATCACACTAAATAAAAAAATCTATCAAAATGGATATTAATGTTTTTTTTAGTAATGCCATATTGCAAATACTTTAACACTTATATATATAGCACTTAATCTGTTTTTACCTTTTTCTTTATCACTGCTAGAAGGAGATTTAGCTCTTCTCTTTGTGTCGGATGTTTCCATTTCTACCCTACTTGTACCATTTTGTTTTCCCCGACTGCTTTTAAAAAATAAATTCATAAAGGTTTTTGAACGCTTCAAACCAAAATCATTTCCAGACGATGTATATTTCTCTTTCTTCCTCTTCTTCTTGGCTTCTGCATTTAGAAAGAAAATAAAAAAATTAATAACATACAATGAATATATAAAATTAGATAAATGTTCAATTAGGTACATGTGCATGAGGATAAATAAATGATCCTGAAAAATAATGTCTTCTTTTTAAGAATGGTTGTAATAGAAATACTCTTTTTAAGAATAAATGATAATTAAGAAAGCCTACATTATTAAAGGAGATAATGGGTAGACTTGATAAGTCTTTTGGCTTGTATCTACTGACAAAATCTATTAAAATAATACAAGGTCTAGTCTATGGAATATCCATGAAAGTTGTATGGTTGTGAAAGTTACAGTCATAAGAAAGAGTTTTTATTTCCAAATGAGATCTAAGATGTGTGGTTAATGCTTGGTAAAACTAATTTCAGTAGCCAAAACCCACATGTTATGTCAGTTTATCAATTTAAAGTTAGCATCGGGTGAATTTAGTCATTAGAATTTGTGTATAAACCATAATTGAATTGGTAACTGTTATTTGTACATAAATCATGTGACCTCTAAAGTGCTTCATTACCAAATACTGTAAAGAGGGGACTATCTTCATTACAATAAGGTACTTTCAGAAGAGGGGTGCAGGGTTGAGCACCAACCTAATTGTATTACATTAAAATATTTATTAAGTGGGCTAAATAATTGCCTTTTTACATAGCCCATGTGACATGTAGAAGGTAAAGTGTCCAATTTTTTATAAACAAAGAGATTCTCCTCTTTTTCTGCAGGGTTTTCATGGATGTGAGGACTTTATTCAAAGCATCGGCAGACTGACAACAAACTGCCTTTCTGGCCTCGTCTGCCTCGCAGTCCGTCTGTTGATATAGTCTAATAAAAGGGGCGGACCCATGAAGTGCCCGACGAGTGTTGATGTTTCTCCCATAGGATATAATGGAGAGCGCTATGTGAGCAAAGCATCACCGACATCACTACTTGTTGGCACTTTCTGTGGGCGGCTGTATTTGAAGCGCTCCTACATAGTGCAGACAGTGCGCTCACTGAAACCAAACACGGTTTCTGTGTCAGTACACTTCAAATAATGCCTGTGTGACCTTACTTTCCCTAAACCAACACTACCTACTTCACACTTTAAAGTCTTGCCCGTGAAGTAGTTAAGTAGTGTAGGGGTTATTGCAGAGGACTAATGGTGGTATAGGGGTTAAGTAGTGTAGGAGTGTTTGCAGTGGGCTATTGGTGGTATAAGGGTTAATAGGTTAGAAAGTTTATTGCGGTGGACTATTGGTGGTATAGGGGTTAAGTAGTGTAGGGGTTGCTGCAGTGCTCTATAGGTGATATAGGGGTTAATAGGTTAGGATTTTATTGCGGTGCACTATTGGTGGAATAGGGATTAAGTAGTGTAGGGGTTGCTGCAGTTGGCTATTGGCGTTATAGGGATTAATAAGTTTGGAAGTTTATTGCAGTGGGATACTGATGGTCTAGGGGTTAATTAGTGTAGGGTTAGTTTGCAATGGTGGGTTATGTCGGATGAGAGGTACATAGATATATTTATGAGGCTTGAGGCTATATATTTAAAAGGGATCCTTCACTTTTACATGTCGATGCGTATGGTGCTTGGAATATTTTGCCAGCATCGCCACCCATTGTGATGTAAACTAAAATGCCCTTCTGCAATGCTGCCTTTAAAGAGTAATGTTGGGACTTTTTAATATTTCGCTGGCATTCTCAACATTGCATTGGATCCCTTTTAAATATGTTACTGCCTTGCAGCACTTTCAATGATTGGGGCCTAAGTCTTAAAGTGAAGGTAAACTTTGATGAATGAAAGCCTGTTTTTTTTAAATACTATTAAAAACAGGGGCACTTTCATTCATCAAAGTTTAGAAAGCAGCTGTTTCGATTAAAACTTACCTTTGTTTTTTTGACAGCTAGAGCAGCTTCCCCCACCCGGAGATCCTCTCTTCACACATCATCAATGACTAATCCAGCTTCCTCTAATCACGGCTTTCCCCCCAGTGTAGTCATTGCCTGAGGGCATGCCGTGATTGGAGGAAGCTGGATTAGTCATTGATGACATGTGAAGAGAGGATCTCTGGGTGGGGGAAGCTGCTCTGGCTGTCAAAAAAACAAAGGTAAGTTTTTAATCAAAACGGCTAGTTTTTAAACTTTGATGAATGAAAGTGCCCCTGTTTTTAATAGTATTTAAAAAAAACGGGCTTTCATTCATCAAAGTTTACCTTCACTTTAAGAAACCCTTATGAAAACCCTGAAAAAGCCAGTTTATTATATTTTTTTGTGTGTTTAACCATATAAGGATAAGAAAAACAGATTTTATGGTTATATCCTTGTCATAATTGAGACATTTTAATTTAAAAATGATATACTCTAGAATATTTTTTTACTGATCCTATCTTACTATGGGCCAGATTACAAGTGCTATATTACTTTATCAAAGACCAGGTTACTGCACGTATTAGAAGATGTAAAACGTTAGCGAGCAAGCAAAAGACAGAGGTGCGCTAACGTCAGGACTACGGATACCGTGACAAGACTATTCCCAGAAATGTGCTGTGTTAAGTATGTTTCATTTTTTTGTTAACAGTGCTGAATGTTATTTAAAAACAATATTATTGGAATTTCAATTTAAAAGTTGTGGCATAAAAGTATCCTATATAAACATTTCAATGTTCAAATTCCGTTTTGAATAAAATAAGTTTCTCCAAAACAATTTTCTCTAAATCCGGATCCGTGGCTTGTGTTGCCTGTAGTGTGCCTAGCGGTAAACTGGAAGTGACATAACTCATGACATCACAGAACTTCCTTACTTCATCACGTCCGGTTTACTGCTCAGCACGCTACTGGCAAAACAAGCCACGGATCCAGATTGAGAGAAAAATGTTTTGGAGAATCTTATTTTATTTAAAACAGAGTATGGCAAGGTGTCACAGTAGAACTGATAAATCAAGAAATACTGTAAACAAAGACAATGCAATAACACTCTTAATTGCAACTGAGCCATAGATTTTTCTTCTGACAAATTTGAAATTTTCCCCAATTTCCCTTTCCACTGTATCATGTGACCACTAGCCAATCACAAACTCATATATATATATATATATATATATATATATATATACACACACATGTTCTTGTCTCTTTAAATTTAGAATTAAAAGGGAGGTTAAATAATCAATTAAACACCTAAACACCTTGTAATAATATATTTTTATGCAGTTATGCAATAAACATGTAGGTGAATGTCTAAATGTTTTGAATAAATTAACAAATTGATTTCTGCTATAGTTTTTTCCAAACCAAACTCCACAACCAAACAACGCCTTTTTTGGAGGAGCCAATCCAGACCATTAGCCATGGTTATTATGTTAGGAAAACATGTTTTGTTTTACAGTTCTTATCTTATCTCTGGGGACAGATAAATGACAAGGTTAGGCTTGTGAAGCTTGTCATGTGCACTTTGAGTTCTTAGAACTGGAATACCCAAAATTTCCATACATGTGATTACTGGGCACCAGTTTATTAAAGGGTCTCAAACAGCTCCTAGGCTATTTATTACTTCTGCTAGAGGCTATATTAATTACCAATATTAAAAATGTATTATCCAAAAAACAGCTGTTCCTATACTTTTCATACGTGTGAAGGTCTGTCCCTGTCCCTCATCACACCTTTAAGAGTTGTTCCTAAAAGCTATGAGCATTAATACTGCAGTTTGAGTTGTGCCCACTCAAATGGCCATTTATTTTTCTTTTCACAATCTAAAACATTCTTAACATAGAATAGATATATATAGATAGGTAGGTAGGTAGATAGATAGACAGGCAGACAGACGGACACACATATATACATATATATATATATATACATTACTAATCAAAAGTTTTAGAACACCTCCATTTTTCAATTTTTTATTAACATGTACGCAGTGTGTCTCAGTGTACTTTAAAATTAAAGCATTGAACAAATAAGCAATTAGAAACAAAAAAGAAATTATGAAATCATTATGTTAAACAAAATTGAAATAAAAAATTTGACTTATTAAATCCAGCTCTGATTCAGACAGAGTATACCATGTTTCCAATTTACTTCTATTATCAAATTTGCTTTGTTCTTGTGATATTCTTTGCTGAAGAGATACCTAGGTAGGCATCTGGAGACTACATGTCAGGGAATAGTGCTGCCATCTAGTGCTCTTGCAAATGGATAACATTCTTGCAAAACTGCTGCCATATAGTGCTTCAGAAATGTGCAGGCTCCTAAGCATACATCCCTGCTTTTCATCCAAAGATACAAAAAGAACAAATAAAAATGTATAATAGAAATAAATGAGAAAGTTGTTTAAAATCACATGCTCTATCTGAATCATGAAAGAAAAATAAATTGGGTTTCATATTCCTTTAAGAGTCCTGCAGCAGCCGGGTACTTCCAGGTTTCCAGAGTTTGGTGAAGTCATTATGCCCATGTGTGCTGATGTCACTAGTATAACCGGATTTCCCTGGCAATGCCGGGCTACCTCATAGTGTCCCAGCAAGTACAAGAGGGGTGTGATCGTGATTAACAAATTGTGTGGATAATAACCACAAGTTGTCTCCTGCAGTAAAAGGGTTAAAAGCCAATATCTGGTTTATCCAGAAAGTCCTATACAAATATTTTTTCTGGTAGGCTGTTTGAGCAAGTACTGCCTGTGGATTTAAATATGTATATCCTGCATATAATTATGTTTTCCTTCAATCATTATTTGTGGTATACAATTTATATATGGCTCATATCATAAGAATAGTAAGAAGACTCACCCCAGACCGTAAGGAAACTTTGAGATCTTTTGATGGGTTTGCTGGGTTTGCTAAGTGCCAGTAAAAGTGCAGTTTTTGGAGACTCTGATCTAGGAAAATCCGTACTTGAGATTTTTCTATGCTTCTTTTTCAGATGAGATTCCTGGAAGCTATCTGATCTTATGGCAGTATCTTTTAAACGCATAGTGGGATGCACAGTTCTCTGGGTTTCAGCTATCACCTTCCCAGATTTCTGGGGCTGCTCAAGATCAGAGAGACTTGAAAATGACATTTGAAAGTCTGTCTGCATGGCTGTCTCTTTTCTTTCCAAACTGTCATGGAGCAAAACCTCAGTTGAAATGCCCACATCTACCATTCCCGGTTCGTACAAAGCTGGGCTGGAGATAAGTGCTTGATGATAACCATTTATGGTGCTTTGAGGAGCTCCAGAGGAATAAGAGGAGATGGAAGAACTGGTTTCAGAAGTCTGTGAAAGTTGTTGTAGTTGACCATTTGACACTAAAACAAAAACATAAGCATATGTTTCATATTTAGTTGTGTAAAATAAATTTATTGTAAAACTATCAGAATACTTACAAAGTAAGAGTAGACATTTCACAATCTTAAAATTAAATTGGATACCAGGGTCTATGGAGGATGGCTTGGGTTGTCTGCATGTGGGGTTTGGGTGAATGAGGGAGAAGGACGGACCAGGAAGGGTTTTGAATGCGTGGCAGAATGGGCAACTCTGGGCAGCTTGAAAAGCTCAGAATAAAGGTCACTGATGGATGCTTTGCAATGATCAATGTAAGCTCACTAACTGCTGCATTTTCCCACATGCAAATAGGCTGATAGATAGTGACCATGTAATTATCACTGAAAAACTGAGATCAATGTACAAGGATGTTAGTGTATAAGCTGGAATATCCAGGGAGGAGGATGGGCCAGTTGGGCTGAGAACCCAAATCAGGATAGGAGTTTTGCATTAATTAATTTTACTAAAACAATACAATTAAGTAACCTAATTCTCTCTATTGACATTTGCTACATTTTTCACGTGTTAAAGGGACACTCAAGTCAAAATGAAACGTTAATGATTCATTTAGAGCAGCAATTTCAAACAACATTCAAATTTACTTCCATTAACAAAATGTGCACAGTCTTTTTATATTTACACTTTTTGAGTCACCCGCTCTTACTGAGCATGTACAAGAATTCACAGAATATACGTATATGCATTTGTGATTGGCTGATGGCTGTCACATGATGCAGTGGGAGTGGAAATAGACATACCTTTAAAATTTGCCAGAAAAAAATCTACATATGGAGCTTGAGGCCCTTTGTTTCCGGTGAGCCTTCAGGCTCGCCGGAAACAGAAGTTATGAAGCCGCGGTCTAAAGACCGCTGCTCCATAACTTATCCGCCTGCTCCGAGGCAGCGGACAGAAATCAACCCAATCAAATACGATCGGGTTTATTGACACCCCCTGCTAGCGGGCGATTGGCTGCGAATCTGCAGGGGGCGGTATTGCACCAGCAGGTCGCAAGAACTGCTGGTGCAATGATAAATGCTGACAGCGTATGCTGTCGGCATTTATCGATGTGCAGCGGAGATGTTATGCTACTTCATATCATGTCCACTTGCACATTGATAAATATACCCCTAAGTGCTTGATAAAGCCCTATACACTGGGCAAAACGCGTCAAATTGCTGTTGGGTGCCACTTGAAACTATACCTGAGCTAACTTTTAAACTTTGTGACAAAGGATATCAGAAAAAATAAAAAAGCCTTAAACTGGGAAACCGTTTTTGGACCAATCAGAGTACAGCCAGAATTCAGCTGACTGACTGCATCACACAATCATGCTAGCAGGTGAATTGAACCAAACAGCAGAGAAGTGAAAACGCTGAGAGTTGTGGAGTGGAAAACGCTTTGAAAGTTTGCGTGCTCCTTATCCTTCCAAGGAGGGATTGTGATCCTGCTGCTGGTGAGGTAACGTTGAACCAGTATGTGTATTTCATTTGCTTGCCAAGAGGCTCTGTTATTTATACACAGCAAGGCTGTTTTGCAAAAGCTGTTAAAAAACTGGTTTGGAAAGCTGCTGAGATAGTCACATAGTGACATTAGGGACTGAACTGCAAATTCTTTGGAAACTGATATCCTAAAGTCCATAAAAGACTTATCAAGGCTAACACACATCTATATTGTTTGGTCTAAAAAAGACCTATGAGTAATAAGGCTCTTTTGAATTTAAGGTGGTAAAACCGTTTTTATTAAGGTGGTATATATTTTTTTATTAAGGTGGTATATATTTTTTTATTAAGGTGGTATATATTTTTTTATTAAGGTGGTATATTTTTGAAATTAAAGAAGGAGCAGAAGGTGTCCTAGCCACTTTTCCAATAAGCTCCCCACAAGCTTAAAGGGCCACTAAACCCAAAATCTTTCTTTCATGATTCAGATAGAAAATACTAATTTAAACAACATTACAATTTACTTCTATTATTTATTTTGCTTCATTTTTTAGATATCCTTAGTTGAAGAAAAAGCAATGCACATGGTGAGTCAATCACACGAGGCTTCTATGTGCAGCAACCAATCAGCAGCTACTGAGCATATCTAGATATGCTTCTCAGCAAGAATATCAAGATAATAAAACAAATTAGATAATATAAGTAAATTAGAAAGATGTTTAAAATTACATTCTCTTTCCGAATCCTGAAAGAGAAAATGTGGGTTTCATGTCCCTTTAACATACAAATTTTTAAAGTTTCATTTCCAATTAACATACAAGTTTTTAAAAAATGAAAAAGGGCGCTTCCACAGCTGACAAGGAGTAAATATTAATGTTTTTCCAAACAAATTTTAAATAAATCCAAAAACTCTTTTCTGACTATAAAGATAATTTCATATTTTATGTATAGAAAAAAATATATTCAAATTTAAAAAACAGCTGCAGTATAATCAATAGGGATGGGCGAATGTTTCGCAACATTCGAAAAACGGCACGAATTTTAACACATTCGTTCGTTCGAATCAAATTTCGAATGTTTACATAACATTCTAACATGTTCAGTTTCGAATTTTACGATTACATTCAAAAATATTCAAATTTGAAAAATTTGAATTTAGATTGTAATAGTATTTCTAATGCTTTTCTTTAAATGTAATATTCGAATTATGCAATATTCGAATTCGAAAAAATTCGAATTTAGATTGTAATAGTATTTCTAATGCTTTTTCTTTAAATGTAATATTCGAATTATGCAATATTCGAATTCGAAAAATTCTAATTTAGATTGTAATAGTATTTCTAATGCTTTTTCTTTAAATGTAATATTCGAAATATGCAATACGTGTATTCGAATTCGAAAAATTTGAATTTAGATTGTAATAGTATTTCTAATGCTTTTTGTTTAAATGTAATATTCGAATTATGCAATACGTGTATTCGAATTCGAAAAATTCGAATTTAGATTGTAATAGTATTTCTAATGCTTTTAAATGTAATATTCAAATTATGCAATATTCGATTTCGAAAAATTCAAATTTATATTCGAATTCGAAAAATTCGAATTTATGTTTGTAATAGTATTTGTAATGCTTTCTTTAAATGTAATATTCAAATTATGCAATATTCTATATGGAAACATTCGAAATGATATATTTGTATCTATTATGTATCAATTTACTAAATTCCCACCCTACCACATGAACTATTGAACTTCTGAATAGTATTTGTTAAATAGAATGTTAAATTTGAAATTTCGAATGTGGACATTCGATATAATTATAAACATTCGAATTCGAAAGTGACATTCGAAAACTGTAAATAACATTTGATTTTTGAATTTTTAAGAATATTCGTTCTTATCGACATTCGGATTTAGAATTCGAATTTCGGTAATAACATTCGTTCTACATTCGAAATTCGAAAATTTAAACATTCGCCCATCCCTAATAATCAACAACAATGTAATAGCAGCGTTTGTAGCAACAGTTTTAACAAACCGCAGCAATTTATCAACAACAATTGAAAGCTAGACCTAGGAAGGCTCATATGATAATTTCTAAGCCCTTGAAGGCCACCTTTTATCACATGCTTTTGTATTTGCTTTTCACAGCAGGGGAGAGCTAGTTCAGGTAAACTCTATAGATAACATTGTGAGCACGCCCGTGGATTGTGGCAGACACTGCACTAATTGGCTAAAATGAAAGTCAATAGATAATAAATAAAATGTCATGTGATCAGGGGATGTCAGAAGATGCTTAGATACAAGGTAATCACAGAGGTTTAAAGTATATTAATATAACTGTGTTGTTTATGCAAAACTGGGGAATGGGTAATAAAGGGATTATCTATCTTTTAAAATAACAACAATTCTGGTGTTGACTGTCCCTTTAAGTGGAAATAGACATACTTTTAAAATTTACCAAAAAAAATCTACAAATGGAGCTTGAGGCCCCTTGTTTCCGGTGAGCCTTCAGGCTCGCCGGAAACAGAAGTTATGAAGCAGCGGTCTAAAGACCGCTGCTCCATAACTTGTCCGCCTGCTCTGAGGCAGCGGACAGAAATCAACCAAATCCGCAGGGGGCGGTATTGCACCAGCAGGTCGCAAGAACTGCTGGTGCAATGATAAATGCTGACAGCGTATGCTGTCGGCATTTATCGATGAGCAGCGGACATGATACACTACATCGTATCATGTCTCCTCGCACATTAATAAATATACTCCTAAGTGCTATTGCATTGTCTTTTTATCATGCATTTGTTGATTATGCAAATCTATTGTATTTACTGGTCCTTTAAAGGGACATAAAACAAGTTGGGATAGAGACAAAATACAGTATAGTAATATGTACTTTAATTACTTTACCTGCAAATTTTTACTGCAGTGCCTCAACATTAACCCTTTCTTTTTAGTTTCTGAATTATAAAGCTCTAACTGCCCCCACACAATTCCTTTTATGGCTGTATCTATATCTATTGTTGTTTTGGTAGAATACAAAAGTGCATAGGTATTATCTGGAGCATGCCTAGAAGCTGTGAACTCATTAAAATACAATGTCTGTGTCTAAACACTGCTAAGGGTGGGTGGAGTTGGCTGCTCCAGGCAGCTTAGCTATGCAATTCATTTTGCTTATTTTGGAAAATTATTTTAAAATACTTGCCAGCATTTTTTAAACAATTTTTTTATGCAAACTATTTTATATTAATTAGCCCTTTTAGGATATGCACAGATCTCACCCTGTTTTATGTCCCTTTAAAGGTACTCTGTGTGTTATAATGCACCTTTGTTCTTGCAGAAACATTGTTGGTGTCTTATGAGAAAATGTTACATTTGAGGCAGTAATGACATAGTAGAATGTAGACTGGAAATACTGTTTTTCTCAGCTTATGACAGTAACATTCCGAAAGAGTAATCTAACCATTTCACTATACCCATACATATAATAACATTTCTTTGTAATACATAAGATACAGGATTATTATGACTGCAATGGAACTGAAAGATCTTATTTACTCTGTTAGGGAAACATGTTTATTGATTCCAAATGCAGGTTGCACCACCTAAGTCCTTTTTATGGATTTTTTTTAAGGTATTTTGATTTGAATTGTATAACAATATTATAAAGATTTCTAAACTTCAACTGCTTGCTGGAAAGAGTTGGTGACAATCTGTCGTCAAGACAACACCTCTGCAATTATGAGAAGAAAAGTTGGCTTATTCATGACAGAAACATGAAAACAAACGGTAATATATTTTATTTGTCCTCTTACATATGATAAAACAACAACATTGACTAAAATATGCCTTAATACTGTGGCCATAATGAATGGTTTTGCATGTGTTTTTTAAAGACATTCATGGTAGGAAAATCTCTATACACAATGCGTTTTTAAGTAAAACTTTGTAAGCAGAAGTAGGGATGGGCGAATGTTTTGCAACATTTGAAAAATAAAACAAATTTCAACACATTTGTTCTTTCATTTCGAATTTTGAATGTTGGTACAACAGTCTAACATTCGTTTAATGTAATAGTATTTCTAATCGTATTTGTACAATGTAATATTTGATTCAAATTTTTCTAATAATTGGATTCAAATTATGTAATATTTGAATTAGAAAAATTAAAATTGATTTATTTGTAATAGTATTTTTAATTCTTTCTTTAAATTTAATATTCGAATTATGCAATATTCCAAATAGAAAAGTTGGAATATATTTCTATCTATTCTGTATGAATTTACTAAATTCCCTACCACATGAACTATTAAACTTCTCAATAGTATTTGTTAAATCCAATGTTACATTCGAAATGTTAAATGTGGATATTTGATCTAATTGTGGATATTCGAAAATGAAAGTAATATTCGAAAACCATAAATAACATTAGATTACTGAGTTTTAATGGATATTGCTTTTTATTAACATTTCATTTTCCATAATGAATGTCCATAGGACTATTCGTTCTACCAAATGAATTGCACTTTCAGCACATTTGCCCTTCCCTAAGTAGAAAGTAACGTGTTGCCATGACACCTTGTAACACAAAATTCTAGGTTTCCTGGTTTCAAATTCAAGGTCACTGCAATCGACTAGAAAATCCAGTTTTCCTTCCACTCTACTTGGGTTTGCTATACAAAAGTATCAAATTCCTGCATATATTAACCAATAATTGTGTAGCATGTAGCAGAGTCAGGGTCCTGCATTCTCTGGAATGCACTTCAGCTTCTCTAGGCGAAGTGCAAACAATACAATTTTCATAGTTAAATTACAGAAAAATTAAACAAAATAATTAAAGTATTTTTTATATTATGAATGATTTAACATTTTATTAATAGTGAAGAGCGTTAAATTCGCTAAAGGTTAACTTTTTGCGTGTGTCTGGTAGCGCTTCTATTAAAACTTAAAAATAACATTTTTGCACTCACACAAAACCCGACACGTACAAAAAATTAACCCCAGAATAGTGTGTTTGCGATATCCCAACAACCCCATTGACTTCAATGGAGCAGCAAAGAAAAAAAAAACTAAAACCTATACTCACGTGCTAACCCCATTACAATTAAACCCCTTACTCTAATAAGCCCTAAACTGCCACACACCCCTACTGTTTTAACCCTGCTACACTATTAACCCCTAATCCACCACATCCCACATCCTAAACCGCCACACTCCCCACATTAATAACCCCCTACCCTATTAACCCCTAAACCACCACAACTCCCACTGCCCTAACCCCTACACTACTTAACCCTTAACAGCTTAACCCCAAGACCCATAACCTAAGACCCCCCAAATTACAAAAATAAAAAAAACTACTAAAAAAAGCCATATCCTACAACTTAAGCCCCCTAAAGAAAACTATACTAAAACTAAAATAACCCTATTTTTTTCAAGCACAAACCCTTTATGCGAGCTTCAAACTCATTAAAAAAGTTTCAGCGCAAAATGCAATTGTGTTTGAGTGATCGCATTTACTTTCAGCTTGTAATATGAGCATAAGTTAACGCAATCGTGATATTGGAATATTGCACTTGCATTAACATTACCCATCCACTCGTAATCTAACCCATTATGTGGTATTAAAATTTGATCTTAAAGGGCCATTGAATACCGTCAAATTGCATTATCCACAAATGCACAATAAAAAGACAATGCAACTCTGAATTTCAAATTAGCAGTAGATTTTTTTTTCTGTGAAATTTTAAAGATTGCCTCTATTTTCCTAGCTCCTGTATCATGTGACAGCCATCAACCAATTACAGACTCATATACATATACAGTACGCTGTGAACTCTTGCACATGCTTGGAGGAGCAGATGCCTCAGAAAGTGTGCATAAGAAAATATTGTGTATATTTTGATAACTGAAATAAATTGGAATTGTTTTTTTTTTTTTAATTGCATGCTCTATATGAAGCATAAATGTTTAATTTTGACATAAGTGTCCATCTACTAATGTCCCTTTAAGCCATCTGAATAATGTACGGTGGGTAATATAACTGGAATATCAGATTTTATTACACTTGAAGAGGAAAAGCACACAAATATTAAGTCTTAGGGTTTTCCCAGCTAAATTAGATGCAACCACAAATCCTGTGAAATTCCATGCAAAAGGTGTTTCCTCAGCAATTACGATGGCCTCAAATGTGAAAAAAAACAAAACATGAAAACTTGTGCAAAGTTCCCTTTCTAGTGGGGCAGAACAGACAGCTTTAAAGGGAAAGAAAACCCCCCAAATTGCACTCATGATTCGGATAGAACATACAATTTTAACCCCTTTACTACTGGGACTTTCAGAGAAAAACTTACGCAAAATACTGAAGACTTTTTAGCATTTTTGCTATTACTCCATTTAAACAGAATACAACCTTGTTTTTTTTCTATTTATCTGTCAAACTGTTATATATTTTTTAAGCAGATAACCTAAAGTAATGATTTAGGCCCATTTTGGTATATTTCATGCCACCATTTCACCGCCAAATGTGATCATATAAAAATAATTGTTAACTTTTTCCCAAACTTTGAGTTTCTCACTGAAATAATTTACATATTGCTTGTGCAATCATAGCACAAATTATTGTAAAAACTTCTCTGGGATCTCCTTTGTTCAGAAATAGCAGACATGCAGCTACGCACCACACTTCTATTATTCCTTGCAGTGAAGGGGTTAATCAGGTAGCTTGTAAGGTTAATTTTAGCTTTAGTGTAGAGATCACCCTCCCAACTGACCTGACACCTTCCACCCCCTGATCCCTACCTGATCCATGCCAAACAGTTCTCTTCCCTTTCTCATTATCTACCTTTAAACAGCTTTTACATAAAAAAAAAATTCAACATGCATAGTCTTTCATACATATAATAAAAAAATTTGAGAACACTAGTACATTAAGGTCTTAAAGTATAACTGCCATTATAAACTGTGTAATTAACTAAATGCTTATGCCTTACAAAAAATCATTCATTTGTTCGTTGATTGACACTTACATCTGCTGAGCCAGCAATATTCTGCTATCATTTCCTTATAAGCAGGATACAAGCCTGTTTCCTGAAAAGAAAAGAAAAAATATGATGTAAAAAGTTAAAATACACTTAAAATAAAAGGTAGTCTGTAGAAAGTAAAACCTGATAGTCCTTTTTTGATAAATAATGTAAAGCACTCACAGATGAAACTGTATATGCAATGTCTTAAGTAAGTGACCCTTCAATGCCTTAAGATGGAACTTGATTATTCCATTGATGGCTGAGGTAATTAGAAGGAAGTCATTTACCTGCTTTTTGGTTTCTTGGTAACTGTAGATGAATTTACTTACTCAGGCTCTCTGCTCAACCACAAACATAATAAAGATCATGTAGTCACTCAATGGAGCAGGCTGTCAAATACTAGACTAATAGAGGGTGCAGCAAGGGTGTTATTAAACCTCACTGGGCCTCTGGGCTGGGCCCTGCACTTCAACAGCTCCCTTCCTGGATGTTTGCAATCAGCAAGAGCTGAGCTTGCTGAGTGGCACCACATAGACGCAAGAGGAGCCGCGTCTCTATAACCATCTAGAAGAGTTAGCATGACATAAGCCCTAAAGTAAAGTGTAGGAGTTACAAAAATGTTTCCCCAAACAAATCAAAAACATATTAAAATAAAGTATTGCAATCATCTATACACATTTTAATTTTAATAATATTTTAAATATTTTAAAAGGATTAAAAAGGGATATGGTATATGGCAAGGTGTTTGACTGGAAATGGATCCAATGTATATATATATATATATATCTAATTATGTGTATATATGTATGTATACATGTCTATATATGTGTATGCATGTGCATTTATGTTATGTGCTTATATGCATGTGCACACATACATACATACATATATGTGTGTGTATATATATATATATATACAGTATATATATGTTTATATAGGTGCATACATGTATGCATGTTCACACATACATATATATATATGCACAAATATACACACATGTATAGACACTCACACATATATATATATATACACACTTTTGAGCCCTTCCCAGTCAAATACGTTGAAATATTAAATATGGTTTTTAATCAATTTTAATATGTTTTAGTGTGTATTTTTTAATAGAAACACTTGCTATTCCTATGTTCTTCACTTAGAACAAAATGTCTTATTATTTTTAAATAAAATTTATATATATATCTATATACAAAATATATATATATATATGTATATATTCATATAGATGTAGTAATATATATTTTACAAAAAAAATTCAGATAGATATAGAAATATATATTTAAAAATAAAAAGAACATTTTCTTCTAAGTAAAGAACTTAGGCCTAGATTTGGAGTTTGGCGGTAGCCGTGAAAACCAGTTAGAGGCTCCTAACGCTGGTTTTAGGCTACCGCCAGTATTTGGAGTCATTCAAAAAAGGGTCTAACGCTCACTTTTCAGCCGCGACTTTTCCATACCGCAGATCCCCTTACGTCAATTGCGTATCCTATCTTTTCAATGGGATCTTTCTAACTCTGGTATTTAGAGTCGTGTCTGAAGTGAGCGTTAGAAATCTAACGACAAAACTCCAGCCGCAGAAAAAAGTCAGTAGTTAAGAGCTTTCTGGGCTAACGCCGGTTTATAAAGCTCTTAACTACTGTGCTCTAAAGTACACTAACACCCATAAACTACCTATGTACCCCTAAACCGAGGTCCCCCCACATCGCCGACACTTGATTAAATTTTTTTAACCCCTAATCTGCCGACCACCACCTACGTTATACTTATGTACCCCTAATCTGCTGCCCCTAACACCGCCGACCCCTATATTATATTTATTAACCCCTAACCTGCCCCCCACAACGTCGCAGCCAGCTACCTACAATAATTAACCCCTAATCTGCCGACCGCAAAGAGCCGCCACCTACATTATAGCTATGTACCCCTAATCTGCTGCCCCTAACACCGCCGACCCCTATATTATATTTATTAACCCCTAATCTGCCCTCCACAACGTCGCCTCCACCTGCCTACACTTATTAACCCCTAATCTGCCAAGCGGACCGCACCGCTATTATTATAAAGTTATTAACCCCTAATCTGCCTCACTAACCCTATAATAAATAGTATTAACCCCTAATCTGCCCTCCCTAACATCGCCGACACCTAACTTCAATTATTAACCCCTAATCTGCCGACTGGAGCTCACCACTATTCTAATAAATGTATTAACCCCTAAAGCTAAGTCTAAACCTAACACTAACACCCCCCTAAATTAAATATAATTTTAATCTAACGAAATTAATTAACTCTTATTAAATAAATTATTCCTATTTAAAGCTAAATACTTACCTGTAAAATAAATGCTAATATAGCTACAATATAAATTATAATTATATTATAGCTATTTTAGGATTAATATTTATTTTACATGTAACTTTGTATTTATTTTAACCAGGTACAATAGCTATTAAATAGTTAAGAACTATTTAATAGCTAAAATAGTTAAAATAATTACAAATTTACCTGTAAAATAAATCCTAACCTAAGTTACAATTAAACCTAACACTACACTATCAATAAATTAATTAAATAAAATACCTATAATTATCTACAATTAAACCTAACACTACACTATCAATAAATAAATTAAATACAATTCCTACAAATAAATACAACGAAATAAACTAACTAAAGTACAAAAAATAAAAAAGAACTAAGTTACAAAAAATAAAAAAATATTTACAAACATTAGAAATATATTACAACAATTTTAAACTAATTACACCTACTCTAAGCCCCCTAATAAAATAACAAAGCCCGCCAAAATAAAAAAATGCCCTACCCTATTCTAAATTACTAAAGTTCAAAGCTCAGATCAGCCAATCGGATTGAACTTGATTCTGATTGGCTGATTCCATCAGCCAATCAGAATATTCCTACCTTAATTCCGATTGGCTGATAGAATCCTATCAGCCAATCGGAATTCGAGGGACGCCATCTTGGATGACGTCATTTAAAGGAACCGTCATTCGTCGTTCAGTCGTCGGCCAGGATGGATGTTCCGCGTCGGAGGTTTTCAGGATGCTGCCGCCTCCGCTCCGGATGGATGACGATAGAAGATCCCTCTTGGATGAAGACTTCAATCGGATGGAAGACCTCTTCTGCCTCGCTTGGATGAAGACTTCTACCGGATGGAGGACCTCTTCTTGCTCCGCTTGGATGAAGAATTTGGCTCGGCTGGGTGAAGACGACTCAAGGTAGGGAGATCTTCAGGGGCTTAGTGTTAGGTTTATTTAAGGGGGGTTTGGGTTAGATTAGGGGTATGTGGGTGGTGGGTTGTAATGTTGGGGGGGGGTATTGTATGTTTTTTTTTACAGGCAAAAGAGCTGAACTTCTTGGGGCATGCCCAGCAAAGGGCCCTGTTCAGGGCTGGTAAGGTAAAAGAGCTTTGAACTTTAGTAATTTAGAATAGGGTAGGGCATTTTTTTATTTTGGGGGGCTTTGTTATTTTATTAGGGGGCTTAGAGTAGGTGTAATTAGTTTAAAATTGTTGTAATATATTTCTAATGTTTGTAAATATTTTTTTATTTTTTGTAACTTAGTTCTTTTTTATTTTTTGTACTTTAGTTAGTTTATTTCATTGTATTTATTTGTAGGAATTGTATTTAATTTATTTATTGATAGTGTAGTGTTAGGTTTAATTGTAGATAATTATAGGTATTTTATTTAATTTATTTATTGATAGTGTAGTGTTAGGTTTAATTGTAACTTAGGTTAGGATTTATTTTACAGGTAAATTTGTAATTATTTTAACTATTTTAGCTATTAAATAGTTCTTAACTATTTAATAGCTATTGTACCTGGTTAAAATAAATACAAAGTTACCTGTAAAATAAATATTAATCCTAAAATAGCTATAATATAATTATAATTTATATTGTAGCTATATTAGGATTTATTTTACAGGTAAGTATTTAGCTTTAAATAGGAATAATTTATTTAATAAGAGTTAATTAATTTCGTTAGATTAAAATTATATTTAACTTAGGGGGGTGTTAGTGTTAGGGTTAGACTTAGCTTTAGGGGTTAATACATTTATAAGAATAGCGGTGAGCTCCAGTCGGCAGATTAGGGGTTAATAATTAAAGTTAGGTGTCGGCGATGTTAGGGAGGGCAGATTAGGGGTTAATACTATTTATTATAGGGTTAGTGAGGCGGATTAGGGGTTAATAACTTTATAATAATAGCGGTGCGGTCCGCTCGGCAGATTAGGGGTTAATAAGGGTAGGCAGGTGGAGGCGACGTTGTGGGGGGCAGATTAGGGGTTAATAAATATAATATAGGGGTCGGCGGTGTTAGGGGCAGCAGATTAGGGGTACATAGGGATAATGTAAGTAGCAGCGGTTTACGGAGCGGCAAATTAGGGGTTAAAAATAATATACAGGGGTCAGCGATAGCGGGGGCGGCAGATTATGGGTTAATAAGTGTAAGGTTAGGGGTGTTTAGACTCGGGGTACATGTTAGAGTGTTAGGTGCAGACGTAGGAAGTGTTTCCCCATAGCCGCTGCGTTAGGAGCTGAACGTGGCTTTTTTGCAGGTGTTAGGTTTTTTTTCAGCTCAAACAGCCCCATTGTTTCCTATGGGGGAATCGTGCACGAGCACGCTTTTGAGGCTGGCCTCGTCCGTAAGCAACTCTGGTATCGAGAGTTGAAGTTGCGTTAAATATGCTGTACGCTCCTTTTTTGGAGCCTAACGCAGCCATTCTGTGGACTCTCAATACCAGAGTTATTTTAAAGGTGCGGCTAGAAAAAAGCCAGCGTTAGCTACGCGGGTCATTACCGACAAAACTCTAAATCTAGCCGATAGGAATTTAGGGTATTCCTTATGCACCTTCGGCTTTAGCGCAGCTGATGTAGCGCAGTGGCGAGTAGAGCATGAGTGATAAAAGGAAAATGCTTTCTTTAGCTCGCCCTATAGAAGGCTATGGGGAGATGGAGTTAGCGAGGTTGCGATATCCAAAGTCTTAACGTTAGCGCACCTGAGTCTTTTACTACTTTCAACATGCAACACCATTGCTAATCCAGCATCGCTAATTGTTTACCTAAGCGCAGTTAGCAGTCAAGAGCGATTAAAAAAAAAAAAATCTAGCCATATATATATAAAGTTACAGGTGACTCAATAAGGTGTTTTATCTATTTTTCTGTATTCATTTCAGTATATTAAAGTATTTTTTATACGGACATAGGGGTAGATTTATCAAGCAGCGGATGCTGCAATCTACTCCTGTAGTTTTAGGTTCTTCTGAAACTGAAGTGAGGAAGCAGCGGTCATCATAAGACCGCTGCTCCTTAACTCGTCCGCCACCACTAAGGTGGCGGACACCAATTCTCCCGATCCGATCAGGATGATTGACACCCCCTGCTAGCGGGGGCAGCATTGCACAAGCATTTCATGAGAAATCATGTCCGTCCGCACAATTATAAATCAGCCCTATAGTATGAATGAGCGATCAACAAAAAATATATACCTACAAAGTGTGTATTGTTTTGTAATCCAGGGACATACTTTGAAGAGTTTATTAAATATGTCTATTTGAACAGTGCAAGATGCACTCCAGGCTATCAGGGGGAAATAGAAAAACTATTTTTTTTAGAATTAATTTATAAGAAAAGATATCTATCTATCATTATCTATCTATCTATCTATCTATCTATCTATCTATCTATCTATCTATCAATCATCTATCTATCTATCTATCATCTATCTATCTATCATATATCTATCTATCTATATATCTATCTATCTATCTATCTATCTATCTATCTATCTATCTATCTATCTATCTATCTATCATCTATCTATCAATCAATATCTATATATCTATCTATCATCTATCTATCTATCTATCTATCTATCTATCTATCATCTATCTATCTATCTATCTATCTATCTATCTATCTATCAATATCTATCTATCTATCTATCATCTATATATCAATATATATCTATCTATCTATCTATCTATCATCTATCTATCTATCTATCTATCTATCTATCTATCTATCTATCTATCTATCACCTATCTATATATATTAGGACAAATAATCTGCTATTTCATAAAATGCAGCTATAGTTAATTTCATCAGGTTGTTTTTATTCATGTGTCAATCAAGCCATCTATGTACTAAAGGGTTAAATAAGAGTTAAATATGAGTAGAGTTTTGTATGATGCTTATATGTGACCATCCACAAGGAGATTGCTGATTGGTTCATGTTTTAATTGTTGATGGTATTTGTCATTTGTACTAAATGTTTCTAGCTTGAGAAAGGGTCAGGAGCCCTGAAACGTTGCTTTTGTTTTTGCTGAAATAAAGTTCTACATACACCTTTGAGAGTACAGGTTCATTGTACTTTTTGTGTGTGTAAATAAAGGTAAAATTAATTGGACATTTTAAAAATTAAATTACACTGACAAAACATGTTTATTGTAGATGTTTTGCTCTCCAAATTAAAAGCGCCCCTGTAATTATCAGATTGTTTGCATTTACATTAACTCATTCTATTCATACCCTAACTGTGAGCATGATGTGTGTTAGACCCTTTAGCACTTCGACTGCCTTGCTATGGCTTATGTCTTCAAAGTTGACTCCGTTGGCGGCAAGGACTTGATCTCCAACTTTGATTCCTTTTTCTTCTGCTATTCCTCCTGGATCAACCCTACAAACAAGAAGAAACAAGAACATCAACAAGAAATCTACTGAAAGGGCTAAGTATATTTTTAATATATATATATATATATTTTATTAAAGTTAGTTAAATTAAATTGTATTAGATAGACATATGAAAAATAGTACAATATACAAATTCGTTTTCAAACAATGTCAGTGCAATTGTGAGGTTACTTTGTTGTACAGTAAAACCTTTTTTTTTAAAGAATAGTTATTTTTCCCCCCAATACAAATGCCTATAACATTATGGAATAAAACCAAAGAACATGAGGGGTGTGATTCTCTAATTTCCCATACGTACAAATGAAATAATGCTGTTTTCAGCAGACTTTAGCTTGCATTCACCAGTAGTTTCACATGTATGTATTTTGTATCTGTCTAATCTGTGAGTATTTTTAAACAAACTCACAAGCCTACATTCAGTAAGAAAAAAACAGCAAGAGCTGCAGGTGTCACATGCTCACTGGAGAATATTGTGAGGTCTGTGAAATAACTTAGACACCCCTATGGAACGCCCCTGTTCAGTTCACTTGCCAAGGCTGTAAGATTATTTTTACAGCAGAAAAGTAAAGTCCCCTTAGAATGTTGTAGTCTTTGGTATGATTTTAACTTCGCATTTTGAAACTACAATGTACATTAATTATAGACTTGTGCAGCAGCAAAAAAAAAAAATCAGTTTGTCCAAATCTTTCGGAATATATATATATTCAGAATTTTTTTTTTTTTACGAATATTTGCCTGCTGCACTATTCGGTATTCATTTCTTTTTAAACTAAATGAATGCTGAATATTTGTGGAACATTTACATTTGTTTTCACCTGTTGTGGTATACTTACCTCTAAAATTTAAAGAAAACGAAGAAATACTGACAAAATTCTTCAGTATTTATTTATTTCCTATAAATTACCTTTAGGGGTTAAATACTTACCTCTAGTGCGCTGAAGAGACACGCTAATCCAGAACCTTCTTCAAAGAACCCAGAGCCTCCCCTAAAGGGCATTCTCTTTAAATTCAGGCTCTAGGTTTCGTTGAGCTAAGCCTCCTATAAGTGTGGCTCTGTGCACAAGTTTCGGGATTAGCGCGGCTCACCAGCTCACTAGAGGTAAGTATTTAACCCCTAAAGGTAATTTATAGGAAATAAATAAATACTGACGAATTTTGTCAGTATTTCTTCGTTTTCTTTAAATTTAGTTGCTGCATTTCTTTAGATATTCATTTTGAGTAAACAAAACAAATATGTTTTCGTTACAAATGTACATTTGTAAAAAAAAAAATGCACAAGCCTAATTAATTTTGAATTTTTTACAGTGTACATTAAATAAGATTTTATTTCACTGCATACTTTAAAAAAATAATTTTCCTGCAGAATGTAAACTCACATTTTGATGTGTATTTTTAACATAAATATAAATGTGTACAAATTATACAGTTTTTAATCTTTACATTAATACGTGTTTTTACATTGTACTTTCAATACACTTGAACGTCTTTTTTTCATGAGCATTATACTGCAATGTTTGTATCTCTCCGTTACATACAGAAAGGTAGATTTTAATCCTTATTGAGATAAATGGATACAAAGGTAATATTGGTCTTTAGAGAATCTTGTGAAGGACCTTGTAGCACTGACAGATATTTTTAGGGAATTTTGCCGGAGTGGAGAGCTTTAGAGAACTGGGTCCCAGGAGAGATTTGCTTTAAAGGGACAGTAAAGTCAATATTTTTATTTCATTATTCAAATACAACATTCAATTTTTAACAATTGTTGAATTGTAACAATTCTTTCCAATTGACTTCTATTATTGAATTTGATTTGTTCTCTTGGTATCCTTTGATGAAAAGCATACCAAGGTAGGCTCAGGAGCAGTAAAGCACTACTGGGAGCTAGCTGCTGATTGGTGACTGCAGATATATGCCTCTTGTCATTGGTTTACCACCAGTAGGGATAGGCAAATGTTTTGCAACATTCCAAAAATGAAACAGACTTTAACATTTGTTTAATGTAATAGTATTTCTAATTCTTTCTTTAAATGTAATATTAGTTTGAATTTGTCTAATAATTTGATTATAATTATGAAATGTTCAAATTAGAAAAATTTGAATCTATATATTTGTAATACTATTTCTAATGCTCTTTTTAAATTTAATATTCAAATTTACAATATTCAAAATAGAAAAAGTTGAAGAAATATATATGTATTACATATAAATTTACTAACTTCCCTACCACATCAGGGATAGGCAAGGTTTCAGTGACTAGCCCTTACAGTGTCTGCCACAACCATAGTATATATTTTCTTTTCTGATTAAATAATAGGAATAAAAAAAAATGTAGTGTGAATAAAGTTAGTGGCTTGTCAAGAGACTGCTAGCGATATTGGCTGATAAGTTATGGAATAAATAAAGCCTGAGTGAAATACTGGATGTGTATCTGCATCTGTATAATAACACCCAGCTCTATACAAAGACACAGTAGTGACAATGGCACATGCGTATAGCCAGACAAGGGCTGGGTATAGGGTCAGTGGTATCTGCATCTGTATAATAACACCCAGCACTATATAATGACACAGCAGTGACACTGGCACATGGGTATAGCCAGAGGAGGGCTGGTTATAGAATCAGTGGTATCTGCATCAGTATAATAACTACCAGCACTATACAAAGACACAGTAGTGACACTGGCACATGTGTATAGCCAGACAAGGACTGGTTATAATGTCAGTGGTATCTGCATCAGTATAATAACACCCAGCACTATATAATGACACAGTAGTGAAACTGGCACATGGGTATAGCCAGAGGAGGGCTGGTTATAGAATCAGTGGTGTCTGCATCAGTATAATAACTCCCAGCACTATATAAAGACACAGTAGTGACACTGGCTCATAGGTATAGCCAGAGGAGGGCTGGTTATAGAATCAGTGGTGTCTGCATCAGTATAATAACTCCCAGCACTATATAATGACACAGTAGTGACACTGGCACATGTGTATAGCCAGACAAGGGTTGGTTATAGGGTCAGTGGTATCTGCATCAGTATAATAACTCCCAGCACTATACAAAGACACAGTAGTGCCACTGGCTCATGGGTATAGCCAGAGGAGGGCTGGTTATAAGATCAGTGGTATTTGCATCAGTATAATAATTATTAATAATTAATAATAATTTCAAATGTACCTTGGTGTCCTTCACTAAGGTCTGTACTTTGGAAAATGTCCACCACAGCCGTTGTCTGTGCCTATCCCTGTACCACATAAACGATCGAACTTCTGAATAGTATTTGTTAAATCGAATGTTACATGCAAAATTTCAAATGTGGATATTCAATCTAATTATGAACATTCAAAAATGAAAGTAACATTCGAAAACCGCAAATAACATTTGATTAACAAATTTTAAAGGATTTTTCTTCTAATCCACAGGACTATTAATTCTATAAAGCAAACTGAACTTTCAGCTAACTTCCAGTAGTGCATTGTTGCTGCTTCAACAAAAAATACCAAGAGAATAAAGCTAATTTGATCAAATAAATAAATTGGAAAGTTGTTAAAAATTGTGTGTTATGTATATATGAATCATAAATGAAAAAAATCTGTTTCAGCACTGAATCATGTTCCTTTATTACATACACAGGTGTACTTAAGAACCACATACAAGATACGTTGGGATGTGAGGACTGGTATGTCAGCTAAGGAGGAACATAAACTGTGCTGAGATAAAGGAATTAACCATATAAAGACCAATTACTCGGCTATAGTAACAGAAACATTATATAATTGCTGAATTTAATGTATAATATGTTTGATGGTGGTACAATTTTTACAGTATTTTGTTATTAAGGGGCCAAATTAAGCTCCGAAAAGAGCTTGATGCTCCTGTTCCCGCCTTTAGGCTCGCCAGAAACAGTAGTTATGAAGCAGCGGTCTAAAGACCGCTGTTCCATAACTTGTCCGCTGCCTCTGAGGCTGCGGTCTTCGATCTTATACGATCGGCCTAATTGACACCCCCTGCTAGCAGCGCGATTGGCCACGAATTTGCAGGGGGCAGGATTGCACAAGCAGTTCACAAGAACTGCTTGTGCAATGATTAATGCTGACAGCGTATGCTGTCGGCATTTATCGATGTACGGCGGACATGATACGCTACATTGTATCATGTCCTCTCACAGTTTGATAAATGACCCCATAGTTTCTGACAGCAAACTAAATTAAAGCAAACTAGAATAAACTAAACCTTTTAACATCATGAGCGAACCTGCGGCCACAAATTTAACAAGTTCTTTTGGAGTGATTGACAGACCCTGCTCTCTTGAGATTGGCTGCATGAGAGCAGGGGCGGGATTCCGCAAAAGAGGTATTGTGCAATGCTAAATTTCCCCTGCAATGTTGCATCGCAAGTGACATTTGCAGGAAGTACTTAAGAACTTGTCTGCCTGCATCCTTGTTAAATTTAATGATAAACTACTGTTAAAAAGTAGCCTCTTTATTTTAACTCTTTGCGCCAATTGTACTATGTCACACAGTACTTGGTCCAGCGTACAGTATTGGCGTTGTACCTACACCCAGCACTGTGGCGCATGTTGAGATTCCCACTGTCAGATTAGGCAGCAGAGAGCTGGGGGAAGAAGGCATCTTCCTTTATATGGTAAGGGAGTGCTGATTGTACTCGCTTACCATATGAAGCTGGATCACTGGATCATTAGAGTGAGTGAAACTGTATGTGTCACTCTCTTTAACAATCATTCGTTGGTGCTGAGTGGGAGCAGTGGGAGGGAAGGAAGGAAGCAGGTGGGCAGCAAAGAGTAGGATGGATGAGGGAGGGATGGGGTTTTCTACACTTTGGAAATATCATTATGAAGGGAGAGGGATGGATGTGGCCCTACACTACAGGAAAAAAGCGATCTTGGAGGGGGGCCTACGCTACTGAAAAAAACAAATATAAAATAAAACAATAAATAAAAAATAAAAGTAATTTGTTACTGGCAAACTAGCTGATAACAGTGGAAGGGGAGGGTTAAAGAGCTGTTTGGGGCAATCATGGAAGTGGGAGGGTGAGGAGGGGACCCTACACTACAGAAATTAAAAAAAAAAATATTTAAAAAAAAAAAAAAATAAGTAAATAAAAAAAAAAAACTGTATTACATACTGGCAGACAGTCTGACAGTGCCTAAGATGGTGCTGACCAGTGGGGGAGGGGGGAAGAGAGTTGTTTTGGAGGGATCAAGTAGGGATCAAGGTGTGGGAGGCGTCAGGTGGGAGGGTAATCCCTACACTAGAGCAAATATTAACCTTACAAGCTAACTGATTAACCCCTTCTCTGCTGAGAATTTCAGAAGTATGATGCACAACTGCAATTAGCAGCCTTCTAATTGTCAAAAACCAATGGCAAAGACATGCATGTCTGCTATTTCTGAGCAAATGGGATGACAGAGAAGCTTTTACAATCATTTGACTTATGCCTGCACTAGTTGTGTGCAAATAATTTCAGTGAGAAAATCAACGTTTGCGAAAAAGGTAACGATTTTTTTATATTATCTTTTATCACAACCAAAAAGTGGCATCAAATACACTAAAAAGGGCCAAGATCAATGAATCCTACATCAAAAGACTTTACCTATTACTCCCACCCCTTTGCTAAGTACTCGCGCTTAGACTACATATTCACAGACTCAGTGGGTTTAGACATGATAGGTAACTGCAAAATAGGACACATCACTTGGTCGGACCACGCCCCGGTCACGTGTGAGGTACTCTGGCCAGACATCCCAACCACATCATTCATTTGGAGATTAGATGACGCTCTCCTAGAAAACCCCATAGTTAAGGCAGAACTGCACAAATCGCTAACTGAATACTTCCTACATAATACTCCTGATCTCACATCAGCAAACACCACATGGGATGCTCATAAGTGTGTAATACGCGGAGAATTCCTAAAACACTCTGCTAGACTGCGCAAGCAGTATAGAACCAAACACACAGCTCTCCTGGAAGAGATTTCAGAACTAGAATCCCGACATAAACAAAACACTTCGCATGGCGAGACGTTACAGAGACTAAATAGCGTCAGGGCAGACCTTAAACAGCTCCTTATCTGAGCTTATCAGAGTAAGATGCTATCCATCAAGCAACACTACCATGAAAATAGCAACAAACCAGGGAAGCTCCTGGCCCGCTCTATTAGAAGGCAACAACTCTGCTCCCACACCCACAGTATAACGATCAGAAACGGCACCAAACTAAAAAGCAGTAAGTAGATAGCTAGTGCATTTTACACCTACTATACAGCCTTATATAACATTAATAAAAAAGATCACACCTCAGCTCAGGTATCAGAGAGGGAGAAGCATATAGACGACTACCTGGCCCCTTTAAACTTACCACGTTTATCAAACGAGGATTCAGACAGACTAGACCTGCCTATAACTCTAGAAGAACTTTCACATGCTATCAAAGACCTCCCCAACGGAAAGAGCCCGGGCCCAGACGGGCTTACCATTAAATACTATAAAACCTTCCTCAGCATACTTGCCCCAAACTTGATCCAACTCTTTAAAAGCTTGATTAAATCCCCCCAATTGTCTCGCTCAATGTTAGAAGCGCACATCACTGTAATACCCAAACCGGGCAAATCCCACCCAGAACACTTCAGACTGATTTTGCTGCTAAATGCTGATGTAAAGATATTGGCCAAAGTACTGTCCCAACGCCTCAACAAGCATCTCCCAGCCCTTGTCTCCACTGACCAGGTGGGATTTATCCCAGGTAGGGAGGCAAGGGCCAATACCTGTAAAATTTTGCAATTGACTCAATATGCCCGCAACGAGGGGATACCCATGGTGCTCTTCTCAACCGACGCGGAGAAGGCCTTCGACAGGGTCGATTGGCTTTTTCTGCGTCGGGTCCTGAGGGCCATGAACTTTGAGAGCGCATTTACGAATCTGCTGTTTTCCCTATACTCTGAACCAAATGCGAAAGTCAGAATTAACGGCACACTCTCTGATACCTTTTTTATATCAAATGGGACGAGACAGGGGTGCCCCCTTTCCCCATTACTATTTGCCCTTTCTATAGAGGCGCTGGCTCAAAAAATCCGAAACAACCATAAAGTCTCAGGCATAAAAATAAAAGAGTCCGAATACAAACAAGCCTTGTATGCAGATGACATTTTATACACACTGACCAACATAGACACCTCAATACCAGCGCTCCTGCAGGAGTTAAAAACATACGGCTCCCTGTCAAACTTCCACCTCAATATTACGAAATCTGAAGTCCTAAACATTACTGCCCCAGAAGACCACTTGCAGACACTATGCGAGGCTTTTTCAATACCTCGTGCGCAAAAAAATCTACGATACTTAGGGGTTTCACTTACTAAAGACCCTCGTGAACTATTCAAGCTAAACTATGTCACCCTGAAAAATGAAATAGTTAAGGATCTTTCCTCCTGGAGGAACAAGCCTTTATCTTGGTTGGGTAAAATTGGGGTTATTAAAATGAATATCCTCCCTCGTATATTATACATCCTACAAACACTCCCAATCCCCATCCCAAAGGACTACCTCCATCAGCTTCAAAAGCTACTTGAGCGATTTATTTGGAACAACATCAAATCGCGCATATCCAGAAAAACTCTATACATGTCAAGAGACAAGGGGGGTTTGGGTTTCCCGGATTTAGCAACATATAGACGAGCTATTTTCCTCCAAAGGATTGTAGAATGGGCTCAAAACACCCCCCATAAAGCTTGGGTACGTCTTGATGGGCAAATACTTAATCTTAACAATGAAGGCACACTGGCATTCATGTCACCATCGCCATGATCAAAAATAGTAGGCAAATTTAGCTGCGTTGCAGAAACACTCAGAGTATGGGACAATACAGTTAATACCAGTACACATATATCCCCGGGGCAATCACCCCTTTTACCTATAATTGAAAACCCGGACCTCCCATACTCGCATTTAGGCACACAGATGAGCAAACCTTACCCTTTGAGAGAAGGCACTCTATACTTCGCGGTGGTGAATGGTAAATTACTACCCCCACACGAAATGGTGGAGAAATTTGGAAACCTATTCCAATCTTGGATGAGATATAACCAACTGCAACACTACCTTACACACCACAAGAGCAGAGTACACTTCATGCGTGAACTCACGACCTTTGAAAGTCTATGTACGACTCATAATCCATCCAGGCGCCTGATATCCTTGATATATAAGCTCCTTACCACCCCTCCCGACGCAACTCTCCCCTCCTACACTTTGGCCTGGAACAGAGAATTAGGTAGGGACATAGATGAAGATACTTGGCTCAGATCCTTTTCCCTCACTAAACGTTCCTCTATATCTGCCAACGTGCAGGAAATTCACATAAAACTGACAAGTAGATGGTATCTGACACCTACCAGGTTGCACAGATGCTTCCGCGCAGTCAGCCCCATGTGCTGGAGGGGCTGTGGCGAGCCTGGCACGCTCTTGCACATTTGGTGGACTTGTCCAAAGATAAAAGACTTTTGGCGTGTTATTATCAGTAACATATCAGATAAGCTGCAAATTATGATCCCACACACTCCAGAAGCTATCCTTCTTTTTCACTTGCCCAAGGTCAAAACAGCACACATACAGGCACTATTGCTCTTGATGTTCACGGGAGCCAAAAAACTGATACCAAGGAAGTGGAAATCAGGGGTGGTACCGACACTAGAGGAGTGGGTGCACACGGTAGAAGAGTTGCTTACATTAGAAAGATTTCATTATTACAAAATTAACAAGATAGGCATACATGAAATGATGCTGGCAGCTTGGAGAGGTCAAGAAATTTAACAAACTGAGACTAACCTGTAAGGATAACCACAGCTTCCCCCACCCTTCCCTCCTCACCTTATGAGTGTTCCCTTCCCCCCTTCGCTTCTCCCTCCCCCCCTTTTTTTTTTTTTGTTTTGTTTTGTTTTGTTTGCTGACACACAATACTTCAGCATTCATATTCTATTTTGTTTGTGAAGGAGAGGAGTAAAGAAAGAAAAATTCAAAAATACCACAAGCATAAAGTCCATCATGACGTACAGCAGGCGACCCAAAGATGGGAGTCTGTATATCTCGGAGTTGCATACAATGTTTTATGTGTACTATACATATCTCTTATTGTCTGCTATGTAAAGATTATTTAAAGTTTACCACTGTATGTATGAAACTTAATTTTATTTTGATTTAATAAAGCTTGTTTGAAAGATAAAAAAAAAAAAAAAAAGGGCCAAGATCAATACCATGGGTTTTATTTTCATTTATCAGTGACACTGGACAGGATACCCCTTTAAGCACTCAAGTCCTTTGAAAGACGTGAGTGCTTAAAGTTTTGTAGTTTTGTATCATCAACACGGTTATATTAATTTGCTTTTTATCTCTGTGATTACCTTGTATCTAAGCCTTTGCAGACTGCCCCCTTATTTCAGCTCTTTTGACTTGCATTTTAGTCAACCAGTGCTGATTCCTATGTAAATACACAGGAGTGAGCCCAGTGGTATCTATATGGAACACATGAACTAGCTGTGAAAAAAACGTCCAAATGCACTAAGAAAAGAGGCGGCCTTTTGGCCTTAGAAATTAGCATATGAGTCTACCATGGTTTAGATTTCAACAAAGAATACAAATAGAAAAAAGCAAATTTGATGATAAAAGTAAATTAGAAAGTTGTTTAAAATTGCATGCCCTTTCTGAATCATGAAAGTTTAATTTTGACAAGACTGTCCCTTTAACCTATCAATTTGTAGTGCCATTGGTTCTCTCATAAACAATTCAATACCATGGGTTGTCTACTTAAAAATAAATATCTAGTTTTTATAGGTAAATAAAAAAAAAACCCAAAGGCTCTATTTTTGTTTAAATGCAGTGATAACAAAAATGCTTAAAATTCTCTGGTACTTTCGGTAAGTTTTTTTCTGAAGTTTCCGGCAGAGAAGGGGTTAGTACACATTTTAAGTTCTCATAAAGGCCTTAACAAACAGCAGAATATTATTTTTTAGGAAAGGAAATGCTTGTTTAATCATTCATTTAGACATATGTGATTGATCACAATCTTGATTTTTATTTTGGTAGATAACAAATGCTGAACTACAGTTGGTATTATTAGGATGTTTTTTTTTCCAGTGATCACAGTCAAAAAATGCTTTGCAGTTACCACTCCTAAAGCTGGAAATTGTTACCTCCAAAAAACAAGTGGAAATGATTTGTTTAGTAAATCTCCAAATTTGTAGTCCAAAAATCTAATGTGCATGATTAATGGAAAGCAAAATACTATAATAGCAATTTTAGGGTTTTAGAAATTACACCATAGGTTGAAGGGTTAATTGATCCCTTTTAATAGTGTTTAGTGAAGCTAGTAAGTGATGTGTGTAATTAACCTTTTGTTCTCCAAAACCATAGCGATATGTATGTATGGCTTTTTAATGGATTTGAACAGGGGCATTATGTGTATAGTGGGCATCTGTGTTTGTTGGGTTATCAATTCTATAATTTTTTTTATCAGTGTAAAAGTGCTTCTTATTAAAGGGACATAACCCCACATTTTTTATTTTATGATTTAGATACAGAATATCATTTTAAACAACTTTCCAATTGGCTTCTGTTATCCTTTGTTGAAAAGCAGGAATATAAGCTTATAGGGGCCGATTTATTAAGTGTCGGGCGGACATGATCCGCTTTAGCATACGCTGTCAGCATTAATCATTGCACAAGCATTTCATGTGAAATGCTTGTGCAATGCCGCCCCCTGCACATTCGCAACCAATCGGCCGCTAGCAGGGGGTGTCAACCCAATCGTATCCGATCGGGATGATTACTATCCGCCACCTCAGAGGTGGCTGATGAGTTAAAGAGCAGCGGTCTTACGACCGCTGCTTCTTTACTCTTTTTTTCCAGCATTCTGGAAACTACAGGGTAGATTGCAGCATCCGCTGCTTCATAAATCTACCCCATAGCGTGCACACGTCTGCAGAACTAAATGGCAGCAGGTTTGCAATACACTTGCACATGTTCTTCTAGATACACAATGGTCAAGGAAAGTGTAAAATGCTGATAAAAATATAGAACATTCAAATAAAAAATAATAAAATAAAAAAATATATTTTTCCCCTTTACTTTTTCTTATCTGACTTTCTCTATTTCTCCCTTTAAAGGGACACAACACCCATTTTTTCAGGAATCTTATAGAGAAAACAAATTAAAACAACTTTCCAATTTACTTCTGTTATCTAATCTGCTTCATTCTCCTGGTATCCTTTGCTGAAGGAGCAGTTATGCACTACTGGAAGCTAGCTTAGTGCTTTGGGTAAGCCAGTAACATGAGGCAATATATGTGCAGCCACCAATCAGCAGCTCTTGAGTCTGCCTAAGATACCCTTTTCAAAGAATACAAAGAGAACAAAACAAATTAGATAATAGAAGTACATTGGGCTGTTGTTTAAAAGCAAATGATCTACCTGAATCCTCACAGTAAAAATGTGGGGTTCATGTCCCTTTTATTCTCTCTTTCTTCAGCTCTTTATTTTGTTTTATCTCTCAATCTTTCTTTCTATGGTTCCTTCTTTCTCTGGATTTTTTCTTGGTTTCTAAGTTTCTTCTTTTTTTGTTCAGTCCCCTTTTCTCTCACACATGAAAGAGATGGAGAAATTAAAGGGACACTGTACCCAATTTTTTTCTTTTGTGATTCAGATAGAGCATGACATTTACTCCTATTATCAAATGCTCTTTATTCTCTTGGTATCTTTATTTGAAATGCAAGAATGTAAGTTTAGATGCCGGTTCATTTTTGGTAAACAACCTAGGTTGTCCTTGCTGATTGGTGGATAAATTCATCCACCAATCAAAAACTGCTGTCCAGAGTGCTGAACCAAGAAAAAAGCTTAGATGCCTTCTTTTTCATATAAAGATAACAAGAGAAAGAAGAAACATTGATAATAGGAGTAAATTAGAAAGTTGCTTAAAATTGCATGCTCTATCTGAATCACGAAAGAAAATTTTTGGGTTCAGTGTCCCTTTAAAGAAATAGTGAACACTTAGAGATTGTAATATAAAATTCTACATGTGCATAGTAAAACAACTTTGCAATACATTCATTATTTCATTATTTATATTGCACCTTTTTCTGTAATTTAAAGCAACAGTCAAGTCAAAATTAAACTTTCATGATTCATATAGGACGGGCAATTTTAAACAACGTTCCAACTAACTTTTGTAATCAAATTTGCTTTGTTCTGCTGGTATTCTTTGTTGAAAGCTAAATCTAGGTAGGCTCAAATGCTAATTAGTAAGCCCAAGAAGACCACCTCATTGCTCAGTGAATTTTGACAGTTTTTCAAAGTTAGACAGCGCTAGTTCATTTGTGCCATATAGATAACATTGTGCTCACTCCCATGGAGTTATTTATGAGTCAAGACTGATTGGCTAAAATGCAAGTCTACCAAAAGAACTGAGATAAGGGGGTTGTCAGCAGAGACTTAGATACAAGGTAATCACAGAGGTAAAATGTATATTAATATAACTATGTTGGTTATGCAAAACAGGAGAATGGCTAATAAAGGGATTATCTATCTTTTTAAACAATTACAATTCTGGAGTAGACTGTCCCTTTAAGTCTTACAATTGTATCATGCCTGAAAACTGAAACGGCACATGACAGACTTGTCACATATCTCTTCCTAATTTACAGTTTGTTTTCTTATCCACTCTGCCAAAGCCAAACAATGGAGATTTTCTAACATAACAGTAGCCTGTCCTGTCGTCTCTAGATTCAATACAGAGTGACTCCACCAAATTAGGAAAGTCGAAAAGGGGTTATTGTAGTTTGACTATTACAAACAATTGCAGCAAACAAGGTATCAATAAATTCTAATATAAATTAGATTCTGTTGCTAATTAAATCTTGGAAGATTGCAGAAAAAAATGTAATCACAAGATGTTTACTGGCTCTTTAAGATGCCCATATAATCATTGGTAATCAAACATATTGATTCCCCTAAAGAAAACACCAGTGACCAAATATTATTAACTTACTTAGAAACAAAGATACCGAGTCCGAACTCTTTCCCCCCTCTGATGTTAAAACCCCAGCAACTGTCATCAGAGGATGTATAAAGGTGAATCATTTTTCTCATTCCATCTTCCGAGCTGCTATCCGAAGGTGTGGATCCACTCTTTTCCACTATCAGTCTCTTGTTCAATACATCCACCCTAAATGGATAATAGTAGTTGTTTTTATTTATGATTAAAAAAAAGAATATTTAGGAATATTAAAAAAGTCATAAAAATAATTATTTTCTGAATCCAATAAAGCTTTTAATTCTGCAACAGACATGATATTTTTAGATAAAGATTTACAGCAGTGCAATAATAAAATGCTCTAATGAGAACAGTTAGGACCAGATTATAATGTGGCCCACTAACGGAATATTTCGCTCTTGAGCTAACTGTTTTCAAAGTAAACTTTTAACGTGTCTGGGTTAGCGCACGTATTACAATTTGTAAGTAAAAACCTGATGTACGCTAACTTCATGACTGTAGATATCACAACCTCAATAAAGGGACACTGAACCCAATTTTTTTCTTTCGTGATTCAGATAGAACATGCAATTTTAAGCAACTTTCTAATTTATTCCTATTATCAAATTTTCTCCATTCTCTTGGTATCCTTATTTGAATAGCAAGAATGTAAGTATAGATGCTGGCCCATTTTTAGTGAACAACCTGGATTGTTCTTGCTGATTGGTGGATAAATTCACCCACCAATAAACAAGTGCTGTCCAGTGATCTAAATAAAAAATTGTCTGGCTACTTAGCTTAGATGACTTCTTTTTTCAAATAAAGATATCAAGAGAACAAAGAAAATGTTATAATAGGAGAAAATTAGAAAGTTGCTTAAAATGTAATGCTATCTGAATCACAAAAGAAAAAATTTGGGTTCAGTGTCCCTTTAACTTCTGCTCCCCATGCACTTCAATGGAGTGTGCTGTTCAAAAAACACTTATCGCTAACGCTCTAACCAGACACCTTTTAAACCAACTGTGCTAAACCTGTAGGTAGTTATGAATAATTTACATTCCAATGTTCCTCACCTAGAAGAAAATGCTCTTTTTATGTTCATATATATATTTTTTATATGCATGATTTTTCCATACAAAGTTTATGTGTGTGCGTACATATATATATATATATATATACATATAAATATAAATATCAGTTGCTGCTTCATAAATATCAGTTGAAGGTTCAAATGAGTGAGCCGGCAAACGATCTTGGCATTTGTCTCGTCATAAATCTTGCCCTATGTATAGTGGAGCTTAATTCACAAATCGAAAATGTAATGAGAGGTAATAAAGAAATCTCTTTGAATTCCAAAATTCTCGAGTTACTATGATATTTAGCAAGTTTTATTCTGTAAGATATCAGAAGTTACAAATTTTTGTATAAATATGACAGCAAATTAAAATAAAAAGAAACAGAATTGGAAGTTATAGTGTACTTTTCATTTATATGTTATAGGGCACCCTGCATGTGCTGCAGTTAAAGGGACATTTCAGTCAAAATTTAAATGCAGATAGATTTATTACATCTTTGAATAGAAACATATTTGCAATATAAATGTATAGGCAAAAATGCTTCTAGTAAAAGTTATCACTATTTTAGTGTTAACATTTTTCTCTGCATTTGCATGTGAAGCATAGCAAGATATTCTCACTGCACCCACATTTTAAATAATACAGCTGCTCAGATAATCAGTGGGGCTTCTATCATATCAGAAATTAACAAATAGAGTCATTACCAGATGGTACAATCACCTTAGGCTCTCTGAGTAAGTGCTGTATTTAAAATGCTGGTGCACGGTGCATACTTAAATACACTTTTGAAACGGCTATAGTTTTTATTAGAAGCATTATTGCTAATGCATGAATATTACAAAATTGCTTCTGTTTAATACCGAAATGCACCCATGTGGTTTCCAATTTTGGCTGGAATATCCCTTTAAAGCTAATTAGACGAGCAATAGGGGCCGATTTATCACAGCCCGAATGGGGTCGTATACCCCTATTTCCGCGTAAGTCTTTAGGCTCACCAAAAACAGGAGTTAAGAAGCAGCGATCTTAAGACCGCTGCTCCTTAACTCGTCCCGTACCTCTGAGGCTGTGGACATCAATCCGCTTGATCGAATACGATTGACACCCCCTGTTAGCGGCCGGTTGGCCGCAATCTGCAGGGGGCGGCATTGCACAAGCAATTTACCAGAACTGCCGACAGCGTATGCTGTCGGCATTTATTGATGTCTGGCGGACATGATCGCTACAGTGGATCATGTCCGCCAGACATTTGATAAATATGCTCCATAATCTCATTTATAAATTTTGTAATGTCCAATTTGACCCAGCACAAAAATTTCCAGCTTTTTTTCCTTTAGTGGGATGCATGTGGAGGGGGCTATTGCCTTCCCCCTGAACTATAGGAAATACACTAATTCTGCTGTGGAAATCGTTGTATTTATATGTTTTGGGGAGGCTGGAACTTTTGGTATTTTTGCCTAGGCAAGAGCACACAGGGAACTAACAAATATAATCAAAATCTCTCTTTAAAGGGACATTAACCCACATTTTTTCTTTCATGAATCAGACAGAGCATACAATTTTAAATAACTCTCCAACTTACTTCTATTATAACATTTTCTTTGTTTTCTTGTTATGCCTTGTTGAAAAGCAAGTTAAGGAGCGTACACGTGTCTGCAGCATTATATGGCAGCAGTTTTGCAACAATGTTATACATTAGCAAAAGCACAAGGTAGCAGCACTGTTTCCTGTTATATAGTGCTCCAGGCATGTGCACGTTACCTATCTAGATATCTTTTCAGCAAACAAAAACACGAGAATGATGCAAATTTAATAATAGAAGTAAATTTGACACTTTTTTAAAATTGTATTCTCTATCTGAATCATGAAAGAAAAAAAATGAGTTTAATGTCCCTTTAAGTAACCGACTGCTTGTAGGTTATTATATGTAATAAATGTCAAATAAACAAATTAAAAATTATATTTAGGGGCAGAGTGTACTGTAACCTAATTTCTTCTTTTTTTTTTTTTTTTTTTTTTTATTTCTGGGTTAGTTCACTCCCTTAGGTACAAGCTTTACAACAACATTTACACGGCGCCAACTGTTTCGCTTCCGTACTACATTAAGTTTAACCATAATTATATTATGTTGTTAGTTTTAGCAGCTTGAAGCAACTAAAGTTTAATTTCTTTTGGTCAAAGTTCATGGCCACACAAGTCCTTGTATTGTCCTGACACAAGATACAACTCTACTCTAATGAACCTGACACGCTTTCTTTGCCCCATACAGGTAATACATTGTGATTTTTGGTTACATAGAGTGGCTGACAATGGCTTGGGGAAGGTGAGTGAGTATTGCAGCTCTGCTTACCATGTGGTCTTTTCTCTAGAGAATTTAATCCCTGGCACTTTTCCCATCCGTCTCACCATCATGCGCAGACGGTTGTTCCCAGTAAGGACTTTGACGGCACTTCCCATAGTGATGTTTTCTAAACTAATAGCATTCACCTCTGCGATTTTATCTCCCACACACAAACCTGATATTTCTGTAAAGACAATATATTATGACCCACATTTATATCTTAAAACAAATACTCGTAAAATTAAAGTCGTTTTTTTATTGTTGCAACTTACACGCTGCACAATAATTTGTTGATTTGTGCAGGAATTCCTTTATATCTTTCACAATTGGCCACAGCAAAGGAGGTACAGGTATACCCCACTTTACAGCGCTTTGCTTTACAGCGCTTCACTAAAACAGTGCTAATACGAAGCTGAAGCTAATTTTAATACAGTAATTGTTACTGCTTTACAGGTACTCTATACTTGTTATTGAATACTAATTGAATACTGTACTGTGGCATGCTAGCTTAAAACTAAACTTAGAGCAATTGCACAACTAATATTTGTTAGTTCAAACATGTTTTCAAGTTTTTAAACACACTGGCAAGTGAAAAACAGCAAAAATCACCTTGTTTTACTTTAAAGGGATACTAACCCCTCATTTTTTTCTTTCATGATTCAGATAGAGCATGCAATTTTAAGCAATTTTCTAATTTACTCCTATTATCATTTTTTCTTTGTTCTAATGTTATCTTGATTTGAAAAAGCAGTAATAAAAGGTTAGGAGCCGGCCCATTTTTTTAGTTCAGCACCTTGGTAGAGCTGCTGATTGGTTTGCTACATTTAGCCACAAATCAGCAAGTGCTACCCATGTGCTGAACAAAAAATGGTCTGGCTCTAAAGCTTACAGTACTGCTTTTTCAAATCAAGATAGCATGAGAACAAAGAAAAATGGATAATAGGAGTAAATTAGAAAGGTGCTTAAAATCTCATGCTCTATCTGAATCATGAAATAAAAAATTGGGTTTAGTATCCCTTTAAGGCAGTTTTCACTTTGCAGTGGGACTCCGGTCCCTAACCCACTGCACTAGTGAGGTATACCTGTATTCATAAATAACATCTAATAGTTACATTTAAAGGAGGTGTGTCCCAAGCCTGTGAAACAATGCATTTCCATTCTAACAAAATGGCAGTTTTAAACATTTATAAAAAACAGACCTTTTGCAATGCAGTGATTAATTTCAGATGCATAAATAAAAAGATATATATATATATATTTTTGGATGCATGTGGAGCATGTTAGTGTCGACCAATCAAGCTGTGGCAGTGTTCAGCTAGATACCTATTCCATTGCCCATTTGTTCAGAAATACTCATGGTTTCAAAATAAAAATAAACAGCTTTTTTTTTTTAGCAATTTATGCAACAAATCTATTTTAAACTTGTTTTCAAATTGCGCTCTTCCTTTTGTATGATACAAAAAATGGTTGTCTATTGTCCCCTTAAACAGAACACAAGAAGCCTTTGGTACAACAAGTATATATTACAATTTATCCAAGTATATAATAATGATCCTAAAAAAATGATACAAAAAATGTTTTAATATCCCTTTAAGTTATAATATGCTAAAATGGTTAATAAGGTTTAGTTGTAATGTATGTGCTGTTTGCAATTAATCAAATTTAAGCATTTTGGGCTAGATTACAAGTGGATTGCTAATTTATTGCACGCCTTTAAACAGCAAATTCGCCGGTTTACAGGTGCGTGATAAATAACCAGCCATTACAAGTGACCGCAAAATTAATTTGATTTTAGTTTTTTTATAAAAAAAAAGTATGCATTTTTTAATAAAAAAGAAACTACTCAAATAAGTTATGAGGGGTTAAAGTTGCAGTGTTAGAAAACAAATGGCACTGAAAAGTGCCTTTACATTGCGGTCTATGGGGAACTGTGCGTTCACTGTAAATATATATGTATATGCTTAAATACGCACACACACATATATATATCTGTTAATGTGTGTATTTACAACTTGCAACTGATAAGAATCCTAGTGGTAAAGTATTTTCTCAAGCAATCACAATGAAATGTTTTTATTGTGGTTCCTATTATTTTTTATTTGGAAATGCTAACAAGATATGCAGCAGCATACGTTTTGTGACTCGTCGCTAGGGCCTCAATGGGGCTAAATTATCAAGCTTCGAATGGAAGCCCCTGTTTCTGCGCAAGCCTTCAGGCTCGCCAGAAACAGCAGTTATGAAGCAGCGGTCTAAAGACCGCTGCTCCATAACTTGTCTGCCTGCTCTGAGGCTGCGGACATCAATCCGCCCTGTCCTATACGATCGGGCTGATGGACACACCCTGCTAGCGGCCGATTCGCCTCGAATCTGCAGGGGGTGGCATTGCTGTGGGTTTTCAGCCTTTTGCCAGCTTCTTCACTGGAGGGGGTCACATGACCTGTAGCCAATCGGATGGTCATAACAGGATTTGGCACCAGATTTTAAAAACGGGTGTGACAGTATCACTGTGTATTCCTATTTAGTAATCCTACTGAACAACAAGTCTTCCTTCTACGCATTTCAGCAGTTGAATGCCTTTATCAAGATCTGCATTTTGGGACTACACCACATACCACTATGGAGGTCCGGTAAGGCTAGCAAGTTATGAAATTAACATTGAATTACTGACCGGTCAGCTACTTATCCACCTAGACTCTTTTACGACTTGGAGTATAATTACATATACTGCGATTCAGCAGAGAAGGCTTTCTGACTGTCCTAAAGGAATTATATACATCGTATAAAGCTTTTGTCCACCACTCTGCCTATTAGCAACATTGTATTTTATTAATTTATATTAGCCTTATTCAAGTGTCAAGCAAAGTATCTAAGCACTAGAAGCGGCCGATATTAGATTTTAATCAGTCCTCTGTTTTGTATTTCCATCTTAGTGAGCAGCCTATGTATGGAACGGTAATATAGAATTACTAAGATAGAATATAACAACCTCAACACTTCTTAATTTTAACGGTTTTGAGTCACAGAGTTATGCTATAATTTGACTTATTAATCGTGTTTGAATACATTTTAAACTGCAGCTCGTTTTTATGTGTACCGTGTATGTATTTTCTTGGATAAAATTTGTTTTATAGCTGTGGCCAAAACATTTTTTGCATATTCTAACAATTATTTTATTTTTCATATACACTTCTTTGGTTTTACATATTTCCTATGAATGAAATATTCTTTTCTATACATCTGATTTTTTACTCCCACCAAAGCGCCACTCAACACAACACCTTTTTCTTTGCTACTGTATACAACCATGTGCGAGAGAATCATGGTATACCTTCTGAGTGTGCTTAGAGGATGAGATAGGAGTCGCAGATAAACTTGTTTTATTTTTTGTAACCTACTAGCATCTTAAGTCCTGCTCCTTACAGCTAGCAACTCAAGCCCTCAACCAATGGCAACCCCAGCTGCAATGGTATCCCATAGAAACCAGCAGCTTTAGCAGCTCCAACCACTGCTATTACTAACTATAGCCATTTATCATTACCCATAATGCCCCATAAACAATTGCTCAATGGAAATCTAATCTCCAAGAGACCCCGAGTATATCAAGGAAAATAATTATTACATTCACCCCAAACAATAAATCTGCCTCCATACTTCATAAAATACTTACACCTAACAGATCCCCAAAAACAAGATCCTGCGACACCACACTAAAGTAAGCTCCAATGGCATGTTGTTTCTTAAAGGGACACTGAACCCAAGTTTTTTCTTTCGTGATTCAGATAGAGCATGACATTTTAAGCAACTTTCTAATTTACTCCTATTCTCTTGGGCCTAGATTTGGAGTTCGGCGGTAGCCGTCAAAACCAGCGTTAGAGGCTCCTAACGCTGGTTTTGGCCGCCCGCTGGTATTTGGAGTCAGTGATTAAAGGGTCTAACGCTCACTTTTCAGCCGCGACTTTTCCATACCGCAGATCCCCCTACGCCATTTGCGTAGCCTATCTTTTCAATGGGATCTTTCTAACGCTGGTATTTAGAGTCGTTTCTGAAGTGAGCGTTAGAGCTCTAACGACAAAATTCCAGCCGCCTGAAAATAGCAGGAGTTAAGAGCTTTCTGGCTAACGCCGGTTTATAAAGCTCTTAACTACTGTACCCTAAAGTACACTAACACCCATAAACTACCTATGTACCCCTAAACCGAGCTCCCCCCACATCGCCGCCACTCGATTAAAATTTTTAACCCCTAATCTGCCGACCGCCACCTACGTTATACTTATGTACCCCTAATCTGCTGCCCCTAACCCCGCCGACCCCTGTATTACATTTATTAACCCCTAACCTGCCCCCCACAACGTCGCCGCCAGCTACTTAAAATAATTAACCCCTAATCTTCCGACCGCAAAGCGCCGCCACCTACGTTATCCCTATGTACCCCTAATCTGCTACCCCTAACACCGCTGACCCCTATATTATATTTATTAACCCCTAATCTGCCCCCCTCAACGTCGCCGACACCTGCCTACACTTATTAACCCCTAATCTGCCGAGCGGACCTGAGCGCTACTATAATAAAGTTATTAACCCCTAACCCGCCTCACTAACCCTATCATAAATAGTATTAACCCCTAATCTGCCCTCCCTAACATCGCCGACACCTACCTTCAATTATTAACCCCTAATCTGACGACCGGAGCTCACCGCTATTCTAATAAATGTATTAACCCCTAAAGCTAAGTCTAACCCTAACACTAACACCCCCCTAAGTTAAATATAATTTACATCTAACGAAATTAATTAACTCTTATTAAATAACTTATTCCTATTTAAAGCTAAATACTTACCTGTAAAATAAATCCTAATATAGCTACAATATAAATTATAATTATATTATAGCTATTTTAGGATTAATATTTATTTTACAGGCAACTTTTTAATTATTTTAACCAGGTACAATAGCTATTAAATAGTTAAGAACTATTTAATAGTTACCTAGTTAAAATAATAACAAATTTACCTGTAAAATAAATCCTAACCTAAGATATAATTAAACCTAACACTACCCTATCAATAAATTAATTAAATAAACTACCTACAATTACCTACAATTAACCTAACACTACACTATCAATAAATTAATTAAACACAATTCCTACAAATAAATACAATTAAATAAACTAGCTAAAGTACAAAAAATAAAAAAGAACTAAGTTACAAAAAATAATAAAATATTTACAAACATAAGAAAAATATTACAACAATTTTAAACTAATTACACCTACTCTAAGCCCCCTAATAAAATAACAAAGCCCCCCAAAATAAAAAATTCCCTACCCTATTCTAAATTAAAAAAGTTACAAGCTCTTTTACCTTACCAGCCCTGAACAGGGCCCTTTGCGGGGCATGCCCCAAGGATTTCAGCTCTTTTGCCTGTAAAAAAAAAACATACCATACCCCCCCCCAACATTACAACCCACCACCCACATACCCCTAATCTAACCCAAACCCCCCTTAAATAAACCTAACACTAAGCCCCTGAAGATCTTCCTACCTTGTCTTCACCATACCAGGTTCACCGATCCGTCCTGGCTCCAACATCTTCATCCAACCCAAGCGGGGGTTGGCGATCCATCATCCGGTGCTGAAGAGGTCCAGAAGAGGCTCCAAAGTCTTCCTTCTATCCGGCAAGAAGAGGACATCCGGACCGGCAAACATCTTCTCCAAGCGGCATCTTCAATCTTCTTCCATCCGGTGCGGAGCGGGTCCATCTTGAAGCAGGCGACGCGGATCCATCCTCTTCTTCCGTTGTCTCCCGACGAATGACGGTTCCTTTAAGGGACGTCATCCAAGATGGCGTCCCTCGAATTCCGATTGGCTGATAGGATTCTATCAGCCAATCGGAATTAAGGTAGGAATTTTCTGATTGGCTGATGGAATCAGCCAATCAGAATCAAGTTCAATCCGATTGGCTGATCCAATCAGCCAATCAGATTGAGCTCGCATTCTATTGGCTGATCGGAACAGCCAATAGAATGCGAGCTCAATCTGATTGGCTGATTGGATCAGCCAATCGGATTGAACTTGATTCTGATTGGCTGATTCCATCAGCCAATCAGAAAATTCCTACCTTAATTCCGATTGGCTGATAGAATCCTATCAGCCAATCGGAATTCGAGGGACGCCATCTTGGATGACGTCCCTTAACGGAACCGTCATTCGTCGGGAGACAACGGAAGAAGAGGATGGATCCGCGTCGCCTGCTTCAAGATGGACCCGCTCCGCACCGGATGGAAGAAGATTGAAGATGCCGCTTGGAGAAGATGTTTGCCGGTCCGGATGTCCTCTTCTTGCCGGATAGGAGGAAGACTTTGGAGCCTCTTCTGGACCTCTTCAGCACTGGATGATGGATCGCCAACCCCCGCTTGGGTTGGATGAAGATGTTGGAGCCAGGACGGATCGGTGAACCTGGTATGGTGAAGACAAGGTAGGAAGATCTTCAGGGGCTTAGTGTTAGGTTTATTTAAGGGGGGTTTGGGTTAGATTAGGGGTATGTGGGTGGTGGGTTGTAATGTTGGGGGGGGGTATGGTATGTTTTTTTTTTACAGGCAAAAGAGCTGAAATCCTTGGGGCATACCCCGCAAAGGGCCCTGTTCAGGGCTGGTAAGGTAAAAGAGCTTGTAACTTTTTTAATTTAGAATAGGGTAGGGAATTTTTTATTTTGGGGGGCTTTGTTATTTTATTAGGGGGCTTAGAGTAGGTGTAATTAGTTTAAAATTGTTGTAATATTTTTCTTATGTTTGTAAATATTTTATTATTTTTTGTAACTTAGTTCTTTTTTATTTTTTGTACTTTAGCTAGTTTATTTAATTGTATTTATTTGTAGGAATTGTGTTTAATTAATTTATTGATAGTGTAGTGTTAGGTTAATTGTAGGTAATTGTAGGTAGTTTATTTAATTAATTTATTGATAGGGTAGTGTTAGGTTTAATTATATCTTAAGTTAGGATTTATTTTACAGGTAAATTTGTTATTATTTTAACTAGGTAGCTATTAAATAGTTCTTAACTATTTAATAGCTATTGTACCTAGTTAAAATAAATACCAAGTTGCCTGTAAAATAAATATTAATCCTAAAATAGCTATAATATAATTATAATTTATATTGTAGCTATATTAGGATTTATTTTACAGGTAAGTATTTCGCTTTAAATAGGAATCATTTATTTAATAAGAGTTAATTAATTTCGTTAGATTAAAATTATATTTAATTTAGGGGGGTGTTAGTGTTAGGGTTAGACTTAGCTTTAGGGGTTAATCAATTTATTAGAATAGCGGTGAGCTCCGGTCGTCAGATTAGGGGTTAATAATTGAAGTTAGGTGTCGGCGATGTTAGGGAGGGCAGATTAGGGGTTAATACTATTTATGATAGGGTTAGTGAGGCGGATTAGGGGTTAATAACTTTATTATAGTAGCGCTCAGGTCCGCTCGGCAGATTAGGGGTTAATAAGTGTAGGCAGGTGTCGGCGACGTTGAGGGGGGCAGATTAGGGGTTAATAAATATAATATAGGGGTCGGCGATGTTAGGGCAGCAGATTAGGGGTACATAGGGATAACGTAGGTTGCGGCGGTTTACGGAGCGGCAGATTAGGGGTTAAAAAAAATATGCAGGTGTCAGCGATAGCGGGGGCGGCAGATTAGGGGTTAATAAGTGTAAGGTTAGGGGTGTTTAGACTTGGGGTACATGTTAGAGTGTTAGGTGCAGACGTAGGAAGTGTTTCCCCATAGGAAACAATGGGGCTGCGTTAGGAGCTGAACGCTGCTTTTTTGCAGGTGTTAGGTTTTTTTTCAGCTCAAACAGCCCCATTGTTTCCTATGGGAGAATCGTGCACGAGCACGTTTTTTAGGCTGGCCGCGTCCGTAAGCAACTCTGGTATCGAGAGTTGCATTTGCGGTAAAAATGCTCTACGCTCCTTTTTTGGAGCCTAACGCAGCATTTGTTTAAACTCTCGATACCAGAGTTAAATTTATGGTGCGGCCAGAAAAAAGCCCGCGGAGCGTTAACAGCCCTTTTACCGCCGAACTCCAAATCTAGGCCTATGTATCTTTATTTGAAATGCAAGAATGTAAATTTAGATGCCGGCCCATTTTTGGTGAACAACTTGGGTTGTTCTTGCTGATTGGTTGATAAATTCATCCACCAATAAAAAAAGTGCTGTCTAGAGTTCTGAACCCAAAAAAAGCTTAGGTGCCTTCTTTTTCAAATAAAGATATCAAGAGAACGAAGAAAAATTGATAATTGGAGGAACTTAGAAAGTTGCTTAAAATTACCTGCTCTATCTGAATCACAAAAGAAAAAATTTGGGTTCAGTGCCCCTTTAAGCCTTGGCTGGTGCCATTGTGTCTAAACTTTACTGAAGAAAACTGGGCTCTCCTATCATGATGGACTTTCTAATTTTTGGCTTCATCCAGCTAAAATAGTCACAGTTGTGCTTCTCAATGCCAATGAATGTAGAAAAACCGCATCTAAATGTATATAGTTTTGAGAGAACTCTAATTAAGGAGCAGTTTCCTGCTACATAACATATAGGGGGGTAGTAATCAAGCCGTCAACCTCAAATACGCTGGAATTCCGCAGCGTATTTGTGGTGAGGCTGATTCGCCTTAGTTATCAAAGGCTCGAGACCGGCAAAAGTAGAATTTTGTGACGTAAACTTCGATCCGCCGGACTCAGTCCGACACAGATCGATTCTTACGTCACTCCAGATGTTCCGCACACAAGTGCGGCACAATCTCACTACTTTTGCTAGTTATCAAATGACTAGCAGGTACGCTCGGCACTTTTACGGCCCAGCGTACCTGGTTTTCAAACCGCCACCCCTGGAGGCGGCGGATCCCATAGGAATCAATGGGAGTCTGACCATAGCGAAAGTACAAGTTCGCTGCTGACAGACATCCCATTGATTTCTATGGGAGCTGTTTGCACCTAACACCCTAACATGTACCCCGAGTCTAAACACCACTAATCTGTCCCCCCTACACCGCCGCAACTAAATAAAGTTATTACCCCCTAAACCGCCGCTCCCGGAGCCCACCGCAACTATAATAAATGTATTAACCCCTAAACCGCCGCTCCCTGAACCCGCCGCAACCTATATTAAACTTATTAACCCCTAATCTGCCCCCCCCACACCGTCGCCACCTATAATAAATTTATTAACCCCTATCCTGCCCCCCACTACGCCGCCGCCACTGTAATAAAATTATTAACCCCTAAACCTAAGTCTAACACTAACCCTAACGCCCCCCTAACTTAAATATTAATTAAATAAATCTAAATAATATTTCTATTATTAACTAAATTAATCCTATTTAAAACTAAATACTTACCTTTAAAATAAACCCTAATATAGCTACAATATAAATAATAATTATATTGTAGCTATCTTAGGATTTATTTTTATTTTACAGGCAACTTTCAATTTATTTTAACTAGGTACAATAGCTATTAAATAGTTATTAACTATTTAATAACTTACCTAGCTAAAATAAACTGAAATTTACCTGTAAAATAAATCCTTACCTAAGTTACAATTACACCTAACACTACACTATACTTTAATAAATTATTCCTATTTAAAACTAAATACTTACCTGTAAAATAAACCCTAATATAGCTACAATATAAATAATAATTATATTGTAGCTATCTTAGGATTTATATTTATTTTACAGGTAACTTTGTATTTATTTTAGCTAGTTAGAATAGTTATTAAATAGTTATTAACTATTTAATAACTACCTAGCTAAAAGAAATACAAAATTACCTGTAAAATAAATCCTAACCTAAGTTACAATTAAACCTAATACTACACTATCATTAAATTAATTAAATAAACTACCTACAAATAACTACAATTAAATACAATTACATAAACTAACTAAAGTACAAAAAATAAAAAAAGCTAAGTTACAAAAAATAAAAAAATAAGTTACAAACATTTTAAAAATATTACAACAATTTTAAGCTACTTACACCTAATCTAAGCCCCCTAATAAAATAACAAACCCCCCCAAAATAAAAAAATGCCCTACCCTATTCTAAATTAAATAAAGTTCAAAGCTCTTTTACCTTACCAGCCCTTAAAAGGGCCATTTGTGGGGGCATGCCCCAAAAAGTTCAGCTCTTTTGCCTGTAAAAGAAAAATACAACCCCCCCCAACATTAAAACCCACCACCCACATACCCCTAATCTAACCCAAACCCCCCTTACAAAAACCTAACACTAATCCCCTGAAGATCATCCTACCTTGAGTCGTCTTCACTCAGCCGAGCAGCGATGGAACCGAAGTGGACATCCGGAGCGGAAGAAGTTAATCCTCCAAGCGTCGCTGAAGAAATCTTCCATCCGATGAATTCATCATCCAGGCGGCGCTGAAGAAGTCTTCGATCCGGGCGATGTCATCTTCCAAGAGGCGCTGAAGAGGTCTTCTATCCGGGCGATGTCATCTTCCAAGCCGGGTCTTGAATCTTCCTCCCGCCGACGCGGAACATCCTTCTTCACCGACGGACTACGACGAATGAAGGCTCCTTTAAGGGACGTCATCCAAGATGGCGTCCCCTCAATTCCGATTGGCTGATAGGATTCTATCAGCCAATTGGAATTAAGGTAGGAAAAATCCAATCAGCCAATCAGATTGAGCTCGCATTCTATTGGCTGATCGGAACAGGGTTAGTGTTAGACTTAGGTTTAGGGGTTAATAATTTTATTACAGTGGCGGCGGTGTAGTGGGGGGCAGGATAGGGGTTAATAAATTTATTATAGGTGATGAGGGTGTAGGGGGGGCAGGATAGGGGTTAATAGGTTTAATATAGGTTGCGGGGAGCGGCGGTTTAGGGGTTAAACTATTTATTTAGTTGCGGCGAGGTGCGGGATCAGCAGGATAGGGGTTAATAATTTTATTATAGAGGGCGACGGTATAGGGGGGGCAGGATAGGGGTTACTAGGTATACTGTAGGTGGCAGCGGTGTCCGGGAGCGGCAGTTTAGGGGTTAATACATTTATAAGAGTTGCGGCAGGGTCTAGGAGCGGCGGTTTAGGGGTTAATAAGTTTATTGAGTTGCGGGAGGCTCCGGGGGCGCCGGTATAGGGATAGAACAGTGTAGTTTAGTGTGAGTGCTTAGTGACAGGCTAGCAATAAAGCTGGGGAAAAAGCCGAAGAGCAGCGAGATCGGATGAGTGATAACTCTCACAGTCCGCTGCTCATCGCCCCGCGGCTTTTTGACAGCTTTATTTGATAACTTAGGCGAACGTATTCAAGGTCCGCGGCGGCGAAGGTAGGCGAGCTTAGGCGGGCGTATTGGGCCGGCGAAGGCAGAAAAGTAGACGGCTTGATAACTACCCCCCATAGTGTACAAAAAGACTACTACTAATACTCTATCCAGAAGGGACAGAAGATAAGGACCAAGGGCATCTATCAAGATACAATCTGATGAATGATGGCTTCAATCATGGTTGAAAAAACAATAAGACAATAATTTAAATAGGATTATGGGAGGAAATTCCTTCGGACTGGGTGTCATACAAGTGCTTAGAAAGCACAATTTACTTTCTCTTATACCTACTACATGATATATACTGACCCCTGCACTCACGTGTTGCTTACTTATGCATATATACACTGCAGTCTATAGCTAGGTTACATATTGCTGTGCATTGCACAAAGGGGGGAAAGATTTGTAAATGTTTTATCCCAGTGCTTAACTGAGGGTGAACTGCTCTTTTCAATTTAGAGATTTTTCAGTTTTTGCGTCTCATGCCAAAATAATTCCACATATTATTATGCATCTCCCATTAAATTGCTTAAAAATTCTGAGACATAGCATAATTTCAAGTTAATATTGCATTTATCTATTTATCTATAACAATCTTTCATTCTTACCAGCGCTGCTTCCTTCTTCCACCTTACTGACAAATATTCCAAGTCCATGCTCAGATCCCCCACGGACACTAAAACCCAATTTTCCATCAGGGCTTTTCTCTACTGTGATAGCAATAATTGAATCACTTTCATCACTGTTGGCTGTAAAGTTGGAAGAAAACCAAAGTTAGACGGTGGTTTGGCAAAGTGATATATAAAACCTAGAGCAGAATATTAAAGTGATTGTAAAGTCAAAATTAAACTTTCAGGACTCAGATAGAGCATCCAATTTTATACAACTTTCCATTGTATTTCTATTATCATTAAAGTTGTTTTATTCTCTATGGCCTAGATTTAGAGTTCGGCGGTAGCCGTCAAAACCAGCGTTAGAGGCTCCTAACGCTGGTTTTGGGCGCCCGCTGGTATTTGGAGTCAGTGATTAAAGGGTCTAACGCTCACTTTTCAGCCGCGACTTTTCCATACCGCAGATCCCCCTACGCCATTTGCGTAGCCTATCTTTTCAATGGGATCTTTCTAACGCCGGTATTTAGAGTCGTTTCTGCAGTGAGCGTTAGAGCTCTAACGACAAGATTCCAGCCGCCTGAAAATAGCAGGAGTTAAGAGCTTTCTGGCTAACGCCGGTTTATAAAGCTCTTAACTACTGTACCCTAAAGTACACTAACACCCATAAACTACCTATGTACCCCTAAACCGAGGTCCCCCCACACCGCCGCCACTCGATTAAAATTTTTAACCCCTAATCTGCCGACCGCCACCTACGTTATACTTATGTACCCCTAATCTGCTGCCCCTAACCCCGCCGACCCCTGTATTATATTTATTCACCCCTAACCTGCCCCCCACAACGTCGCCGCCAGCTACTTACAATAATTAACCCCTAATCTTCCGACCGCAAATCGCCGCCACCTACGTTATCCCTATGTACCCCTAATCTGCTGCCCCTAACACCGCCGACCCCAATATTATATTTATTAACCCCTAATCTGCCCCCCTCAACGTCGCCGACACCTGCCTACACTTATTAACCCCTAATCTGCCGAGCGGACCTGAGCGCTACTATAATAAAGTTATTAACCCCTAATCCGCCTCACTAACCCTATCATAAATAGTATTAACCCCTAATCTGCCCTCCCTAACATCGCCGACACCTAACTTCAATTATTAACCCCTAATCTGACGACCGGAGCTCACCGCTATTCTAATAAATGGATTAACCCCTAAAGCTAAGTCTAACCCTAACACTAACACCCCCCTAAGTTAAATATAATTTTTATCTAACGAAATAAATTAACTCTTATTAAATAACTTATTCCTATTTAAAGCTAAATACTTACCTGTAAAATAAATCCTAATATAGCTACAATATAAATTATAATTATATTATAGCTATTTTAGGATTAATATTTATTTTACAGGCAACTTTGTAATTATTTTAACCAGGTACAATAGCTATTAAATAGTTAAGAACTATTTAATAGTTACCTAGTTAAAATAATAACAAATTTACCTGTAAAATAAATCCTAACCTAAGTTATAATTAAACCTAACACTACCCTATCAATAAAATAATTAAATAAACTACCTACAATTACCTACAATTAACCTAACACTACACTATCAATAAATAAATTAAACACAATTGCTACAAATAAATACAATTAAATAAACTAGCTAAAGTACAAAAAATAAAAAAGAACTAAGTTACAGAAAATAAAAAAATATTTACAAACATAAGAAAAATATTACAACAATTTTAAACTAATTACACCTACTCTAAGCCCCCTAATAAAATAACAAAGCCCCCCAAAATAAAAAATTCCCTACCCTATTCTAAATTAAAAAAGTTACAAGCTCTTTTACCTTACCAGCCCTGAACCGGGCCCTTTGCGGGGCATGCCCCAAGAATTTCAGCTCTTTTGCCTGTAAAAGAATAAATACAATACCCCCCCCCCCAACATTACAACCCACCACCCACATACCCCTAATCTAACCCAAACCCCCCTTAAATAAACCTAACACTAAGCCCCTGAAGATCTTCCTACCTTGTCTTCACCATCCAGGTATCACCGATCCGTCCTGGCTCCAAGATCTTCATCCAACCCAAGCGGGGGTTGGCGATCCATAATCCGGTGCTCCAAAGTCTTCCTCCTATCCGGCAAGAAGAGGACATCCGGACCGGCAAACATCTTCTCCAAGCGGCATCTTCGATCTTCTTCCATCCGGTGCGGAGCGGGTCCATCTTGAAGCAGGCGACGCGGATCCATCCTCTTCTTCCGATGTCTCCCGACTAATGACGGTTCCTTTAAGGGACGTCATCCAAGATGGCGTCCCTCGAATTCCGATTGGCTGATAGGATTCTATCAGCCAATCGGAATTAAGGTAGGAATTTTCTGATTGGCTGATGGAATCAGCCAATCAGAATCAAGTTCAATCCGATTGGCCGATCCCATCAGCCAATCAGATTGAGCTCGCATTCTATTGGCTGATCGGAACAATTAATAAATATTAATCCTAAAATAGCTATAATATAATTATAATTTATATTGTAGCTATATTAGGATTTATTTTACAGGTAAGTATTTAGCTTTAAATAGGAATAAGTTATTTAATAAGAGTTAATTTATTTCGTTAGATAAAAATTATATTTAACTTAGGGGGGTGTTAGTGTTAGGGTTAGACTTAGCTTTAGGGGTTAATCCATTTATTAGAATAGCGGTGAGCTCCGGTCGTCAGATTAGGGGTTAAAAGTGTAATGCAGGGGTCAGCGATAGCGTGGGCGGCAGATTAGGGGTTAATAAGTGTAAGGTTAGGGGTGTTTAGACTCGGGGTACATGTTAGAGTGTTAGGTGCAGACGTAGGAAGTGTTTCCCCATAGGAAACAATGGGGCTGCGTTAGGAGCTGAACGCTGCTTTTTTGCAGGTGTTAGGTTTTTTTTCAGCTCAAACAGCCCCATTGTTTCCTATGGGAGAATCGTGCACGAGCACGTTTTTGATGCCGGCCGCGTCCGTAAGCAGCTCTGGTATCGAGAGTTGCATTTGCGGTAAAAATGCTCTACGCTCCTTTTTTGGAGCCTAACGCAGCATTTGTTTGAACTCTCGATACCAGAGTTAAATTTATGGTGCGGCCAGAAAAAAACCCGCGGAGTGTTAACAGCCCTTTTACCGCCGAACTCTAAATCTAGGCCTATGTATGCTTTTCTGAAGAGTAGGCTAAGGACCAGCAATACACTACCAGGAGGTAGCTGAAAACATATGGTGAGCCAGTGACAAGAGGCATATATGTGCAGCTACCAATCATGTTCTAGCTCCCAGTAGTGCTCAGCTACTTCTGAACTTACCTAGGCATACTCTTCAATAAAGGATATCAAGAGACAAAGGACATTTGATAACAGAAGTACATTGGAAAACTGTTTACAATTGAATGCTCTATCAAAATCATAAAAGTTTAGTTTGACTTTACTGTTTTCAGGAAAGATTCTTATATAGCTATGTATGAAAAAGTAAGAAATGAGAAGAAGAGTTTTAAAACTGTCTCTCTGACTCTTGCAATTTGTGAAGCTCCAGGGTTTTACTCCAAAAATGTTCAACTTGATCTGTTGAGAAGAGGAATTTATGTTTTATGAATGTGGGACTTGTAGGCAGAAAACCTTGCAATATCTCCAAGCAAACCTTTATTAGTTTTGTAGGCAGAAAACAAAGTGTCTCTGAAAAACTTTATTTGGTCCAATTGTTTTAAAGTCTTATTAGATAGATTCATACAGTACAAGTAACACATTTTAAATCCAGGTCTGATTTCTGTGTACATAAGGCTTAGACAAAACAATACTGACTATAGGCAGAAGAAGCTTTTAGAATCGGGGTTCACAAATTTATATCAAACAATTACCCTACAATAATATTGAAGAGTCATTCAGGCAAGTTAAGAGTTAGTGAAGAGCATTTTGTATACAGATGTTGATTCCCCGGGTCCCAATTTTTATTATGCCCTTTGAAAGAGGTCAACATTTAATAAAAAAAAGAAAATAATATGCATAAACAAATGATATAATAGTGTATTTTTTAATTTATTAAAGGTTTTCAAAAATGGTAAAATAAATCATTAAACAAATCAGAAAAAAATATCATTAAAGCCCCATAGTATAAATTATGTCCAAATTCATGCAGACAAACAATATTATATTTAAGGAGACAGTAACTGATGACACTACCAGTGTTGTTTCCTGTAATTGGTTTATCACTTATATAAGATCATATACACAACTAATAATGTGCTGTTATAGGGAAGGAGGTGCTGTACACGGGAATAAAATTAAAAAAAGAGCAAGTGAGAGATACTTGCAAAAGAGAGTACTTATTAGCACTCACAAAACTACTTAATATAACAATTAGATGAACAAGAAATTAATCTAGCCCCAAAAGTTTTTTTTTTTTTGGATAAAGCCTACGGGCAAAACATGTCAGGGGAGTGGGAACTCTGATCTTTGTTTTTAATCTTTGCTATAGTGGCAACTAGATGCTTATTACCTTAAAGTGATGGTAAATTCGCCCAAACTGCTCCACATATTTGAAAAGGTCTTCTCCTAACTAGCATATTAATATGCTTATTTAGTACAAAAGTCATCAGTACACTAAATAATATTCGTTTTATTCCTGCTACATTACCTCAATGAATGCAGCTTATTTGAGTGGCAGCTTTTCTAGCCAATCAGAGCCTCACCATGCGCCCCATGTAAATGTACAGCAGCACGGTCCCGTGCTTGGAACTCTGTCATCAACTTGAAATGCGCATGCGCTACTCCTTACGCTATTTGCACAACAGAAGAAATGAATTTGCTTTACCGGTTGCGATTCACTTGGATCCATCTGCAAGGATATCAGCACGTGTAGTATCCGTGCTCCACTAATATTTTATCTATTCTTTGGTGAGTTTGTAAATCAATCTAAAGGATTATGACAGCAAATTTACTTCTTCTGTTGTGCAAATAGCGTAAGGAGTAGCGCATGCGCATTTCAAGTTGATAACAGAGTTCCAAGCACGGGAGCGTGCAGCTATACAATTACATGGGGCGCATGGTGAGGCTCTGATTGGCTAGAAGAGCTGCCACTCAAATAAGCATAATCAAAAATCGTAGAGAGAGGCTGCATTCATTGAGGTAATGTAGCAGGAATAAAACGAATATCATTTAGTGTACTGATGACTTTTGTAGTAAATAAGCATATCGATATGCTAGTTAGGAGAAGACCTTTCCAAATATGTTGAGCAGTTTGGGCGAATTTACCATCACTTTAACCGTACTACATAATGCTAGAAGATATGAGCGGCTGACAATTTGTGTCGCCCCTGGAAGTCTTCTACTTAATGGTTCTAACTAGTAATGCTATCCTATATCACTAATAATCACGGTGCAATATATGCACCTTTCTCTAATTACGTAGCATAACAGTAATATATTGTTTAAATAATAGCACAACTAAAATCCTGGTGCAAAATGTGTGCCTATATTTAAAACTATAAACTATCTTCATGATATACTGTACATCTGTTAGTCAGTAACCGCAACCACAGTGACTGACTTTTCACTTTGCCCCTGAGTACTAACTGCTCTGAAGTTTACGATCTAACTGCACCAAATAATAGTATTGTATAATCGTTACTTAGTTGCAGAAACAGGGCGCATGGCTACTTAGTGACGATGCCAAAGGTGCACCTACATATAGCCATATAACCCAACCACCTCAGATATTATTTGACTAGAAGAATTGCTCTAACACTGGTGCAAATGAGCGCTAAGATTTAGAGTGGAATAATACTTCTTGACATATTCCCTGGTACTACATAAGGTACATAAATAACGACAACAGTAATATATCGTTTTAATAATAGTATAACTATAATTTTGGTGCAAAATGTGTGCCTACATCTAAAACTATTAATTATCAATGATATATATCGGTTAGTCAGTAACCGCAATCATAGTGATGTACGTTTTATTTTGCCCCTGAGTGCTAACCACTCTGAAGTTAACGATCAAACCGTATCAACTTACAGTACTGTATAATCAAAACAGAAAGAGAAGCAGTCTGCCAGGCCGAACAGCAGCATCAATAGCTTGTTCTATGGCCCGCCACCTGGGAGTAGCTTCTTTCTGCCCAATTGTGCTTTTCACAGAGGAAAACTTTCCTGTAGTATATCAGTCTGATCCCGCCCACATGGTCACTCCAGCCCTGAAATACCAGGCAATTCTCCTCTGAACAAGGAACATGACAACCCCAGACGATCGTTTCGGCCTCCTTTGGGCCTCGTCAGTGAGGTGCAGCCATATCCCTCTAAGCACATTGGGCAAGGAGTCCACATCTAGTTTCCCCCATCACCCTTAGGGAGACTATCCCCTGGGTCATATTTACATATGCAAAACAGAAAGAGAAGCAGTATGCCAGGAACGAACAGCAGCATCAATAGCTTGTTCTATGGCCCTGTTGCCACCTGGGAGTAGCTTCTTTCTGCCCAATTGTGCTTTTCACAGAGGGAAACTTTCCTGTTGTATATCAGTCTGATCCCGACAGCATGGTCAGTCCAGCCCCGAAATACTAGGCAATTCTCCTCTGAACAAGGAACATGACAACCCCAGATGATCGTTTCAGCCTCCTTTGGGCCTCGTCAGTGAGGTGCAGCCATATCCCTCTAAGCACATTGGGCAAGGAGTCCACATCTAGTTTCCCCCATTACCCTTAGGGAGACTATCCCCAGGGTCATATTTACATATGCAAAACAGAAAGAGAAGCAGTCTGCCAGGAACAAACAGCAGCATCAATAGCTTGTTCTATGGCCCGGTTGCCATCTGGGAGTAGCTTCTTTCTGCCCAATTGTGCTTTTCACAGAGGAAAACTTTCCTGTAGTATATCAGTCTGATCCCGACAGCATGGTCAGTCCAGCCCCGAAATACCAGGCAATTCTCCTCTGAACAAGGAACATGACAACCCCAGACGATCGTTTCAGCCTCCATTGGGCCTCGTCAAAGTGGTGCAGCCATATCCCTCTAAGCACATTGGGCAAGGAGTCCACATATAGTTTCCCCCATCACGCTTAGGGAGACTATCCCCAGGGTCATATTTACATATGCAAAACAGAAAGAGAAGCAGTCTCCAAGGAACGAACAGCAGCATCAATAGCTTGTTCTATGGCCCGGTTGCCACCTGGGAGTAGCTTCTTTCTGCCCAATTGTGCTTTTCACAGAGAAAAACTTTCCTGTAGTATATCAGTCTGATCCCGACAGCATGGTCAGTCCAGCCCCGAAATACCAGCCAATTCTCCTCTGAACAAGGAACATGACAACCCAAGACGATCGTTTAGGCCTCCTTTGGGCCTCGTCAGTGAGGTGCAGCCGTATCCCTCTATGCACATTGGGCAAGGAGTCCACGTCTGGTTTCCCCCATCACCCTTAGGGAGACTATCCCCAGGGTCATATTTACATATGCAAAACAGAAAGAGAAGCAGTCTGCCAGGAACGAACAGCAGCATCAATAGCTTGTTCTATGGCCCGGTTGCCACCTGGGAGTAGCCTCTTTCTGCCCAATTGTGCTTTTCACAGAGGAAAACTTTCCTGTAGTATATCAGTCTGATCCTGACAGCATGGTCAGTCCAGCCCCGAAATACCAGGCAATTCACATTCTCTCTCAGAACACAGAAAAAAAAACACAGACCTTTTCACTCAACTGCTCCAATTGCCATCTAACTTAATACAGAACACAGAAAAAAAAAACACAGACCTTTTCACTCAACTGCTCCAATAGTCATCTAACTTACTACAGGTAGCCTTCTGGAAAACAGCTTCATTATATTTTACCTACTAAGTTGTTTTATTGTATGTGTTTGTATATTTAGTGATAATTTTGTTTTGTTTTTATTTTGAATGTATATATTACAGGCTGTGCTAGTCATAATTTGCATAGTTTAAGCAGCTCTTGTCCATTTATCTGTATTTGTTTGAATGGTTTTATTTCACCCCTTGTCTGTCTTGTATGTCTCTCTTATCTCTGTAATATTTTGTTTTTTGATGTGTTTTTTTTTTTTTTTGGTTTCTGCATGATTGACCCTTAGCTTAAAATGTCCATAAATGTACCCTCCCACTCATTTTAACACACTTTTGTTGGGCCATCATTAACCAATTTATCTCTCTCACTTTACACATTCTCTCTCAGAACACAGAAAAAAAAACACAGACCTTTTCACTCAACTGCTCCAATTGCCATCTAACTTACTACAGGTAGCCTTCTGGAAAACAGCTTCCCTCCCACCCCAAGCTCATTTCCTCATTTATAGATAGTCTCCCACACAACTTTCACTCTCCTGAAATGACAGGTGCAAACACTGATCAGCACATCCTTCCATTCCCTTAACCCCATAGAATACACAGTACTTTTACTATATTATGTTTCACATACCTTTTGTTCCCTTATGCAATTGTTACAGTAATTCTGTGTCTTATGTTTTTAACTGGTTCCCAATTCTGTAAAAATGCTCAATATATTCATATTCCTTTTTGCTACCCTTTGTCTTTATAACAAACTACACTATTCAATTACTCCTTCTCCCTCTCCACCGGCACTGTTCATTAGCCCATCTCTCTTAAACTCATCTTACTTTTCTACTCATGAACTTTACCTATTCCTAAACACTCTCTCTACCCCCTGCAGCTCATCTCAAAAGCAGTCTCACTACTGCAAATCTGTATCTCATCTCATGTCACTCTCCCTCTTGCTTCTACTTACTGCTGGTGACATCTCCCCTAATCCTGGTCCCCAACCACTGACAAGCCGTGCACATCCATGTGTACCATCCCATAGACTCAGAAAACAAAACTCTGCACACCTTACTCACATTCCTCTTGCATCTAAAGCCACTACCCATTTCACTTGTGTACTCTGGAACTCTCGCTCTGCTTGCAACAAACTCACTTCTATACATGACCTCTTCATCTCCCACTCCCTCAACCTTCTGGCCCTAACAGAAACCTGGCTCTCTCCCCTAGACACAGCATCCACTGCTGCTCTGTCACATGGGGGTCTCCACTTCAGCCACACTCCTAGGTCTGGTAATAGACAAGGAGGTGGTGTAGGTATTTTACTTTCCTCTCGTTGCACCTTTCAACAAATACACCCTATCTCTTCCCTCACTTTTCCCTCATTCGAAACCCACATGATTCGCTTATTCTCCCCTCTCTCTGTACGTGTTGCAGTCATATACCGACCCCCTGGCTCTGCAACTCTATTTCTAGATCACTTGGCTGCCTGGCTACCCTACTTCCTTTCCTCAGACACCCCTGCCCTCATTCTTGGTGACTTCAACATCCCCCTTAACAATCCCACTGCCTCATCTGCTAAACAACTTCTGCAACTCACTTCCTCTTTCGGTCTGTCACAATGGACTGATTCTCCCACTCACAAAGACGGTCACTCCCTTGACCTGATCTTTAGCTATCGATGCACTCTCTCAAACTTCTCAAACTCCCCTTTTCCTCTTTCTGACCACCATCTCCTTACCTGCAACATATCATCCCTTCCTACAACTCTCCTACCTTCTACTCCTCACACCAAACTTCACAGAAGCATTAGGTCTTTAGATCAGCAACAACTTGCTAATTCCCTTCAACCGCTCCTCTCATCCTTCTCCGTCTTTTCCTGCCCTGAACAATCTATCTGCCACTATAATTCCACCCTTATATCCGTCCTTGACAATCTCGCCCCTCTTACCACTGCTAGGAAATCACACACTCATCCCCAGCCCTGGCATACTCCTCTGACACGGTACCTACGCAGATGTTCCCGTACTGCTGAACGGCATTGGAGAAAATCACGGAGTTCAGCTGATTTTCTTCATTACAAATTCATCTTGAACTCCTACTACTCTGCCCTTAATCTCCACAAGCAACACTACTTCTCTACTCTTATCTCTAATCTTTCTTCAAACCCAAAACGTCTGTTCTCCACTTTCAATACTCTCCTCCGCCCTCCCCCACTTCCTAATACAACTTCTCTGTCAGCTCAAGACTTTGCCAGTCACTTCATTAACAAAATTGACTCCATCAGACATGAAATCAGCTCTCAACACAATTCCATTCTCTCCCCCCTCAAATACTCTCACTCAACCACAACCCTCATAAACTGAAACTTAGTTCATTCTCCCCTGTTACTGAGGACGAAGTTTCAGCACTTATACTGCGCTCTCACCTCACTACCTGTCCCCTTGACCCTATCCCCTCACAGCTGCTCCCCTCTCTCTTTGCTACCCTTACCCCTATATTAACACACATTTTCAACCTCTCCCTCAGAACTGGTACATTTCCCTCATCGATGAAACATGCACTGGTCACACATATCCTCAAAAAACCTTCCCTTGATCCTACCTCCCCATCCAACTACCGCCCAATTTCCCTCCTCCCTCTTGCTTCAAAGCTTCTCGAAAAACTAGTATATGCATGCCTATCCCATTTCCTTACGTTAAACTCCCTTCTTGACCCGCTGCAATCTGGATTTTGTCCCTATCACTCCACAGAGACAGCTATTGTTAAGGTTACCAACGACCTACTTACAGCTAAATCAAAAGGCCACTTCTCTCTGCTTATCCTCCTTGATCTGTCCGCAGCCTTTGACACTGTCGACCACCCTCTTTTGCTCCAAACCCTCCAATCCTTCGGCATCTGTGACACAGCCCTTTCTTGGCTCTCTTCCTACCTGTCAAACCGTACCTTCAGTGTAGCCTTCTCTGGGGCCTCCTCTTCCCCGTCACCACTTTCTGTCGGAGTACCACAAGGCTCTGTCCTCTGTCCCCTTCTCTTCTCAATCTATACGTCATCACTAGGTTCCCTAATTAAGTCCCACGGTTTCCAATATCATTTGTATGCCGATGACACCCAAATCTACTTCTCTGCACCAGAACTATCTCCTTCCTTGCTAACCCGTGTCACTAACTGTCTTTCTCACATCTCTTCCTGGATGTCCTCTCACTACCTCAAGCTATATCTCTCCAAAACTGAGCTCATCATTTTCCCCCCTTCTTCCAAAATCTCCACCCCCAATATCTCTATAACTGTCGACAACTCCATCATTACCCCTACCCCGCATGCCCGATGTCTCGGGGTCACATTTGACTCAGATCTTTCCTTCACTCCTCACATTCAGTCCTTGGCTACAGCCTGCCACTTCCACCTTAAAAACATCTCTAAAATTAGACACTTCCTTACACAAGACACAACTAAGATTTTAATCCACTCTCTCATTCTTTCCCGCCTTGATTACTGCAATTCTGTCCTCTCTGGTCTCCCCACCTGCCGCCTAGCTCCTTTACAATCCATTATGAATGCCTCTTCCAGACTCATCTTCCTTACACGTCGCTCTTCATCTGCTGCGCCTCTCTGCCAATCCCTTCACTGGCTTCCTCTTGCCTCTAGGATCAAACACAAAACTCTCACTCTTACATACAAAGCCCTCAACTGCACTGCTCCTCCCTACATCTCAGACCTTGTCTCCAGATACTCTCCCTCCCGTCCCCTTCGCTCTGCTCATGACCTCCTATTCTCCTCCTCTCTTGTCACCTCATCACACTCCCGTTTACAGGACTTCTCCGGACTGGCTCCCATCTTGTGGAACTCTCTGCCTCGCTCCACAAGACTCTCTTCTAGTTTTAAAAGCATCAAGTGCTCCCTAAAGACTCTACTGTTCAGGGACGCATACAACCTACGCTAACCTTTCCTAATACTAGTTCCTCTCCTCCACTGCAATCCCCTGAACCCTCTTAGCATGTAAGCCTAAAAGTCCAGCTGTTTGTTGATCACCTTCTTAAGAGCTGACTACAACAGTGCAACTCTTGACAGGGCCCTCTACCCTATAATTGTTTTGTTGTACTCCCCCTTTGTTTATAGCGCTGCGGAATCTGTTGGCGCTCTACAAATAACCGATAATAATAATAATAATTCTCCTCTGAACAAGGAACATGACAAACCCAGATGATCGTTTCAGCCTCCATAGGGCCTCGTCAGTGTGGTGCAGCCATATCCCTCTAAGCACATTGGGCAAGGAGTCCACATATAGTTTCCCCATGACCCTTAGGGAGACTATCCCCAGGGTCATATTTACATATGCAAAACAGAAAGAGAAGCTGTTTGCCAGGAACGAACAACAGCATCAATAGCTTGTTCTATGGCCCGGTTGCCACCTGGGAGTAGCTTCTTTCTGCCCAATTGTGCTTTTCACAGAGGAAAACTTTACTGTAGTATACCAGTCTGATCCTGACAGCATGATCAGTCCAGCCCCGAAATACCAGGCAATTCTCCTCTGAACAAGGAACATGACAACCCCAGATGATCGTTTTGGCCTCCTTTGGGCCTCATCAGTGAGGTACAGCCATATCCCTCAAAGCACATTGGGCAAGGAGTCCACGTCTGGTCTCCCCCATCACCCTTAGGGAGACTATCCCCAGGGTCATATTTACATATGCAAAACAGAAAGAGAAGCAGTCTGCCAGGAATGAACAGCAGCATCAATAGCTTGTTCTATGGCCCAGTTGCCACCTGGGAGTAGCTTCTTTCTGCACAATTGCACTTCTCACAGAGGAAAGCTTTCCTGTAGTATATCAGTCTGATCCCGACAGCATGGTCAGTCCAGCCCTGAAATATCAGGCAATTCTCCTCTGAATAAGGAACATGACAACCCCATACAATAGTTTCGGCCCCCTTTTGGCCACGTCAGTGAGGTGCAGCCATATCCCTCTAAGCACATTGGGCAAGGAGTCCACGTCTGGTTTCCCCCAACACTCTTAGGGAGACTATCCCCAGGGTCATATTTACATATGCAAAACAGAAAGAGAAACAGTCTGCCAGGAACAAACAGCAGCATCAATAGCTTGTTCTATGGCCCAGTTGCCACCTAGGAGTAGCTTCTTTCTGCCCAATTGTGCTTTTCACAGAGGAAAACTTTCCTGTAGTGTATCAGTCTGATCCCAACAGCATGGTCAGTCCAGCCCCCAAATACTAGGCAATTCTCCTCTGTAAAAGGAACATGACAACCCCAGATGATAGTTTCAGCCTCATCAGTGAGGTGCAGCCATATCCCTCTAAGCACATTGGGCAAGGAGTCCATGTCTGGTTTCCCCCATCACCCTTAGGGAGACTATACCCAGGGTCATATTTACATATGCAAAACAGAAAGAGATGCAGTCTGCCAGGAACCAACAGCAGCATCAATAGCTTGTTCTATGGCCCGTTTTCCACCTGGGAGTAGCTTCGTTCTGCCCAATTGTGCTTTGCACAGAGGAAAACTTTCCTGTAGTATATCAGTTTGATCCCGACAGCATGGTCAGTCCAGCCCAAAATACCAGGCAATTCTCCTCTGAACAAGGAACATGACAACCCAAGACGATCGTTTAGGCCTCCTTTGGGCCTTGTCAGTGAGGTGCAGCCATATCCCTCTAACTTTGTCACAGAAACAAGGAGTATACAACCTCTCTCTCAGCTCAAGATTTTGCCAGCCACTTCAAAAACAAAATTGACTCCATCAGAAGTGAAATCAGCTCTCAACATACTACCAATCTCCCACCCCCTCAAAAGCTCACAATCATCCAAAACCCAAATATCAAAAAATGCAGCTCTTTTGCCCCTGTTAATGAGGATGAAGTTTCTGCCCTTATACTGTCCTCCCACCTCACTACCTGTCCCTTCGACCCCATCCCCTTACAGCTACTCCCCTCCATCTCTTTTACCCTCACCCCCATACTCACACACATTTTCAACCTCTCCCTCAGCACTGGTATATTTACCTCATCTCTAAAACATGCACTGGTGACACCTATCCTCAAAAAACCTTCCCTCGATCCAACCTCCCCATCCAACTATCGCCCTATTTCCCTACTCCCTCTTGCCTCAAAGCTCCTTGAAAAGCTAGTATACGCATGTCTTTCCTATTTCTTTACACTAAACTCTCTTCTTGACCCACTGCAATCTGGATTTCGTTCCCATCACTCTACAGAAACAGCAATTGTCAAGGTTAACCATGACCTACTTACAGCAAAATCCAAAGGTCACTTCTCTCTGCTTATCCTACTTGACCTGTCTGCAGCCTTTGACACTTGACCACCCTCTTTTGCTCCAAACCCTCCAATCCTTCGGCATATGCAACACAGCTCTCTCGTGGTTCTCTTCCTATCTAACTAACCGTACATTTAGTGTAGCCTTCTCCGGAGCATCCTCTGCCCCGTTACCACTTTCTGTTGGGGTACCTCAAGACTCTGTCCTCGGTCCCCTTCTCTTTTCAATCTACACGTCATCATTAGGTTCCTTAATAAAGTCCCATGGGTTTTAATATCATTTGTATGCCAATGACACCCAAATCTACCTCTCTGCACCAGACCTACCTCCTTTCTTACTAACCAGTGTCACTAACTGTCTTTCTCATATCTCATCTTGGAAGTCCTCTCACTACCTTAAGCTAAATATCTCCAAAACTGAACTCCTTATTTTTCCCCCTTCTTCCAATGTCTCCACCCCCAAAATTTCTATAACTGTTGATAATTCCATCATTCCTTCACTCCTCACATTTAGTCCTTGGCTAAAGCCTGCTGCTTCCACCTTAAAAACATCGCTAAAATTAGACATTTCCTTACACAAGATACAACTAAGATTTTAATCCACTCTCTCATCCTTTCCTGCCTCGACTACTGCAACTCCGTCCTGTCTGGTCTACCTAGCTGCCACATTGCTCCTTTACAATCCATTATCAATGCCTCTGCCAGGCTCATCTTCCTTTCTCGTCGATCTTCAACTGCTGTGCCTCTCTGCCAATACCTTCACTGGCTTCCTCTTGCCTCTAGGATTAAACACAAAATCCTCACTCTGACATACAAAGCTCTCAACTGCACTGCTCCCCCCTACATTTCAGAACTTGTCTCCAGATTCTCTCCCTCCCGTCCCCTTCGATCAGCTCAGGATCTCCTCCTCTCCTCCTCTCTTGTTACTTCCTCACATTCTCATCTACAGGACTTCTCCAGACTGTCCCCCATCTTGTGGAACTCCCTGCCTCGCTCCACAAGACCCTCCCCTAGTTTTAACAGCTTCAAGCGCTCCCTAAAAACTCTACTATTCAGGGATGCTTACAACCAACACCAACCTTTCCTAACTCCATTGCTTTCCCCTTAAACCCCTTAGAATGTAAGCCTATGAGCCCAGCTGTTTGCAGATCGCCTTCATAAGAGCCGACTACAACAGTGAAACTCTCGGCAGGGCCCTCTACCCACTCAATCCCTGCAAAAGCTATCCTGTATATTGACTATGTTTAAAGTGCTGCAGAATCTGTTGGTGCTCTACAAATACCTGATAATAATATTAAAAGTATTACCACTGAGTAACGGTGCAAAAGGTGCGCCTACGTATATCCACATAACATAACCTCTGTATACACTCTGGGACTAGAAGCATTGCTATAGCACTGGTACAAAATACATGCTGAGATTTATAATGAAAAACACCTTGACATATTTGTTGTAACTAAATATGGTACATTTAAAGCAAGACACATATGATGACAGGTCTAATAATCTAATACCACATACTATATGACTTGTCCATACTATAATAGTATCACTTTAAGGGAATACTATTAATAAATCTGGTACAAAATGTGCGCCTCTTGTTAATCACGCAGCACACCCTTTCTGTATATATCATATGAATAGGAGTAACAGTACAATACTGATGCACAATGTGCGCTCAATGCAAATAAGAAACACTGGAAAACATAATTTGCTACTTCAGTGATTAACACGTTATCTTGTCCCTGAGTACCAACCGGCATACTAGACATCTGCTATACAGTTTGCGATTTAATAGCATTAATTCCCTACACTGTACTATTGTAACTCAGAATCAGGGAGAATTGCTATTCGATAATGGTGCCTAATGCGCCTATTTATAATAAAAATAATAACACTACTATACACTTCGTCTGACCAGAAGTATATTACAATACTGGTGCAAAATATGCGCCCGATTTAAATAGATAATATGTCCAGATATATATTCCACAACTAATACTCATTCTCTATATATATATTGATCCAGGGGAACCAATTGTGTATCCTTATAAACTGATAATACAGCCCCTCTCATATTAATAAATAGATTTTTGTTACGGTTTCTGTATTTCAACATTATAGCATCTCTTTGTCCACATTGTGGTTTTAATATTGTTGTTTTTACTAACTAAACTATTAAAAGTTATGTTTTAAAAAATAAAACTTCTTTCGGGGCTAGATTAATTTCTTGTTCATCTAGTTGTTATATTAAGTAGTGTTGTGAGTGCTAAAAAGTACACGCTTTTGCAACTATATCTCACTTGTTCTTTTTTTAAACAATATTATATGTCTGAAGCAATTCCAAAAAGAACGATTGTATGAAGCAGAACAGGTAAATTGTGTCAGCTATAAAATTGTATACAACACACTGAAATCTTTTTTGGGAACTAGGGAATAAATAAAAACAAAACAAAAAAAAAGGTTGGGATTCTTGAGAGATAAAATTAATGAGTAAAGGGAAAGACATGGTTACAGACGGAGTTGGGTCATACACAGTCTTGAATCGGATTTATGTAAGCACAACCTACAACAGAAATATATAATACTCAATATTCCAGAAATGCAACATTTTTGTAAAGGTTTATTATAATGTTTAGTAATGTATTTTTTCATGAAACACTATGCAAGCTGCACCAAAATTCAATAGTTTCTGTGAGATAGATCTCATGGGGGAACCCCTTACTAAATCCAATAAGGAAATTATATACCTGACTACTATAGCCCTTTAAAAATTCATGATTAAGAGACCACAACACAAAAAAAAATTCTAATTAAAGTGATCGTAAATCCTAGCGTTGCAGTGCAATAAATAAAAGGTTATTTCAGTCATGAAGTTTAACAAAATGTATGGCACAAATACCGTTATTTTAAGCCCCTCCAGCCACCAACGGCAAAACTCTTTTTTTTTCCCTGAAGTGACGTCTCCACCTCTTAGCCAATAGCCATGCTAGCCATACGGCACAGTTCTGCTTTTGGACTTCAGCATTAGCAGTAGCTACTAGTTAACCTTTTAATGACCAGCATTGTATGCTGTATGTTGCTGGTCTTTAAATGGGACTTGTTTTTTTTTTTTTCTAGCGTCAAGACCACGCTATTTAAGAAGGCCTGCAGGAGGGATGGAGGTAATAATAGCGCGGTCTTGTCACTGGCAGTGAGACATGTGCTATTATTGGGCGAAACGCTCTTAAGACCAGTGACACACAGGGTATGTTGTGTTTGGTAAGGGGTTAAACTTCATTTAAGTCACTACATTGCCTCTACACAGCAATACGCTCACAGTGTACTCACATTACACCGAGTGCTGCAACTGCATTGTGCGCTGGTGTATTCATTAAAATATACATATCAAAGATTAAGTGATAATCCACAGAGATCAATCTTATTTATGAAAAAATATTAACTGCTGTTTACCTTCTAAAGGTGAGTTTATCAGGATAACTCTCCCCATTGGTGAAGTGGCTCGGATTCCTTTAGGGTGTCCATTCCCCTGTCTATTCTGTTTTCTGAACAAAGAACGTGTTGCACTGTGAAAATCTCCTCTTGAATTCCGAGGAAGAGTAGAATCAATAATCTCACTGTCATCCACTTCAAAAGCATGTGCCATGGCGCGGAGTTTTGGAGGCAAGTCATATGGATTCTACAATTTGATCAAGGTTCCAACTGAAGAAACAAGAAATTCCAGTGTTGTCAGTAAAGATATTAGTCTTGTGCAAAAGGTTTTTCATGGGATCTCCCACCAAAAAAGATGTTTACTCAGCATGGTGGACAAACTCATATTATCAAGGCATGATAGAAAATGCTAAGTGTTTCATATTGCAAAAAATTTAAATATAATACAACATTTTTTTAGAGTATAAGTGTTTAAAGGGACATAAAGTGCAAATGTAAAGTGCATTGTACTATTGCTTTTATATAACTATGAGGTTGATCACAATCTATTATTTGATAGTTATCAGGATGTTAACAGCTGCCCCTTTCGATGTTGACACAATCGCAAACAGCCTTTTTTGTTGTTAATTGGAGGCATATTTTTCTTTTGGGAAAAATATGGCCCTATACTTGACATGTGCCAGCCCTGTTTGGCTGATCACAATCGAAATTTTTTAAAACTATTTTTTTTCTTTCATGATTCAGATAGAGGATGCAATTTTAAAGACATTTCCAACTTATTTCTATTATTTAATTTGTGTTGTTCTCTTTGTATCATTTGTTGAAAAGAATACCTATGTAGGCTCAGAAGCTGCTGACTGGTGGCTGCACATATATACCTCTTACAACAATTGGCTTTCAGCTAGTCCCCAGTAGTGCATTAATGCTTCTTCAACAAAGTATACCAAGACAATGAAGCAAATTCGGTAATAGAAGTAAATTGGAAAGCTGTTAAAAAGTTGTATGCTCTATCTAAATCATGAAAGAAAAAATCTGGGTCTCATGTCCCTTTAATAGCAAATTTACGGTAGCCAATTTTCACTTAACATATTCAACAGCTAAAAGGACTTGATAAACCCAAGAAAACACTTTGCAACATATTACCGCAAAACACACTGACATTACTCTGCCATGTTGGATGACATTAGTAAGCACAAAACACATATAAACCCCACTCAATCAATTTAACTTTAAGAAGTAATAATAAGCACTTGTACACCTATAAAAAAAATACCAAAATAACCCAACTCACACATATAACCAGTACACCAGCATTTCTATGGTTTTGCTATGAGCTCACATCACCTATAGCAGACATCCTCAGACTTGATATGCTGGCTGAGCATCATGGGAAATGTAGTTCCAAAACCTCTGGAGGGCCAAGCTTGAGGATGTCTGACTAGCATCTCTTCAACCTCTGATGTTATCACTAAAACCTTTAAAAAAATGCCATTTTGTTTGTCCTTAATTCTGCACATTTTGCTTTTAGATTATGAAATTTGGAGATTAACCAGGCAGATAATGATTTTGTGTTGTTTTCAATTCTGAGCTTCATAGATATTAACTGCAGAAGCATTTTTGGATGGTGATAACTGGAAAAAAACACACTGACAATAGTGATATACTTTCAGAATTTAGTATCTGCTAAAAACAAATGCTACATTGTGATCAACCCCATAGTAGGCTGGGGCCAGTGATGTAAAAATGACATGCTCAAACAAATGAGAATGTTCCTTTAAAGGGACAGTCTACTTGAAAATTGTTATTGTTTTAAAAGATAGATAATCCCTTTATTACCTATTCCCCAGTTTTGCACAACCAACACAGTTATATTAATATACTTTTTACCTCTGTGATTACCTTGTATCTAATCCTCTACACAGACTGCCCCTTACCTCAGTGCTTTTTACAATCTTGCATTTTAGCCAATCAGTGCTGGTTCTTGTATAATCATTATCATTCTCCATGGGAGGGAGCACAATGTTACCTAATACGGCACATATGAACAAACACTGTCTGGCTGTTGTGCAAGATTTAAAAAGCTAATAAAAAGCACTGAGATAACAGGCAAATGTAGAGGTTATAAAGTATATTAATATTGCAATGTTAGTTATGCAAAGCTGGGGAATGGGTAGTTATCCATCTTTTTACACAATAAAAAAAACCAAGTAGACTGTTCCTTTAAAATTCTATTACCTTTTGTATTGCATGTATTTTTAACTATTTAGACTTTATAATCTTTGTATTTTTATGTGTATAACATTAAATTTAGGATTCCAATTGTATGAGGAATGATTGTACTTTGTATGCTTCTGTTTAGCCTTTACATAGTTCTGTCACAATCCTAGACACAATGTTATACACAAAATATATTAGAGGTAGATTTATTATATTTCCCGGGCAGACATAAATCGCTGTAGCGGATCATGTCCGTCCGACATTGCTAAATGCCAACTGCATACGCTGTCAGCATTTAACATTGCACAAGCATTTCTGGTGAAATGCTTGAGCAATGCTGCCCCCTGTAAAAAAAAAGGCAGCTAACAGGGTGTGTCAATCATCTCGATCGTATCCGATCGGGATGATTGCTGTCTGCCACCTCAGTGATGGCGGATGAGTTAAGGAGCACTTAAGTTTCAGGTGGACCTGAAATTTCGGGGGTAGTTTGCAGGATCCGCTGCTTGATAAATCTACCCCTTAGTCTACAATGTATAACTGTACTATGTATTTTTGCTATTTAAAACAAGTCTCAGAATAGTAACCTCACACCTCCTGCATCAGCATTGATGTAACCTCACACCGCACACCTCCTGCATCAGCATTGATGTAACCTCACACCACACACATCCTGCATCAGCACTGATGTAACCTCACACCTCCTGCATCAGCATTGATGTAACCTCACACCACACACCTCCTGCATCAGCATTGTTGTAACCTCACACCACACACATCCTGCATCAGCATTGATGTAACCTCACACATCCTGCATCAGCATTGATGTAACCTCACACCTTCTGCATCAGCATTGATGTAACCTCACACCGCACACCTCCTGCATCAGCATTGATGTAACCTCACACCACACACATCCTGCATCAGCATTGATGTAACCTCACACCTCCTGCATCAGCATTGATGTAACCTCACAATACACACCTCCTGCATCAGCATTGATGTAACCTCACACCACACACCTCCTGCATTTGCATTGATGTAACCTCACACCTCCTGCATCAGCATTGATGTAACCTCACATTGCACACCTCCTGCATCAGCATTGATGTAACCTCACACCTCCTGCATCAGCATTGATGTAACCTCACACCTCCTGCATCAGCATTTATGTAACCTCACACCACACACCTCCTGCATCAGCATTGATGTAACCTCACACCACACACCTCCTGCATCAGCATTGATGTAACCTCACACCTCTTGCATCAGCATTGATGTAACCTCACATTGCACACCTCCTGCATCAGCATTGATGTAACCTCACACCACACACCTCCTGCATCAGCATTAATGTAACCCCACACTGCACACCTCCTGCATCAGCATTGATGTAACCGAACATCTCCGGCATCAGCATTGATGTAACTTCACACCGCACACCTCCAGCATCAGCATTGATGTAACCCCACACCGCACACCTCCTGCATCAGCATTGATGTAACCGCACAACTCCTACATCAGAATTTATGTAACCGCACACCTCCGGCATCAGCATTGATGTAACCTCACACCGCACACCTCCTGCATCAGCATTGATGTAACCCCACACCGCACACCTCCTGCATCAGCATTGATGTAACCGTATATCTCCTGCATCAGCATTGATGTAACCTCACACCGCACACCTCCTGCATCAGCATTGACACCCCCTGTTAGTGGCTGATTGGCCGTGAATGTACAGGTGGCGGCATTGCACAAGCATTTCAACAGAAATGCTTGTGCAATGTTAAATGCTGACAGCGTTTGCTGTCAGCATTTAGCAATGTCGGGGGGACATGATCCGCTACAGCAAATTATGTCTGTCCGGCATATAATAAATGTAAACTGCTAATAAAAATGTATTGCAAAACAGTGCTGGTATTTAGAAATGAAATGCACTGATGCTCTGCAAATTTTGCCAAGAAAATGATTCAATAATTCAACTTAAGACCATGAACTACTGTGTGTTTAACCCTCACAAAGGAGTTAAAGACACAGTAGAAATACCATTCAGAATCCGCAGAGCACTGCTGGTTCTACTCGGAAACTGCCGCTGACCCAACCAGCAGTGCTAGTTGCACAGCTAAGTCATGCGGCTAACGCTGATTGGATCAGTGACAGTTACTGCTCGGGACCGGCAAACCGCTGCAGGTACTTCTGCAGTATGTTTAAGCCCTTTGCATCTGGTAGTGCAGAGTCAGTAGTGGTGCAAATTTTTGTTGGGCCCCCAAAGGTAACTCCGTAGTAAGCATTAGTAATAATATACATGCTGCTCTGTATAATGATTTGGATAGATGGATAGATAGATTAGATGATAGATAGATAGACATATGATGATAGATAGATAGATAGATAGATAGATAGATAGATAGATAGATAGATAGATAGATAGATAGATAAACAGACAGAAAGATAGGTAGATAGATAGATATAGATAGATAGATAGATAGATAGATAGATAGATAGATAGATAGATAGATAGATAGATAAATTGGCAACCTGCTTTACTAAAAGGCTCCCCTGCACTAGGATTATACACATTCTGCACACTGGCTTCTATGGGCCCCCTCCATCACTTGGGCCCTGGTGTCAGGTAGTTCCACCCCTGGTCACTAGAATTAAATTGACATGCTCTCCGTATTAGAGCATGAATTTTTCAACTATTATGGCCATTTAAATACATTAATATAAATAAACAAAATATGTGAATGTGTTTCTACACTACATTGTGTGAAGATAAGCTGGTCACAGTAAAATTTTATAGGCAAGTGCCTAAAATATAGCTTAAAAACAATTTATAATATGTATCTTGGCTGGTATGTACAGAAACTAGTTAAATGCTATTAATGTATCAAAGAATAACGATTAATAGGAAAGTCAGCAAACCTATAAATTGCGTTCCACAAGTAAAACTTATGATAGTAAAACAACAGAGCTTCCTGTAACACAGTTTGGCCTCTACACGAAGAGATAAACCCCTATCAAATAACAGGCTGCTGTTACACTCTACAGCACTGAATAGCAAATAAAATGACAGGTGCATACTGTTTTATTAACCCATTCCACTAACACGGGCAGCTTATGTTAGAATCTTGCTTACAAAGACTTTCTGTGTTTGGTGTTTTCAAATGGATTTATAATAAACTCAAGTTATGCTTTATTCTTTTAAAATAATTCAAACTAATGGTTGCTCTTGACATATTTTCTATTCTAGAGTTTTGAGTCAAAAAGAGCATCTATCACTATTTCCAATGCTCGTTCTGTCTCATAAATGAATGATCTATCAGGGATTTTTGTCCAATCTCCAGCATCTTTATTGTCTTAGAAATAGTCAAATACATACTAGCTGGAACAATTTACAAATAGCTTGCAAAATATCCAGACATGAATAAATAGACTTGTATAATATACAACAATTTTTTACTCTTCAAAATGAATTCAACTTTATTTTGTAATTCAAGGTCAACCAGGGGCAAAACTACAGGGGATGCAGAGGTCAAAATTGCGACTGGGCCCCCAAGGGGTGGGGCCCAGCTTAAAAAAAAAAAAAAAAAATCTTAGATTCTTGCACCTGGGCCCTGTAGTTTCTAGTTACGCATCTGAGGTCAACTTTAAATTTTGTACTTAAAGGGACATGAAGCCCAACATTTTTCTTTCATGATTTAGACAGAACATACAATTTGAAACAACTTTCCAATTTACTTCTATTATTTAATTTGCTTCCTTCTATTATTATTTTTTGCTGAAAGGTTTATCTAGGAAAGCTCAGGAGCAGCAAAGAACCTAGGTTCTAGCTGCTGATTGATGGTTGCAGAAATATAACGATTGTCATTGGCTCACCCATGTGTTCAGTTAGAAACCAGTAGTGCATTGCTGCTCCTTCAACAAATGATACCAAGAGAATGAAACAAATTAGATAATAGAAGTAAATTAGAAAGTTGTTTAAAATTGTATTCTCTATTTGAATCATGTAAGACATTTTTTGGGTTTCATGTCCCTTTAAGCATATGCATGCACAGAAAGTTTTCCACAGTTTTACACCACCAATCTGCCAACTATATTGATCACATAACTATAAGGTTATTTTACCCATCATTTGAAAAAAGAGACTGCACCTTGTAATGAAAGTCTACAAAATGTTGAATGTTTTGGGGGTTTTTTTTGTAGAAAGGGTGGGATAGTATCTTTGTTTATTCCATTTTATTTCTCTGAAATTGGAGTCTAATGGAAGAAGACATCATGTTTTTGATCAATTTTGTGATATCTAGCAGATGCCCATGTTACTTCTAATTTTTAGAAAAATATATTGAATTAATTCAAATTAATTATCTTAAAAGTGGATTTTTTAAAATTCAATAATGAGAGACATTTTCAGCATCCTTTCATTATCACTTTATATCTACTGTGTAAGGATTTAAGGCAATGGGATTTTCACTTTAAGTATTTGATCTCTAGGACATTATCCAAACCCTTATTTGAAAGAGGAGAATTTTCACTATGCAACTAGAGGTCCCATAAGTATATACAAAAATATTTGGTTGAGAAAGAGAGACACAGTGTTTGATGTCCCCATGTTTATTACACTGACATAGGTGTCTAATGGTTTAGGAAACATTTTTTCCATTAATAATATAAGAAAAAAGGTTAACCAACCCCAATTTACAGGAAACAATTTTCTTCTTTTTGATAAGTGGTCTTATACCCTTTTAGGCTCCAAAATGCATGAGTGCCAAATGCGTGACAGCCAGGGGACTTTCCTTCATGAAAACCCATGCAGCTGACTCCACTTTTCATTGCAAAGGAAAATATCAGTCATACGCATTTCATTAACAGTCTCTGTATCAGATCTAAAACCCTTTAATAAAGCTTTTTCAGCATTTGCATATATAGTACAGAACTTTGACACAGAAACAGTTCAGAAGTTACATAAGGTAAAAAAAAAGATTTAACCTAATTGTACATAAATATCAACAAAATAATTATCCATATAGTAAAAAATAATAATAATTAAATGCCAGGCAATTTACAAACCTTGTCCTATTCCAGAATAATTACAAAATCTAGACTTTCAAATTCATATTTTGTTTTTAAAATTACAATTTTTTTGCTAGTAAGTCAAAATCTTCTCTGCTTGCATTTTTGGCTTGTTTTTTTGTGTTTTAAAATGCCTGTATTTATAAAAAAAAAACAATAACTATTATCTTTCTGATAACAGTACCATACTATTTGATGGTAATATGTATACAAATGTATTAAAGGTTACATGTATAAGCTGTATGATGACATGTTAATATTGCCTAAATTATATAAAATATTGTTTTTACACCTTGGCCTCACGCCCTCTCCAAGCTGTTCTATTTTACAGATGCAAATATACAAATATTCCAAAATCCAAACGTTTTCTGGTCCCAAAGAGTTGGGATAAACAGTTTTAAACCTGTTGAAGCATGAATAAATTAATAACTATATTTAGTCTCTTTGTGTGAACTCCAGTTCTTAGTGCAACATTAACAAGAAAGAAGGAACAACTACTTAATCTATATTAATAAAGAGTAATATTGTCATTGACCACCAGCTAAGTATACAATGTGTACCTTATAAAGCTTTGGCACTTCAAGCATCAGTGTTTTGCTATGAACATCAATAGGATTACACATCACCTTCATAGTTAAGCTTCTCAGTAACATTGTCTGCAGTGTAACAGTCAGACATAGCACTTGTTAGATTTCTAAGATGAAATTCCAGCCAGACCACTGATCTAGATATCATTAGGAATTGCAGCTTGTGAACATAATATGATGCATTTGTTTCTTATACATAGATGTATAGCTGTCAGAAGTGTCTACGGTTGCTAAGTCTGTTTTGCCTACAGCAGCAGCTCTACACAAAACTAACAGAAAGAAAAATATTAAAATACTTACTGTAAAAGAACGTGTGTGTTTCCCAGGAATATCCCAAAGCTGTGGTAGAGCCTCTAACAACAATGACTTCTCAGTTACATCACGGGCTTGGACAGCTCATGTCAAAAGACAACCTAACCTGAACTCCCCTAGGGAGAGAAATGTCAGCCAATGAGAGCAGCATAAGCGTTCTAGTGCAGAGCTCTCAGGGTAATAATGTGAAGTAAAAAACTGCTAAATATATGCAAAAAGGAACAAATTACAGTTGTGTCTTCATAATATAGTTGAACACATCCTTAAATGTCAATACCCTTTGATTTTTCAAATAATTCTAATAAAAGTATTAACATGTTAGTATCAGACTTCTACTGACTACATTCATTATAACACTTTGGCTACAAGCAATGCTGCAACTTCTTTGAGTTAAGCAAATTAAGCAGTTCCTCAATTTCTCTACTTGCCCCATTTTATATTATTTTTCAATGTATGTCACAGCTAACAAATTGGTTATTAACTTGTCTACCATACCCACAGAAAGCATTAATTATACATTTCTGTTAGACAGATATAAAGCATTGAACTATTAACCCCTTGTATTCACCAAAAATATATATAAGTAATGAATTTTTAATACTCTAATGTTAGTACATATATAAGATTAAATGATTACAGAGGATATAATTATTAACCTCCTATGCAAGTAAGACATACAGCAGTGAAAGGTTACCCTCTATGAAAATCACAAACATAGCAATACGTTATATACAGCGAATAACAAAACAACATTGTCAGCCACATATAGTATATTGAAGGAAATGATCAGCCTCTTTTACCAGACACACAAAGCAAGGTGAATGATTAGGCCCTTCTGTGAGACACATATAGAATAGATATTAACTATTTCTATCTACCACATAAAGAGCAGTGGGTGACCAATAAATTTTACTCATACCTCAAAGATGTGCAATATTCCCTCCATAAGAACTCCACAATAACTTAATTACATTATCTGGTGTTCTACCCAGGAGTACACAATCTTTTCATGTGTCCTCTGACCTCAAATTACCTTTGACACTTAAAGAATAACGCACAATTTTTCATAACAAGTGGATGGTTAAATATTTTAACCAATACATCTTAAAATGGCCGAGACGTTTTTAGCGTGCTCTATGTTTTTAATGAATAGCATAGGGAACGCTATTATCACGCTCATGGTGCTTGTATTATAAGTGATGGGTATTGCACTGGAGCAGAATTCAAAATACTGCTGTAAAATTGAGCACTTTTTAACATTTGATGTAAACCATTATTATTAATAATATAGCACAGAACTCAACTACTTGTGCACCATTGTCTTAGTTCACCATTGTCTTAGTGCTCAAGCAATATATATCTATATAAAGTCTATTATATGAGAGATTTAGCATACCCCACCTGTGCTATCCAACATACAGATGTTAGCGCCTCCTAGACTATAACTCAAGATGCTCTATTGATTATGCCCGAGCAATGTCAATGCACAATAGCACTAATATGTTTGTGTTCCACTTGTAATCTTGTCTATAGTAAGTACTGCAGACATGAGCACTATCCTGAGCCTATCAAACTTCCTTTCTAAATCATGGGACTTTCATATTGACTTCCATGCCCAGAAGGGTATTTTTGTACCCATTTAGTGTAATGACTACTGAAGGAATCATCTTTAAAATAAATACATGGTTTAACCCTATATACAAAAGAGATTAAACTAACATGCAAGTATATTACAACTGCTCATGAGAAAGCGGAGTACCCCAAAGGTCAGTACTGGAACCTGTTCTTTTTAATATTTTTATTAATGCCTTGGAACAAGGATTAAATAATAACATCTCTATTTTTGCAGATGATACAAAGTTATGTAAGGTCAATAGGTCAGTGCAGGATGAAATTGCTTTGCAAGGGGATTTATAAAAAATTGGAAGAATTGGCAGTTAAATGGAAAATGAGATTTAATACTGGAAAATTTAAGGTTCTACATTTTGGAAGTAAATCAGCCGACTACAACAATGCAACTCTCGGCAGGGCCCTCTACCTATTTGATCCCCTATAAATGTTACCTTGTATACCACCTATATTTATAGTGCTGCAGAATCTGTTGGCGCTCTACAAATACCTGATAATAATAATAATAAAGTAAAAACGAAAGGCAACCTATTATTTAAATGGGACTAGACTTAGAAAAACAGAAGAGGAAAAATGATTTGTGTGTACTGATGAATAATAAGCTAAAAATGGGTGCACAATGCAGGGCATTGGCTTCTTTTTTTTAATTATTATTATTTATAACCAGCAGTATATACCAATAAGAGCAGCTTTACCTTGCCGCACCACGCAGGGTGCCAAGGATAAACAAAACAGGCAAAACAATTGATATATCCAGTTAATTACTTAACATCAATACATAGTACATATTGCTGGGTTTTCCAACTTTTATACACTACAAACCAACAAAAAGAGAGAAAAAGAAAAGAGAAAAAAAAAAAAAAGGATTAACACTTCTCCACCCCTCGAGTCCCCCTCCTGCCTCTATATATCCGGAAATTCCTTCTCGGCAATGGCTAAGTCTAGATATAAGATGCCCTTAAAAGGTGCAATAAGTTGTTTTTTAATTTCTATGGGCAAGGCTAAAATAATATTCTTCCATTTAAGGAAGAAACACTTAATTTGGGGGTCTGAATTAACAGAGGTGTCCATTTGTTCCATAATTATCTGATTTTGTAACTTCAGTTTAAATTCTACCATATTTGGCGTCTTAGTGGATTTCCAATATTTCAAAATCAGTAATCTGCCTACCATTATTACTGCATTAAGCTGGCGGGTATTTTGGTGTTGGGTTGCGTGTTCATTGTCAATTAAAAAAATGACATGATTCTCTAATATTTTAAATTGGTTATGGTTTACTTTATTTGTCCAATAATTTACCTTATGCCAGAGTTTCTTTATTTTAGGACAGCTCCAGAAGCAGTGACGTAAATCTGCATTTCTAAGTTTACATTTATGGCAGTATGCACCTGCCTCGTCCCAATGAGCTTGAATTTTGGGGGTAATATATGCTCTATTTATTAATTTTAGATGTGACTCCCTCCATGATGATGAAATAGTTGCCGCATCTACTAGCTTAACACTTTTTCTGAATCACCTCTACTGAGACTTGCCAATCCTGAGCAATCTTTTGGACGTGCTTCTGACCAAGAAACCTTAAGACTGTCTTATATAAAAATGTAATAGAGTATTTACCTACTTTAAATAACTTAATTACTGGTCTCAGGATACACCAGTCCTCCTTGTCCTGACCTAACACCCCCAGAGTCTGTGTGTAATGACGGGCCTGTAAAAAGGCATAAAATTCTTTATTTATAAGTCCAAATTCATTTTGAAGGTCCGCAAAGGACTTACATCTCCCTATGGTATGGTTTATGATTTGGAATATGAACCTTAGCCCTTTCAGCGCCCACTCTCTGAATATTTTGGACTCAAGTGCCGGAACAAAACCAGGATTGCCCATTATAGGTAGGTATTCTGAATACCCATAATTAATATTTATTTTTTTAAGTATTTTTTGCCACGCAAAAATAACATTGTAGATACTAACTATTCGTCTAACTTTACGAGGACATTCTATTGCTGGGCAATGAAGGAGAGCCATAAGCGCATACGGATACACAAAAGACTTTTCAAGGTCTTGTGTTGCATAGTATTCTGCATCAGTTAGCCAGTCTAGTGCTACCTTTGAAATTGCTGTTAGATTATAGATCTCCATGTCGGGTAATGCCAACCCGCCCTCACTCCTTGCTAAAGTTAATATCTTAAAGGCAACCGCTCTACGCTTGTCTCCCCAGAAAAACTGGAGGCATGCTTGTTTAAGCAGTGTTAAATCTTGGTGCTTAATCAAGAGCGGGATGTTTTGCATTAAATACATCAGTTTTGGAAATATTATCATCTTTATCAAATGTATTTTGCCTGTTAAGGTTAATTTAAATTTTGCCCAGTTTTTAAGATCTTTAAATATTTTAGCAAAGAGAGGGGGATAGTTAAGTCTATACCAATCATTACTATCTAGAGATAGCTTAATTCCCAAATAGGTAAATGCTTCCACAGTTTCTTTAAACTGAGAGCAAAGATAGGAATTTTCTTGTTTCGACAGCCAAAAGATCTCTGACTTCGCTGTATTAACTTTGGCGCTAAATTCCTGCAGAATTTTCATTAGTCTGGGGATAGTATCCTGAGTATTGGACAGAAATATTAATAGGTCATCTGCATATAATAGGGTTGTAATCTGTCTCGCGTTGATTCTAATGCCTTCAATATCCTTCCTTAGGCGAATAGCCAGTGGCTCCAGTGCCAAATTAAATAAGTATGGGGATAGGTGACAGCCCTGTCTTGAGCCTCTGTATATTTGAAATTTTTCTGTGGGCCTATCATTAATTATAATAGCAGCATTAGGTTGCTGGTAAATTAACTGTACACATTTTGTGAACGAGCCCTCAACTCCAAACCTGAAAAGAGATGTAAATAAGTGGTCCCAGGTAATGGAGTCGAAGGCCTTCTCCGCATCCAGCAATACTATTGCTGCATCCGTTACTCTGTCTATAATTTTTATTTTTCCCTTCTGTGCTGCGTTCTGGTATACATTCAAAATCAGCTGAATTTTCTTTCAATTACATGAGGAATTTCTCCCAGGCATAAAGCCTACTTGATCCTTGTGAATAAGAGGATCCAAGGCTAGTTTAAAACTGTTTGCTATGACACTGGTTAATAGTTTATAGTCCCAATTTAAGAGGGAAATCGGCCTATATGAACTTATCTCTTCTTTATCTTTCCCTTTTTTTGGAATTAAGGTTATTAAAGATGATGTAAAATACATAATTGTTAAATAATTTTACCAGAGTCGGTACAATTTCCTCTCTGAGGCATTTACATAGCTCCACCGGTATCTGATCAGGTCCGGCAGCTTTATTAGCCGGTGATTTCTTAATAGCATTGACAACTTCTTGGTGGGAGATAGGTTTGTTTAGTTCTTCCAAGTTAACGTTTTCTATCTTGGGGATCTTTAAATCTCTCCAGAAACTCTCTTCTAAGGCTAATAAGATACTAGCATGTATTAAAAGAGGCTCTGATCTCACCTTGAGTATGGAGTGCAGCTCTGGGGACCAATAACAAAAATTTGAGAGTTAGAACATTTTCAGAGAAGGGCTGCAAAACTAATAAGGGAAATTGAGAATTTGAACTATGAGAGGTAAGCCAAACTGGGTCTGATTTCTCTAGAAATAAGTGACTTGAGAGGGGATATGATTACTATATATATATATATATCTATATCTATATCTATATATATATATATATATATATATATATATATATATATATATATATATATATATATATATATATACATATATTCAAGGCTCATTTATAGAGTTGGTGGAAGCTCTGAATTAATTCCAAGGAAACTGTTTGTGACGAAAGATCACAATTTAAAGCTGGAGGAAAGGAGATTTAATCTCCAGCAACGTAAATGTTTTTTACTATAAGAGCAATCAAATTGTGGAACACATTGCTTAAGGATGTAGTCAATGCCAATACCTTTGATACATTTAAAAATGGCTTAGATACATTTCTTGCTAGATTCAGAATTCAGGGATATTATTGCTTGTTTTAAATGGGTCACCTGTTAATAGGATTGTGACGACCAGGGTTAACCAAGCCTGTGACTTAGTTCAGCGGGTGCAAGGGTTAACAACACTCTCTAGTCTATTCTAGACCTAAAAAAATGAACAATCTCCCCTTTAATGCCACCCACACTAAAACTAAAAAAAAAAAAAAATTGAATCCCAGAATGCAATTTAGCAAAAAATAACCTAAAATCACAGTATAAATACTACTAGTCTCTTTCAGTAACCTGGTTCAAATATTAGACAAAGGCAAAAACTTAATAAGTGAATGTGGATTATTAATAAAAAGATGTTAACAAATATAATTATACACAAGCAAACAGTTTTAAAATAAAAAGAAGAAATAACAGAAACCTTATACTTTACTTACTAGCTTTAGTTGTCTGTGCCAGGGAGATGGCATGAAAAGATGGTCACTCACTCTGTAGTATACAGCGTCCCATGAAGAATGAACAACTTGAATTGTTAGACACAACATTTTATACCGGTCTCTTTGATATCAAATTGCTTTACCCAACCTTCTTACAGAGGGGCCAGAAATATCCACTCCCCTCTTTTTACGAAAGGTCTTAAAGTTCAGAGTCTTTGGCTGAAATGATAGAACACCTTATAACTTCTGATATGCATATTTAGCGCATACACCTTTATAAGCAATTTCCCAGTGACATCATGAGAATTAGTTTGGTACCAAATAGGACATGGTTGTTATATTTTCATCATCTAGTGTCATAATATGGTTAAAAGCATGTTTTAAATTGTACTAGTGTCCTCTGATTGAACTTATCTAGCTCTGGGTGGAGGCACTGCTTTTTGATTCTTGTGCTGACACTTTTACTTGCTTGATGCATCAATAGATACGCAATAACATTTAGTCAAGTGGAACTTAGAAACTATTTATTAGTGGTCTGGCTTATCAAAGGGATAACACACCAACACACTTCTACTGAAAAACAAGCATCTAAATCATGAGGTATTCATGACAGGGATTAAATTATGCTCAATTGGATCTTTTATTTTAAATCGGGTAGGATCTCTATAGGTTGATCTCGATGGACTTCTGTCTTCTTTCAACCTCAACTACTATGCTACGGTGTAAGATATTTTATAAAAAAAAATAAAACAGGAAAATATACAGATTATGTTACAAAAAGCTACAAATCTTTCTTCCAGATGAAATGCATTTCTACAACACTACACGCAAAAATTGTGTGCGGAGCATCAGTTTCATTCTCAGAGGTATACAACGAACAGGGACAAACTTGTAAAAATGAGTCTCTGATTTAATAAAGATTCACATGTTATGCAAGCAAAATGTGTGCTTAAAGGGACACTGCAGCCAAAAGTGTTTTTTTCATTAAAGGGACACTGTACCCAAAAAATTTCTTTCATGATTCAGATTGAGCATGCAATTTTAAGCAACTTTCTAATTTACTCCTATTATCAAATTTTCCTCATTCTCTTGGTATCTTTATTTGAAATGCAAGAATGTAAGTTTAGATGCCGGCCCATTTTTGGTGAACAACCTAGGTTGTCCTTGCTGATTGGTGGATAAATTCATCCACCAATAAAAAAGTGCTGTCCAGAGTACTGAAACCAAAAAAAGCTTAGATACCTTCTTTTTCAAATAATGATAGCAAGAGAACGAAGAAAAATTGATAAATGGAGCAAATTAGAAAGTTGCTTAAAATTGCATGCTCTTTCTGAATTACAAAAGAAAAAATTTGGGTTCAGTGTCCCTTTAATATGAAACATGACATGACAGTTATTTTTTCTATAAATATACCATTGGGTTGGAAATTACAGATGTTTATCATTAGCAAAATAATTCATTAGATTTAGCAATAGTTTAAAACTGAAAATAACTTTTAGCATGGGACAATTAATAGTACATATAAGATAGTATTGCCCCATAATAACTCCATTATGAGAACAAATTTAGTCCAGTTTCATAATGATGAGCATTTTACTCTAGACCCCCTATCGCTGTTTTAAATAACCCCTCCACTGACATCAGTGTTAATCTGTGAGGTGGGGCTGGAACATTGTTATTTTAGAAGTTTTGAAGTAGGATTTACTCTAGGTTCCTGTAGTTCTATCTGGGTAGAGTATCCACAAAAGATAGAGAAATAAAAGGCATTGTGAATTCTCCCCCACCCCTTTTTTTCTCTTACCACTAGAGAATTGCTACTCTAAACGCTTTTGGGATTTAAAGGGAAAGTAAATTCATATTTAATCTTTCATGATTCAAATAAAGTATGACATTTTAAACAACCTATAATTTTACTTCTATAATCTAATTTGCTTTGTTCTATTTGTATCAGTTTTTGACAAACATATCTAGGTAGCCTTAGGAACTGCAATGCACTAGTGGGAACTAACTGGTGATTGGTGGCTGCACATGTATGCTTCTTGTAATTGGCTCTTCTGATGTGCTCAGCTAGCCCCCATTAGTGCATTGCTGCTCCTTTAACAAAAAACATAGAAGACAAGAGGATAAAACAAATTATGTAGCTGAAGTACAACTTATGTCCCACTTAGCAAACTATTCTATCATTATTATTAGGATAATTTGTCAGCAGAATATAGAACATTCCTCTACTTTTGTACTTTTCAGTGTCTTTTTGTAGTGCATTTGTAAATTGTAAAAAATCTTATCATAAACATTATGAACTCAAAGGAATAGAAAGGTCAAAATTTAAATGTGCATAGGTGCATTTCAGTTTGAAATAGAACAGCATTTTTGTAATATAGTTTAATTTGCAAAATTCTTCTAGTAAAAGATATGACTTTTTCTGCAGCATATGCACATATCCTGTGAGGGCCCATGCACCAGTATTCAATCACTTGCTCAGAGAGGTGGCAGTGGTGTGTATTGCTTCTGAAGATGTCATTTGTGTCATACAAGCTACTGCTGACCCTCTGAGAAGGTGCGGTGTTTGAATACTGGTGTATGCGAGACACACTGTTCACAAGGAAAAAAGTAAGACAGGAGCTTTCTTTTTATAGATTTCTTAGAGAATCTTGCACACCTAAAGTATTTTACCAGGCCATCAGTATTGAGGAAATGTAATAGATCAGTGTGTATACAGTGAAATGCATCACTTTATCATCACAACACCTTGTGCTGCACATGCAGTGACATGCGGTCACCAGTGAAAGTGCTGATACATTCTTACATAGTTTAGGCACATACATAATATCATTTGGAGGTTGGGAGATATAAAATTCATCACAGGAATACATTCTGATTCTGAATTCTGGACCCTATGTTCAACAACTGTACGTGGGGGTCAATTTATCAAACTCCGTACGGAGCTTGATGCCCCGTCTTTCCGGTGAGCCTTCAGGCTTGCCTGAAACAGAAGTTATGAAACAGCGGTCTAAAGACCGCTGCTCCATAACCTGTGTGCCTGCTCTGAGGCGGCGGACAAAAATCAACCCGATCGAATACGATTGGGTTGATTGACACCCCCTACTAGTGGCCAATTGGCCGTAAATCTGCAGGGGGCGGTATTGCACCAGCAGTTCACAAGAACTGCTGATGCAATGATAAATATCAATAGCCACTGCTACCACTTATAACTTTATATTTGTGGCACCTCAGGTGACAAATAAATTATTATCAAATTAGTCCCAAAACAAATGGTTTTGTAATGTTATTCACAAAAATAGATCTGATTAAATTTTATTTCTTTAATCTGAGAAAAACAAATGTTCACAATGTTTTAAAAAGGAAACGAAAATACATTTAATTAGTTGATATATATTTAAAAAAAAAGTACACAAAATAACAAGAATTAAGCAATTCACCAAAACAATAAAATTAAGAATTTCAACAAAACCTTGAAGATATTAAAGAAAATGAATTTTGTATAAATTAGCTTTTATAAATGTTACTTGTACATAACACATATTTTTTTATTACATGTTAACCCCATCCTGCCCTTCCTGCTGGGACTTTTTGCCTACATAGAAACAAATGTAAACAAATAAGTAAAAATTTAAATCGTGCAATCAATCATGTAACATAGGAGATGAACTTGAAAAAAAGATCGAAGTTCATCGAGTTCAACCTATACAAATCTAATATACTTACAGAAAAGCTCCAGTTGAGCTTAAATTAATCCCATTAAAATGTTACCCATTTAACACAAGCAATCATATCCCTGAATTCTGTTTCTAGCCAGAAATGTATCCAAACCATGTGATCGTGTGATTTCAATGATGGGATTGGGTCATGGGGAGTGCCTATGATGCTAGCCAACCTGTGATCCCATTTAGGCATGGAGCATCCTAACGGCGGGAAGGGGTTAAGCTAGCATCAACAAAAACAATTGAACAATTTTGAAGATGTTCATTTTAAACAAAAAAATTAATCCCTCATTATTGTTAAATTAAGAAAAATAAAACAAAATTGAGTTTGTTCAGGAGAGCCTGGGATGACCTTTAAAAGAACATTAAACCCTAAATACATTTCATGCACCTTCCTCTAATTATGGGCACCACCATTTTAGAACCTAGGGTTCACTGCATTGACACATGTCAATGATTGTTTAAAACTAGGCATGTGTCTAGATCTGGATTTGCACCGATCTTAATGTGTTGCCCTTTCACAAGAAGAAATCAGGCTTCAAAAACGGTGGCTTTAAAACAGTGTAGAAAGTCATTCCCTAATGAGCCATAGCGAATTCCACCAGGCACATTGGACTTCTTTTGATTGGCAAAACTTTGTAAATGGGACAAGGTAGGGTCACAAAAATACCCCCTCCAAAGGGCCTCCAAGAGCCAAACCCTTGACCCCGCATACATATTTTTCCCAACCAAGCAGTAATTGTATCCCCTTGAATGCCACACATAAAAATGATTTTTTTAAACACAGTAGTGATTTGACTCTATTGCTTGCCATTGAAAAACACACATTAGAGATTATACCCCAATGGCTCCATGTAGCACACACAGTTCAATATTTTAATATCTGTCATTACTGTCAGTGTATGTGCAGTGTGACTCCTTTATGGGCACGTTTGTAATGCATAGTCATGGAAGGACATAAACGGATTTTGTCGACTCTCATATGGTATTAAAAAAAGTAATAGGCTAGCCAAACAGTAGTTAAAGGGACAGTCATCACAATAGAATTTTTGTTGTTTTAAATGATATATAATCCCTTAATTACCAATTTCCCAGTTTTGCATAACCAACACAGTTATAATTATACACATTTTACCTCTGTAATTACCTTGTATCTAAGCCTCAGCAGACTGCTCCCTCATTTCAGTGCTTTTGACAGACTTGCATTTTAGCCAATCAGAGCTGTCCCCATGGTATGTGCATGAGCTCAATGTTATCTATATGAAACATGTAAGCTAATGCCCTCTAGTGGTGAAAAACTATCAAAATGCATTTAGATTAGAGGCGACCTTCAAGGTCTAAGAAATTAGCATATGAACCTCCTAGGTTTAGCTTTCAACTAAGAATACCAAGAGAACAAAGCAAAATTGGTGATAAAAAAGTAAAATGGAAAGTTGTTTAAAATGACATGTCCTATTTGAAACATGAAAGTTTTTTTTGGACTTGACTGTCCCTTTAAATTATTTATTTAAAAATGACACAAATCCTTTGTAATACAATTTTTTCTTTAATATCCCAATATATCTTAAATACAATATTTCATATCAGATCTAATAACCAAATATATATTTAAGCTTGCAAAAATGACTTGAATTAGGGTGATATAAGCAGAGTATCACTAAGTTTTCCTATCCATTAGTTGGATTACAGCGTCTTGGATGAGTGACCTGTGCCTAATAAATAAATCATGAAACCCTCACTAACATCTCAAGTGTATTTCGTTCTCAAACATAAACACAAAGCAGAACACAATACGTGTTTAAGAAAAGATTAGTTCAGAGGAGGCAAATTGATGACAAAATACAATCACCTTGTGCATATTTATTTATGCAAAAGAGCTTTAAATGTATTGAATTTTCTTCATCATTCAATTGATGCTAATAAATCAAACTGTCACACATTAACTGTTCTATAAATTATTTCAATTTCTGATTCTTTGCTGTAAAATAATTACCTGTTTTAAAAAAAAATAATAATTAAAAAAAAAAAAATATATATATATATATATATAAATATATAAAAGTTTTTTTCATACATTTAACATTTTCATGTTGCAGAAACAAAATGGCGGTGTAGAGAAAATCATCATATAGAAAGATAATATAAAATTAAAAACTGAGGTAAATAAAACAAATACTATGGGGGATATTTATCAAAGGTTGGCGGACCTGATCCGACAGTGCGGATCAGGTCAGCCAGACCTCGCTGAATGTGGAGAACAATGCGCTCTCCGTATTCAGCATTGCACCAGCAGCTCTTGTGCTGCTGGTGCAATGCCGCCCCCTGCAGATTCGCGGCCAATCGGCCGCCAGCAGGGGGTTGTCAATCAACCCGATCGTACTTGATCGGGTTGATTTTCGGCAATGTCTGTTCACCTGCTCAGAGCAGGTGGACAGGTTATGGAGCAGCAGTCTTTAGACCGCTGCTTCATAACTGCTGTTTCTGGCGAGCCTGCAGGCTCGCCAGAAACACAGGCCCTCAAGCTCCATCCAGAGCTTGATAAATGGGCCCCTGTGGGAACAGTGAAATTAAAGTATAGAGAAAATTATAAAAAAATGTTAAACTTAAAAATAATAATGTAGTGTTTCCATTCTAATCAGTGGAGGGACTACCATCGGTACAGCAAGTACAGTGGCACCAGGGCCCAAGTGCTGGGGGGGCCCATGTAGCCAGTGAGTCTATACATATGCACATGCAGAATGTGTACAATCCTAATGCAAGGGGAGCCTGTTATTAGAGCAGGTTGCAGATCCACCTTATCTATTTATTTATCTATCTATCATCATTCTATCTATCTATCTATCTATCTATCTATCTATCTATCATCTATCTATCTATTCTATATGAGAACAACAAATATGTGAAAAATATCAGCTCTTAGCAGTGGCATATTTAGGTTTTGTGCTGCCCTAAGCACTCAAAATTCGGCTGCCTCCCCCCCCCCCCCCCCAAAGGGTTTAGGCCTTTATTCCCCTTAATATTTTTTGGGTCAGTGTGTAAAATGATTTTTTTTTTTTGTTCATAACAATTCAAAAGAAAATGGTCCAGCAAAACACTTGCATACAGGTGGGTTGAATTGCATTCATCTCATACCATTTCCTCCCTTAGAGAAGGGAGAGAAAAGAAGGGGAGGGGAGAAAAGGGAGGGAAAGGAAAGAATGGAAGGAGAGAGAGAAGAGAAAAGTGGGGAGGGAGAGGAGAAAAGGGGAAGGGAAAGAAAGGAGTGAAAGAAGCAATCAAGGGAGGAAGTTGAGAGAAAGAAGGGAGGGAGTGAGTTGAGGGAGGAAGGGAGGGAGGGAGAAAAGGAAAGAAGGGAGAGAGGAAGGGAGGGAAAGAAGAATAAACTTTGAAACAATCACTGCCCTCACATGCAACAACAAACAGTAATTATCATCATTCATGTAATTAAACTTTTTAAGTGTACGTTTACTATTTACTCCATGGGTTCATGAATGCAGAGAAAGCTATTAGTAACTAACATACATTAGCGCTAAGAGTTTATGATTAGACATCACAAGCTGATCTCTGATCTAAGCAGTGCACAGAGGCATCCAGTCTGTTAATTACCTGCAATAAGCACTGCGCTTGCAGACCCACCACAGCTGACAAGGGGAGGCAGCATTTCAGCACAAGGTCTTCTCCTCCAGCCTCACCTTGTAAGCATACCCCTAGGCAAGTTTCTCATCAAGAACACTTCCACTGCAAAAATGCCGGCAGCTCTAAATGAAGCAACGGTTTAAAGGAGCACTGCCTGTGAAGAGCGACCTTAATCATCGCACGTGCCTTGTCTTCTCTGTAAAAGCCTGCACTTTATCGCTCACTGTACTGTGTGCTGGCTTTTAGAGAGAGGATAGGGCAGATGTGCTGCCCCTTCCAAATCTGCTGCCCTAGGCACCGGCCTTGTTGGCCTAGGCCATAATACACCCATGGCTCTTAGACATCCATCATATAGACTGTGTGAAATAGTAAAGCAAAGAATTATCCCAAAAGTACTAATTAATCCTCAGGAACTCCTGATATGCTATAAAATAATCCAATAGGAGAAGGCAAAAGCCCTTAGTAAAATTGAATAGATATCTATCAATAGATAGATAGATATCTATCAATAATTAAAATCGTATCAACACAAAAAGATTAATCTCATGCGCTAATAACTACTGAGCAACTAATAGCCTTTGTCTGGCTAGAGAAATGTATATATCTTTCCCCTGGCCACTGGAACAATGTGAAGGTATAATCGTGCGCTCTCAAGTGAGAGTTTTAGTTATAGGTAGGAGACAATATAAATAGAGACTGTGAAATAGTGACACAAAAAATGATCGCTTAAGGACTAATTAATCCTCAGCAACTCCTGATATGGTATAAAATAATCCAATACATTGGAGAACCTGAGGTGATCCAGGAAAGGTAGCTGAGACATTTGATGAGACTTGTCCTACAACAGACCCTGAACAACCTAAGAATCTAAAAGCTATTGATATTCCAATCTGTGGCTTGTCACTCCTGCCGGAGTTTATATATACCAATTTTACTAAGGGCTTTTGCCTTCTCCTATTGGATTATTTTATAGCATTTTAGGAGTTCCTGAGGATTAATTAGTACTTTTGGGATAATTTTTTGCTTCACTATTTCATACAGTCTATATGATGGACGTCTAAGAGCTGATATTTTTCACATATTTTTTGTTCTCATATAGAACCTATACCTACTTGGTTCCCAACCTTATTTTTCATTTTAATTATTATTATTTTTTTCTTATTGTATTTTTTAATATACTTTCACATTTTTTGTTGTGACTTAAATATTTTCTTATAAAATGTTTTGGTATTCATGTATAATGTGCACACTATTTTATTACTATACTGTAAAGGAGGGAGAAGGGAAATAAAAACAAAAAAAACAAAAATGAAAGCTTAACAAACCAAAAAAGTATATATAAGATGTAGAAAAGGAGGCCCCCAGCTGTACCCCCTGCTCCACTGATACTTAGCTTTGTGGTCAACTTTTTGCCCCCCCCCCAAAAATATTTTGATCTAGAACCACTCCTGCACCCTGGTCTCGAATTGTTTGAAAACTTAGATATAATTTAATGGAAATGACTCATTGCCTTTATGTCCTAACAACACAGATATATACCGTCCTTTCTTTTTCACTCTTGTTAAAACTTATTTATATAATAAGTAAGCATAATAATTGATACAAATGCTCATATCAAAACTGATACGTTACAATCTGGGGGAAATCTTATTAAAGGGTGAGAGTTGCGACCCATGTTTGTGTGTCCTTCAATAGTAAACAAACAGACTAAAGATAAGACTAAGTTTTAAAAGAGTAAATATGGTAACACTTTTTTTTCCTAACACAATAGGAAGAATAATGATTTGGTTAGCAGACATGAAAGGCTTCAAATCATTCCTGGTATATTGTTTATTTATTGTTAAACATGCATTCAATAACTGTGGTGATTTTGCAATAGACATTTTACTATTTTTAAGTAGATATTAATACTGACGTATCTGACCTTATAAATGTTGCACAAAATATATAACAACCAATCATGAGCAGCAGTTGCATGACCCACCAATCACTGACAATGATTGCAGCTTAAACACCTATTTATCTATGGTCAGTAATGCAAATTTACAAATTAGAGCATGCCATTTTTGCATAAGAATGTCCCTTTAAGGGCTAATTAAGCCCTTGCAAAAGGAGTGACAAATAGAAAACAACTTTATTGTTCTTCTGTCATGAAGATCTATCAGTAGTTTTATTTTATCATGACATAATTGGTAGCTCTTACTTTCTGGGATAAATAAAGCCTCAGAAAAACATTCTATAGTTACAGTTTTCTCAAATTTCACTTGCTTTTAACCTTGAAGTATATGATTTAAACATGGTAATGATTGCTTCATATACAACTGGAGATCTTATTTTCACAGGGTTACTGTTGAGTTGATATGAGCAGAGGTCAGCTAATAAAACTGATGGATGTCACTCTTTTATGGATTGTTCATTTCTTATCATTCAGCGGTTGAAGCGCCAGCAGTTTCAACATGGCGTCGGCAGATTTAACTAAGCAGCTGCTTCACATATGTTACAATATGCTTCAAATAAACTGGCTACAGAATGCATGCGGTAAAAAATTCCCAAAGGCAAAGAAATCTTTACGATGATAACCCACAGTGTAAAGCCATAGAAGGACTGTTCAATTTGGCTTACTAAATGTGGACGTGTACCATAGGCATATAGAATCCAGACCTGGGAAAAAGGAAAACATTATCTGGTTAGTTTAATACATTTATTAGAAAAACACTTTCTAAATGTACGTACATGTCTTATACTTAAAGGGACAGTCTACACCTTGGTCATCATAAAGTTTTACCTTAGATTAAGATGCAAATAGCCTCCTGAACCTTTTCAATATCATGCAGCAGGAACGGTAAAAAAGTTATTTTAAAATTAATGTTATTTCTGGCCAAATGGCTGCCAAGCTCCACCCACTGATGACATCATGATCTGGGCTGCATATGGCATCCAATCACAAAAGGCTCACTAGTTGTATTCAACAGACTGTCAATGCTATTCAGCATAGTGCCTAGATGCAGCCCAGATTATAATGTCATCAGTGGGCTGCGCTTGGCAGCCATTTCAAAGTGGCCAGAAACGATACTCATTTTAAAATAACTTTTTTTACTGTTACTACTGCATGATATAGAAAAGGTGCAGGAGGATATTTACAGTTTAATCTAAAGTGAGACTTTAAGATGACTAAGGTGTAGACAGTCCCTTTAAAGTGACATTAAACACTAAATAAATGCTAGATAGAATGATGCTTTCAAAGAAAAGATTAGTATGAGAATAACATGTAGATGTATTTTTTAAAGTTTAATTAGCTGTTTAAATGTTGACAAAATAAGTGTAAGGTTTTATTGTCTATGAAACAATGGGAGCTGCCATGTTGTAACTTAGGTAACCTTCTCTGCTGTGGCCAATAAGAGACAGTTATAAATAGGTCACTAGAACAGTGTTCTGCACTTCCATTTCTAATAGGAACTAAAATACTCACAATTTCAGAATGGAATTATAGGAAAAGGGAACAAAATAAATATTGAACATCTATTGCAGTATATATATATATATATATATATATATATATATATATATATATATATATATATATGATTTATCCTATTATATTAACATCTCAAAGTGTTTAATGACCCTTTAATTTCACCTGTATCTAATGTACAGATCTATCTATCTATTTATCTATCTATCTATCTATCTATCTATCTATCTATCTATCTATCTATCTATCTATCTATCTATCTATCTATCTATCTGTCACAGATATCAGACGGCTAAGGCTACCCCCTACCCCCCCTACAACCTCACCCCTGTTGTTTCTCAGTGGTTTTGGGCTCCTCAGAGCAACCACCATCTCTGGAAGCTGTTTGTTTGCTTTGTGTTGGCTTGTTTTTGTGTTCAGAGAAAAGTTGGTGTATGACCAGGAAAATCCTCCTAGGCTGGCCGGGCTCCTGGAACTCCCGGTCGGCCGCCTTACAATGGACACCCGTCTAACCCCTCTCAGGCTGGCCAGGCTCCTGGAACTCCCGGTCGGCCACAGGACAGCAAAACACCCGCAAAATTTAACCCAGGTCGCTCCAGCAACCATGTGCCCCAGAGCTCCGCTCTTTTGGGGATTAGTAGCCCCTGGGGAGTACAAGGGGTGGGGGAATTGCCGGAGGGGAGCTCCTTTGGGAACCGGGGGTTTTGGACACCCCTAACCCCATAACTTCATCGGACTGTAACTCCGGTCCCCAGTAACGAATCATGCTGATTTTTGGACTGCAAAATCTGGGGACGAGAGCTTTAAATGACAGCCTGGAAGTGCCGCCGCTCCACCGGGATCTCCCCGAAACCGCCACCCATATGTATTGGGATTATGTGGGACTGTGGCTCCTATGGAGGTGCCGGGCTGTCTGGAGGGGCGGGAATGGCGGGAAAATAGTGGGATTGTCCAGGGTCTTATCAAGATGAGCTGACTGTATAAAAGGAGTGTGTGTTTTCAATAAAATCAGTTCCTGTCTAACCTGAATGCTAGTGTGTCTAGTTATTTGGGTTGGTTCCAGCTAAAATCACTTTCCTGGGCTACATAGCAGCCTGTTCCAGGCAGAGAAAGGATCCTCAGGCAGAGCTATCCAGCCTGGGTAGCTGGATGCTGTCGGGCATCAGGGGTGGCTACATGCTGTGGTCACTTGCCAGCTACATAGCTGCAGTCGGCCGGAAGGAAGCAGGACCCGTTTGGCGGAGCTACCCAATCGGGGTAGCCGGGGGTATCCATTACATTGGCTGGCAGCGGTGGGATCTGCTTCTTTTACAAGGTTCCTGCTGACAGAGGAGACATACCACAGTAGTCGGTAAATATGGAGGCAGAGTTCCTAGGGAGAGTACAAAAGATGATGACTGGAACAAAGGATCCTTGTTCGGAACAGGACGTTCTGACATGGAGGAACCTTGCCCTCCGAGACCTTTGGTGGGAGGCTCTGCAACAGGAGCAGGAAAATGGAAAGGTCCTCCCCACGAATGACACGAGATTCCGGGTACGGTGGACCGTGAGACTACCTTTCCTGGGAGAACAGCCAAAGAAGGAATGGCTAGCTGTTCTACATAGACAGATCCAGCAAGAGATAGGGGTGGAGGATGTCTATCGAGCCCTCCAATGGCTCGCTATGCAAGCGCAGCCATGGCTGGAGGAAGGATCCCCCACAGAGGGCTTTGGCTTCGGCGGCCCTGGATTGTTGTTTACAAAAAGGACAGAGGACCCACAGTTTGGGAGCGAGACATACCAGGGTCTAGAGGATATCTCTGGGCTCCAAGAGGAACTGCCGGATCTCTTGGAGGAGACCTGGCTGCTGGACGATCTGGATTTTATAATTGACCAGGAAGAAGCACTGGTCAAGGAATACAAGAGGCTGCTGGATCTCGCTAAGCAGTGTGCCAGGGGCATACAGATCTGGGGTGCAGCCCTCTGGGATTCATGGAGCTTGACTGTGGAGGAGTGGCAGCAAAGAGAAAGGGAACCAGGGCTCCTGGATCCTGATCAGCAGTCTGGCTCTGAGATTATAGACTTGGAGAAGGGAGAGATGGATGTCGATAACTCTCCCCAGCAGCAGAATCCCTTCCTGGGAGAGGAGACAGTCGGTCTCTCTCCCCAGCGGCAGAGCCATCCCCTGCAGAACCCCTTCCTGGGAGAGGAGACAGTCGGTCTCTCTCCCCAGCGGCAGAGCCAGGAGCCAGGAGAGGAGACAGTCAGTCTCTCTCCCCAGCGGCAGAGCCATCCCCTGGGAGCGGAGGTAGTCGTCCTCCCTCCCGTAAGCCGAACCCCTGCCTGGGAGAGGAGACAGTCGGTCTCTCTCCCCAGCGGCAGAGCCAGGAGCCAGGAGAGGAGACAGTCGGTCTCTCTCCCCAGTGGCAGAGCCATCCCCTGGGAGCGGAGGTAGTCATTCCCCCTCCCCTTACAGAGAAGCCCTTGCAGGGAGAGACGGGTATCGATATCTCTCCCCAGCGGCCGAACCCCTTCCTGGGAGAGGAGACAGTCAGTCTCCCTCCCCAGCGGCAGAGCCAGGAGCCGGGAGAGAAGACATTCGGTCTTTCTCCCCAGCGGCAGAGCCATTCCCTGGGAGCGGAGGTAGTCTTCCTCCCTCCCCATAAACAGAACCCCTTCCCGGGAGAGGAGACAGTCGGTCTCTCTCCCCAGCGGCAGAGCCAGGAGCCGGGAGAGGAGACAGTCGGTCTCTCTCCCCAGCGGCAGAGCCATCCCCTGGGAGCGGAGGTAGTCATCCTCCCTCCCCTTACAGAGAAGCCCTTGCAGGGAGAGATGGGTATCAATATCTCTTCCCAGTGGCCGAATCACTTTCTGGGAGAGGAGACAGTCGGTCTCTCTCCCCAGCGGCAGCACAGTTTCCCATGGAGCGGAGGTAGCAGACCTCCCTCCCCAGCAGTAGATCTCCTTCAGAGCCGGATTGGGCAGCCGGGATACCGGGAAAAATCCCGGTGGGCCGCCAGCCGACAGCTCAGCTGGACTGGCTCAGCTGCTGCAGAGACTGTCTTAGAGCAGCACATTTTTTATGCAGGCGGCTGACTGATGTTTTTGTTGCCCTGATCAGTGCGGCTGTTAGGCTGCCACTAGTTCCCTTTGCTCCGCCCACCACACCGGTTAAAACAAACATAAAAAATATATATTTTTTTATTTTAGTTTTTTTTTTAAAAAATTTGGCCGCAATTTTTTTTAAAAAAAATTAACGCAAATTTTTGCCCGCCCGGCACAGGTGAGTGACAGGCAGGCAGTGACGTCAGCACCCGCCGTCACGTGACCCACTTGCCACTTATTCTGAACGCGACCGGTCCACAGCCTTGCCTTCACACACGCGCCTGCAGCTGAGCACTCACCGTCCAACCGGCGACACCTATCTCTACAGAGAGGCTGTCTGAGCCAGATCGCACAGTATAGTTTGGGGTTTATGCCAGGTCAGAAGTGTTTCTGTAACTGTTGTGACAGCAGATACTGTTTGCCCCACTAGGAGAAGGGATGCTCTGGCCAAAGAATGTCTCTCAGAGCAATGTTAGCTCCCCTATGCAGCACATGTTCGCTTCGTACAACCCCCTTGGCAAATCGCCCTCTGGTCTCTAGCATATGGATCCATGGTGGCAGTTGCTGTTTTCGGTAATATAATAGTCATTTGGATCATACTGGCTCACAAAAGAATGAGAACAGTCACCAACTATTTCCTGGTTAGTTAGTTTGGCTTTCTCAGATGCTTTCATGGCTGCATTTAACACTCTGGTAAATTTTATATATGCTCTTCATAACGAGTGGTACTTCGGGGATGCTTAGTGCAAGTTTCACAACTTCTTTCCAAAAGAAGTTGTGAAACTTGCAGTAAGCATCCCCGAAGTGACCACAGCCTGTAGCCACCCCTGATGCCTGACAGCACCAGTACTCAGGGTCCCACCCTGTGGCAGACTCCAGCTACCCAGGCTGGATAGCTCTGCCTGAGGATCCTTACTCTGCCTGGAACAGGCTGCTATGTAGCCCAGGAAAGTGATTTTAGCTGGAACCAACCCAAATAATTAGACACACTAGCATTCAGGTTAGACAGGAACTGATTTTATTGAAAACACACACTACTTTTATACAGTCAGCTCATCTTGATAAGACCCTGGACAATCCCACTATTTTCCCGCCATTCCCGCCCCTCCAGACACCCCGGCACCTCCATAGGAGCCACAGTCCCACATAATCCCAATACATATGGGTGGCGGTTTCGGGGTGATCCCGGTGGAGCAGCGGCACTTCCAGGGTGTCATTTAAAGCTCTCGGTCCCCAGATTTCACAGTTCAAAAATCAGCATGATTCGTTACTGGGGACCGGAGTTACAGTCCGATGAAGTTATGGGGTTAGGGGTGTCCAAAACTCCCGGTTCCCAAAGGAGCTCCCCTCCGGCAATTCCCCCACCCCTTGTACTCCCCAGGGGCTACTAATCCCCAAAAGAGCGGAGCTCTGGGGCACATGGTTGCTGGAGCGACCTGGGTTAAATTTTGCGGGTGTTCTGCTGTCCTGTGGCCGACCGGGAGTTCCAGGAGCCTGGCCAGCCTGAGAGGGGTTAGGCGGGTGTCCGTTGTAAGTCGGCCGACCAGGAGTTCCAGGAGCCCGGCCAGCCTAGGAGGATTTTCCTGGTCATACACCAACTTTTCTCTGAACACAAAAACAAGCCAACACAAAGCAAACAAACAGCTTCCAGAGATGGTGGTTGCTCTGAGGAGCCCAAAACCACTGAGAAACAACAGGGGTGAGGTTGTTGGGGGGGGGGGGGGGGTAGCCTTAGCCGTCTGATATCCGTGACACTATCTATCTATCTATCTATCTATCTATCATGTATCTATCTATCAGTATTGCAATGTGCATTCGACATTGTTTATTTTTCCTTTTATTCTTGTTATATACCTTGGCAAAAATGTCTTCTCCCCTTGGAGACATTGAGGGCCAGATTACAAGTGGATCGATATCTAATACTCCCGCTCGCACGCTAACTCAACTAGAAGTAAACTTTTTGAGCTTGATTTATCAAGCCCTTCTCTCCCCTTCGACTGCAGGTTCAAGCAAAACTGTAGTCAGGATTTATCAAGCAGCGGGCATTAGACTGCTGCTTCCCTGACCTGTTCTCCAACCGTGGAGATTGATTGCTCCTGCACACGCGTGATTGGCTATGCGTGGGCAGGGTTGTACATGAGCACTTGTGTGTAATGGTAAATGCGGGCAGCGGATTACTGCCCGCCAGAGAAGAAGCCGGGTATATATATGTATGTACACCCCTGTCTACCGTTAGATGATAAATTGAGACCTATGTATTAAAATAGATGATTTCTGTACTAAATAAACCATTTTTCCCAGTGGAAATTTAACCTATCAAACAGTGAGCATTAGAGTACTGAGACTCACTTGAATTTTTTTTTTTTTTATTCTAATAGAGCATATCATTTTAAACAACGTTCCAATTTACTTCTATTATCTAATTTGCTTTGTTCTCTTGGTACCATTTGTTAAGAAGCATACCTAAGTAGACTGCTGAGAGCTAGCTGCTGATTGGTGGCTGCACATATATGCCTCTTGTTATTGGCTCACCTGATATGTTGAGCTAGCTCCCATTGCTTCGACAAAGTAAATTGCAATTATTATTTTATTGGTTAACATGTTTCATAATTTGATTCATTCACTTTTTTTAACAGCTTTTATAGAACTAGAACATTATTGTGTATGGAAATGTAAACGTGTGAGAATAAAAGAAAAAAAAAAACAGGTCATGTTGTTAGAAATTTTGGGCTGAAAATATTGTGAGAACTGTTTTTTTGTGTGTTTTGGAAAATCAGCCTCTTTTTAAATTGAGTTTATTTTGTGGAATTTTGAAATTAGGTTTTATAAAATCTTTTGTTCACACTGGAGCATCAGTAAGTTTATACTGCCCTCTACTGTTGTCTTAATGTTTTGCTTTTTTATTTTAAATGCTAGTTTGAATACTATTTCATAGTGTTTTCTAAACAGTGTTTTTCAACCAGTGTGCCGTGTCACACTAGTGTGCCGTGAGAGATCCTCAGGTGTGCCACGGCAGACTGACAACAGTGTGACATATTTTTTAAACTTTGCTTGTTTTTTACTCCCAGTGCAGGGGTAGTTTGTAGGAGGCATGGCATAACAGCACAATACATACAGTATTTGAGTTTTTGTGTGTATGTGTATATATATATATGCTGTATTAGGCTACAATGTGTGATTTTTTTTAAATTTTGGGATGGTGGTGTGCCACAGGATTTTTTAATGTAAAAAAGTGTGCCACGGCAAAAAAAAGGTTAAAAATCCACTGTTCTAATGTATCAAACAGTTGTTGCATAAATAATTATGCATTAAAGTGATGGAAAATTCAAAACCTGTTTTTTTTGCCATTTGATGTAAAATTTAAAAATAATATTAGTATAATTTATGAAAAGACACAAATCACAAATTTAAAACTTACTTATATATAATCGCTACTTTGCTATTGCACGCTCCGGCAGCCCGGACACTAAGACCTTTTTTTTCCTGATGTTTTTGCCGTTGTCCAACCAAAATTGTGGCATTTTGGTATGTTTCAATGTAATAAACAAAACAGGATCTTTTGCGCATGCGTTACCAACATCATGCACAAAAGATCCTGTTATGTTATTTTTTTTTTACACTGAAACATGCCAAAATGCTACGATTTTGATTGAAAACGTCAGAAAAAAAAGGTCTTAGTGTCGGGGCTGCTGGAACGTGCAATAGCAAACTAGCGGCTATATATAAATTACTAAAGTACGTTTTAAATTTGTGTGTTTTCATCAATGAAACTAATATTATTTTTAAATTTTACATCGAATGGCAAAAAAAACAAAAAACAGCTGAGCTTTCAGGGAGAGCTGACCAATGGAAAATTAATATTTTAGTATCTCTTTGTCTCATCCCCAAAAGGGGGCGTGATTTCTTCTAAACCATCTTATTTGCAAAGCTTTTCTATAGCCAGTACTTACATACTGAAATTGTCAATATAGGTACATATATAAAAGGCAACATCTGTTATTTCAAATGACAAATAAAGGTAAATGAGCTATTTATAAACAATTGAATACACTCCAGCAGGTACAATGGATTATCAGGAACACATTAAAGGGTAGGGAAAAAAGGGTGGCCCCTGGTTTCATGTACAGAAATCAAGACATTTAAAAGCAAACCATCATGCAAAATATGGAATGATTGAGTGATCTGGCATAAAATCACTCTTTATATAGTCCTCTATATTATTCATGCTTATGAAGAAAACATGGTAAATATACATAGATTATATCAATAAAACTCGTGTTGCAGAGGAAACCTAATCCACCCTTAAACAACCACTGAATACAAGTAAAAAACAGGATTTCGTTTTATTAAGCAACACTTGCCACACATTGTCATTGCAATGAAAATAAAAGGGTGAGTTCACAAAGCTAGCAAGAGATAATACAGTTATTTAAGTGAATTACAAATGTTGTAGAGAGAGATGTATAACTGAAATGTCTCTGCAAAAATTGCACAAAATTACAGCATAGATGAAATATCCCTTGTAAAAAGGCAAGTTTTTTTTGTGTTTGTTTTTTAATTTAGAATTCTCATTATTTGCAAACCCCCCAGTACCAATCTCAGAACATATACAGCCACTGATTTGTACCAACATTGCACACGCTTGATTGACAGACAAGACTGAGCATGGTACGTACTTAGGCATTAATCGCCAGCATCTTTTGTTCTGATATTGAAACTGTGATCGCATACAAGGCTCTACTTTGGAGTCCAAAAGCTGCATTTTTAACAGCATCTATAAAGCAAAGTTTCTTGAACTGGTATGGTGGGTCTACACAGTATACCGTCCCTTTAACTCCTTGCCTTATAGAAAAAGTATTAGAATGTTGTTTCTCTGTGTTTTGCAGTCCTTGGTGCCAATTTTTGGGGGCATTTTTAAGGACAGCATTTCAGCTGGATACCAAAGAGACATTGTCTGGCTGAAAGAAGATCAATATCCATGGTATATATTGTATTTACATTAATGACTTACAGACAGTTCAATGTCAGAAAGTCATTTGTTCTATATTATAATTTACATTTATACAAGAGAAATCCATAAGATGTTTGTAAGATAATAAATACTTACTGATATATTGTAACATATTAAGAGAATTGAGATGTTCTGTAAGATCTTCCTTCTAGTCTTAAGAAATGATTTCTTTCCATCTGTTTTTACGTTCTGTTCTTTATGGGAAATCTCAGTTAAACTGCCGTCAACCAAGTTTTTTGGAAGATCTCTGCTCGTGTTCATCAAGATTTTTGAGCTCTGAAAACTGTCTTCAGGTTCTGAACAAGATCTTTGGCTTTCACATTCCCCAGACACATTGCTTACACCATATGGTATTCTCTCATTAGCTGGATTTTGAGACAGAGAGAAAACATATTCTCTAAATACACCACTTTTCTTTTTTACATGCCCACAATAAAGAGCTTCAGTTATGAAGAGATTTTGTCCAAGAATCTGGACAGCTTTACAAAGGGAAAAGCAGAGATCTAGAACATATAGGTTCCCTTCAATATGGAGAAAGAAGATAGCTACTAAAGAAAATACTGATACCATCAACGGGCCGCAAGAACTTCCCATGAGGAGAGTAATGTCTAGGCTTCTCACCACACTCTTGGATTTGTCATCAAATGAAGAACCTTTCTGCAGTCTACAAGTAATAATACCAAGTACAGAGGCAATACACATTGCAGAAAGTAGCACTGAGTTGAAGATGTAGTAAATACGTAATGCCTCTGGCACAGTTCCTGGAGATTTGGCAAGAACGCCAAATGAAATCATGACACCAAATGTTGCTGATATGGCAAATGCACCAAGAATAAGTCCTACAAAAGTCCCATTAATGTGAAGAGTACATTTATGTCCTGTAAATGCTGCAACACAAGATACTTTCCCTGTATTCTTCCATATGACATAAAGCATCGTGGAAGAAAAGAGGCTGAATTCAATATTGAAAGGATGCAAGTAGTCAGTGCCCTCAGAAAAAATATGGCAAAGGTCTGTCATGCAGACACAACTGTTTGTGTGTTTTCCAGTACCTAAACAAAAAGCATGTGATACATATACTATGCTTGGACAACAAAAATAATACAGTTTATATTGTAATACATAAACAGTAATACTTTATTATTATTATTATTATTATTATTATTATTATTATTATTTTTCCAATTATTAGGTTATACATAATTAACTTACTATCACATTTAATTTGCAATACAGAATTAAACAAAATAAATTAAAGGGACATTAAAATTATAAATCATATCTATATCGATATCTATATCTATAATCTATCTCTCTCTCTCTCTCTCTCTCTCTCTCTCTCTCTCTCTCTCTCTCTCTCTCTCTCTCTCTCTCTCTCTCTCTCTCTCTCTATATATATATATATATACATATATATCAGGGACGTACTTTGGCCTAGGCAAACAAGGTGCTTGCCTAGGGAGGCAGCACTTTTTTGAGTATCACTACACGCACAAACTGCCCTACTCTCACAGACTTAACTACATACACTCACCACACATGCACACACACACCACACACACACACCATAAACAAGCACTCACACACATGCACATATACACTTGAACATGAACATTTACTTTGTAAATACCATAAAATAGTCACGTTACACCTTATTAAAAAAGGCATAAAACCCGGGGAGGAGGGAGCAGAATTTTGAGTGCCTAGGGCAGCACAAAACCTAAATACACCACTGATATATATATATATATATATATATATATATATATATATATATATATATATATATATATATATAAACTCTGCAATATACTTTCTCTCTCTCTCTCTCTCTCTCATTAGATATAGTCCTTCCACAATAGCTGTCATCCATGAAAATGTACAATCATTTCAAATTGTCTTGTAAAATGTATTTCTGAAAGAAATCATTTGTTTTTAGCTGTTTAGAAATAGCATCTTAATATAACCATCCAATTATTTTGTAAAATTGTGTATCTAGTTATACTATTAACAGATATCTATCTAGAATGTTAAGGAAAGCAATAAATCTTGGATGTGTGAATTTCCATATTTTAAATAATAACTTTCTTGCCATTAATATTGCTAAGATAACAAAATCATAGTTCTTAATATTCTGATTCCTGAAATCCAAAAATAATATTTAAAAAATATCTAACATCAGCTAAGACTTAAAGGGACACTAAACCTATTTTTTAAATTTAATGATTCAGATAGAGCATGCAATTTTAAGCAACTTTCGAATTTACTCCTTTTATCAATTTTTCTTCGTTCTTTTGCTATCTCTATTTAAAAAGCAGGAAAGTAAAGCGTAAGAGCCAGCCCATTTTTTATTCAGAACCTGGGTTATGCTTGCTTATTGGATTGCTAAATGTAGCCGCCAATAAGAAAGCGCTATCCAGGGTGCTGAACCTAAAATGGGCCGGCTCCTAGGCTTTAAATTCCTGCTTTTTAAATAAAGATAGCAAGAGAACAAAGAAAATTGGTAGTAGGAGTAAATTAGAAAGTTGCTTAATATTGCATGCTCTATCTGAATCATGAAAGAACAAATTTGGGTTTAGTATCCCTTTAAGCACATTGCTTATCCAGAACTTAACTTTATACCAAAATATTCTTAATTTTGGACACCTCTGAAGACATTGTATAATGTCTAGTGTATAGTAACTACATTTAAAGCAACTTTTATTTTTTAAAATCGCCCATTTTTCTAATGATTTTGGTGTGTAATACACCATATGTAGCAATTTAACATTAGACTCTTTCAAATCAGCTGATAATGATTTTGTAATGTTATTTATAAAAAAGATATATGTGGTAATGCAGCGCTAAGAGGAACCCTAAGCTGTGATACACAAAGGGGGTCTAACCAGTCCCCCAGAAGAACAAAAACTGAAAGAAATAGGAGTGATCACAGCGCCAGAAAGGCCTAAGGGTCAGTATACACACAAAAGCAATGCAATTGGGTTGGGTACTAAATGGAATTTATTACATACAATTGAGATTTAATTGGTAAAAAGGTGAATAACAAAAAGGTAAACCTGATTTCCTGCATGGAAATCTATAACATAGAAGCTTATCAGCTATTAAAGGAGAACTGTTAAATTACTCCCGCTTACAACAATACTTAAGTTAAAATTGTTTGAACAAAAAATGATAAAAAATAATAATAAAAAATAATACAATGAATAAAAGCAGCTGATCACTGGTAACCCTGCCCCAATTGGGTGGGTAAAGGTGTCTGAGGAGGTTTAGCAATACGTGGGTTAGCACGGTAGAAAACCACCTACTATTTTGAGCAGTTAAATAGTGGCAGCTGGTTACTGGTGGCACTATTCAATGAGGCTGTGTGAAAAGGCTGAGAAGTATAGTGCTAGATTGGTTAGCACGATAGAAATCAGTCTACAGTTATGGATCCATATCTGAGGGTTGACCGCGGTAAAGATCCTGAGAATGGAGTGCTTGACAGACGCCGCACTCAAATCTAAGGCACCGGGTACTGGCAAATGTAAGAGTAGTAGCACACGTTTACTAAGTATAAATATGTGATAGCACAGAAGTGCTTGGGTGTGTGACAGAGAATAAAAGAAATAAATAAATGTGATTCAAATAAACAATTAACAATGCTGGCAATAATTACACAAAAACTTGTATAAAAAACTTGTATAAAAAACTTATATAAAAAACTTATATAAAAACTTATAAAAAAAAGGTTCATATGGATATCCAGAAAATTTGATGTTCAACAAAGGATCGTGACGAAATTTGTGCGTGAGCAAGAAATAATTTGGAGCAATGTCAGTGAAAAAAATGTCAGTGAAAAAAGTATATAGTGGCACTAAAAAATCCAAAGGAGCTCCTCTTCAGCAAAAAATTTGTGATGAAAAACTTATGATGGTTAAAAGAAAAAATGTAACAAAGTGTGTCAGTGAAAAAATAATAACAAACACGTTGTATCCAATAGTGAATCAAATGTTCAATTGTGGATTTTTTCAAGTGAATGGTGATGAAAAATGGAAAAAAAGTGTCCAAAGGAATCCTTTATGGAGCTCAGCTGCTTCTATGATTTAATAGTCGATCCCTAAAATCAAAGATAAAACATAGCGTAGCATAATTTACACAAGTTGAGAAATATTAGAAAGATGCTTACCAATGGGTCGTCTACGCGTTTCGGTCCTCACAAGACCTTTATCAAGACTTGTGAGGTCTTGTGAGGACCGAAACGCGTAGATGACCAGTGATCAGCTGCTTTTATTCATTGTATTATTTTTTATTATTATTTTTTATCATTTTTTGTTCAAACAATTTTAACTTAAGTATTGTTGTAAGCGGGAGTAATTTAACAGTTCTTCTTTAATAGCTGATAAGCTTCTATGTTATAGATCTCCATGCAGGAAATCAGGTTTACCTTTTTATTATTCACCTTTTTACCAATTAAGTCTTAATTGTATGTAATAAATTCCATTTAGTACCCAACCCAATTGCATTGCTTTTGTGTGTATACTGAACCTTAGGCCTTTCTGGCGCTGTGATCACTCCTATTTCTTTCAGTATTAGTAGTTATTTATAACCATATCCTCTGACACATTAAAGGGACATTAAACACTTTACATCTCCCTAAATTCCTTTTTTTGTTCTAAACAATGTTGTCTTTCATATCTCTGTGTTTATTTATACCACTATATGTATATAGTGTATATTTATTATTATTATGAACAGGGATAATTGCGAATATAACATGTAACCAGGGTATCATATGTATTTATTTGCAATCAATGGATATTTTAAGAGCTGGGACAGTTTTCTCTCTGTACCTGTGTAACTCCTCCTGATTGCAATCTAGTTTTAAAAACCACCCCTTCAAAATGGGCTGGCATATAAGATGACATTTCTTACTGAAAAAGAAATTCAAGAGAAGGAAGAAATACACTGAAAATAGCATGACAGTAAAGAGGTGATTTTAATTTCTGCTGTATCTGAATCATGGCAGTTTAATGTTAGGTGGGCTATCCCTTTGAGCTATCAGCTTACGATTATATTAAATCAAACATCAATTAGAATTTTAAAATCCTTGTCTAAAATATTACACTGTGTGTGCTAATGTCAGCATCAATGCTTATCTTTAATTCTAAATTCACATATACATACTTTCAAAGTATAATACACAATGAGGCCCATTTATCAAGCTCCATATGGAGCTTGTGGGCCCGTGTTTCTGGCGAGTCTTCAGACTCGCCAGAAACAGCAGTTATGAAGCAGCGGTCAAAAGACCGCTGCTCCATAACCCTGTCCGCCTGCTCTGAGCAGGCGGACAGGAATCGCCACAATTCAACCCGATAAAGTTCGATCAGGTTGATTGACACTTCCCTGCTGGTGGCCGCAAATCTGCAGGGGGTGGCGTTGCACCAGCAGCTCTTGTGAGCTGCTGATGCAATGCTGAATACGGAGAGCGTATTGCTCTCTGCATTCAGCGAGGTCTTGCGGACCTGATCCGCACTGTCGGATCAGGTCCGCAAGACCTTTGATACATAGGCCTCTATGTAACAAATGGCACTTACAAGTTCTGATGAGTGATCAATGACACAAGTATCGAGCATTTTGATTCGTTAGTGATAATTTAAAATGTATATTTGAATCAGATTGTCTGATGTCATAAATCATGTGATTATGCATATTCCAATCAAAAGTGGTTGAAAAATTCACTAGTGTGTGGGTTGTTTAGGAATTTGCGTCATAATTGGTGCGAAAAGTGTTGAGTCAAAATTGGTGTGAAGTGGAGAGTGGGACTTTTATTACATGGCTTAAACATAGTGCACATAGATTTTTCACAAAAAAATAAAAAGTAACGGCTAGATTACGAGTTTTGCGGTAAGAACGGCGCGGTACTAACTTTCAAGTTATTGTCACTGTTCAACTCCCTACAGCGCTGGTATTACAGGTTTTCATAAACCCGGCGTTAGCAGGCAATAAGTGAGCGTAGAGCAAAACTGTGCTCGATACCGCACTCCAATACCAGTGCTGCGGTGAGCTGGTTTTACGTGCTTGTGCACAATTTCCCCATAGACATCAATGTTGAGAGCCGGCTGAAAAAAAGCCTAACACCTGCAATAAAGCAGTGTAAAGCTCCGTAACGTAGCCCCATTGATTCCTATGGGGAAACAAAAGTTATGTTTACACCTAACACCCTAACATAAACCCTGAGTCTAAACACCCCTAATCTGCCGCCCTCTACATCGCCGACGCCTGCCTAAGTTATTAACCCCTAATCTGCTGCCCCTGACATCGCCGCCACCTACCTACACTTATTAACCCCTAATCTGCCGCCCCCGCCACCGCCGCCACCTACATTATTCTTATTAACCCCTAATCTGCCTCCCCCAATGTCGCTGCCACCTACCTTCACTTATTAACCCCTAATCTGCCGCCCCCAATGTCACTGACACCCACCAACACTTATTAACCCCTAATCTTCCGCCCCCAACATCGCCGCCATTATACTAAAGTTATTAACCCATAACCCTAACCCTAACACCCCCTAACTTTAATGTAATTAAAATAAATCTAAATAAAACCTACTATTAATACCTAAATAATTCATATTTAAAACTAAATACTTAACTATAAAATAAACCCTAAGCTAGCTACAATATAATTAATAGTTACATTGTATCTATCTATCTTAGGTTTTATTTTTATTTCACAGGCAAGTTTGTATTTATTTTAACTAAGTAGACTAGCAAAACTGTGCTCGATACCGCACTCCAATACCAGTGCTGCGGTGAGCTGCGGTGAGCTGCGGTGAGCTGGTTTTACGTGCTTGTGCACAATTTCCCCATAGACATCAATGTTGAGAGCCGGCTGAAAAAAAGCCTAACACCTGCAATAAAGCAGTGTAAAGCTCCGTAACGTAGCCCCATTGATTCCTATGGGGAAACAAAAGTTATGTTTACACCTAACACCCTAACATAAACCCTGAGTCTAAACACCCCTAATCTGCCGCCCTCTACATTGCCGACGCCTGCCTAAGTTATTAACCCCTAATCTGCTGCCCCTGACATCGCCGCCACCTACCTACACTTATTAACCCCTAATCTGCCGCCCCCGCCACCGCCGCCACCTACATTATTCTTATTAACCCCTAATCTGCCTCCCCCAATGTCGCTGCCACCTACCTTCACTTATTAACCCCTAATCTGCCGCCCCCAATGTCACTGACACCCACCAACACTTATTAACCCCTAATCTTCCGCCCCCAACATCGCCGCCATTATACTAAAGTTATTAACCCATAACCCTAACCCTAACACCCCCTAACTTTAATGTAATTAAAATAAATCTAAATAAAACCTACTATTAATACCTAAATAATTCATATTTAAAACTAAATACTTAACTATAAAATAAACCCTAAGCTAGCTACAATATAATTAATAGTTACATTGTATCTATCTTAGGTTTTATTTTTATTTCACAGGCAAGTTTGTATTTATTTTAACTAAGTAGACTAGTTACTAAATAGTTATTAACTATTTACTAACTACCTAGCTAAAATAAATACAAATTTAGCTGTAAAATAAAACCTAACCTGTCTTGCACTAACACCTAACTTTACAATACAATTAAATAAATTACATTAGTTAAATACAATTAACTAAATTAACCCCCCCACTAAATTACACAAAATAAAAAATAAATTATTAGATATTTAAACTAATTACACCTAATCTAATAGCCCTATCAAAATAAAAAAGCCCCCCCCCCAAATAAAAAACCCTAGCCTAAACTAAACTACCAATAGCCCTTAAAAGGGCCTTTTGCGGGGCATTGCCCCAAAGAAATCAGCTCTTTTACCTGTAAAAAAAAATACAAACAGTAAACAGTACAACCCACCACCAACACAACCAACCCCCCAAATAAAATCCTAACTAAAAAAACCTAAGCTCCCCATTGCCCTGAAAAGGGCATTTGTATGGGCATTGCCCTTAAAAGGGCATTTAGCTCTTTTGCTGCCCAAACCATAATCTAAAAATAAAACCCACCCAATAAACCCTTAAAAAACCTAACACTAACACCCGAAGATTCACTTACAGTTTTTGAAGACCGGACATCCATCCTCAACGAAGCCGGGAGAAATTTTCATACAAGCGGCAAGAAGTCCTCAACGAAGCGGCAGAAGTCTTCATCCAAGCCGGCAGAAGTCGTCATCCAGACGGCATCTTCTATCTTTATCCATCCGGCGCAGAACGGCTCCATCTTCAAGACATCCGGCACGGAGCCTCCTCTTCAATCGACGTCTTCTTGATCAATGAATTCTCCTTTAAATTACATCATCCAAGATGGCGTCCCTTGAATTCCGATTGGCTGATAGAATTCTATCAGCCAATCGGAATTAAAGGTGAAAAAATCCTATTGGCTGATGCAATCAGCCAATAGGATTAAGCTTCAATCCTATTGGCTGATCCAATCAGCCAATAGTATTGAGCTTGCATTCTATTGGCTGTTCCAATCAGCCAATAGAATGCGAGCTCAATCCTATTTTAGTTAATTGTATTTAATTGTTTTAATTTTTTTAATTGTAGTGTAAGGTTAGGTGTTAGTGTAAAACAGGTTAGGTTTTATTTTACAGGTAACTTTGTATTTATTTTAGCTAGGTAGTTAGTAAATAGTTAATAACTATTTAGTAACTTTTCTACCTAGTTAAAATAAATACAAACTTACCTGTGAAATAAAAATAAAACCTAAGATAGATACAATGTAACTATTAGTTATATTGTAGCTATCTTAGGCTTTATTTTATAGCTATTTAGTTTTAAATAGGAATTATTTAGTTAATGATAGGAATTTTTAATTAGATTTATTTTAATTATATTAACGTAGGGGGTGTTAGGGTTAGACTTAGGGTTAGGTTTAGGGTTTAATAACTTTAGTATAGTGGCGGTGATGTTGGGGGCGGCAGATTAGGGGTTAATAACAGTAATGTAGGTTGCGGCGATGTTAGGGACAGCAGATTAGGGGTTAATAATATTCAACTAGTGTTTGTGATGCGGGAGTGCGGCGGTTTAGGGGTTAATATGTTTATTATAGTGGTGGTGATGTCCAGAGCAGCAGATTAGGGGTTAATAATTTTATTTTAGTGTTTGCGATGCGGGAGGGCCTCAGTTTAGGGGTTAATAGGTAGTTTATGGGTGTTAGTGTACTTTTTAGCACTTTAGTTATGAGTTTTATGTTACGGCGTTGTAGCATAAAGCCCATAACTACTGACTTTCAGATTACGTTATGGATCTTGATGGTATTGGCTGTACCGCTCACTTTTTGGCCTCCCAGGTGAACTCGTAATACCGGCGCTATGGAAGTCCCATTGAAAAAGGACTTTTTGAAAGCTGCGGTAGTTAAGTTGCATTACGGCCAAAAAAGTGTGAAGTGCAGAAATACCTGCAAGACTCGTAATACCGGCGGTAGTGAAAAAGAGCCTTAACGCTGCTTTTTCACTCATACCACAAAACTCGTAATCTAGCCTTAAGTTAACTATATTATGTTGTGTATTTCATTTTTATCTCTATATCTAATAATGCGACAAGTTTGGGGCAAAACTTTTCAACAAATTTGTCGAAATAATATTGTCCCCTTGCTTTGTAATGAGAGACAAATTTGTAGCGTAATCCATAAATAGTAATGTATTTTTCATTTTTATCCCTATATCCAATAGTGCATCAAATGTGGAGCAATAATATTGTTTCATTTAGAAAGGTTATACAATTTTAATAGAGTTTCTAATTTACTTTTATTATGTAATATACGTCATTCTCTTGCAGCATCGAACATAAGCTTTCTGTGTTTTCAGACTCCCATTGAGTTCTATGGCATCCGCGACCTCAAGGGTGGCGGATTGAAAACTAGGTACACAGCACTGCGTCAGAATAGACGCGAGCTTATCTGTTAAATGTTTGATAAATTGTGAAAAGTGTATGTCGACAACTCCATCATTACACCTACCCCGCATGCCCGATGTCTCGGGGTCACATTTGACTCAGATCTTTCTTTCACTCTTCATATTTAGTCCTTGGCTAAATCCTGCCGCTTCCACCTTAAAAACATCTCTAAAATTAGACATTTCCTTACACAAGACACAACTAAGATTTTAATCCACTCTCAAATTCTTTCCCACCTCGATTACTGCAACTCTGTCCTATCAGGTCTCCCTAGCTGCCGCCTAGCTCCTTTACAATCCATAATGAATGCATCTGCCAGACTCATCTTCCTTACACGTCGCTCTTCATCTACTGCACCTCACTGCCAATCCCTTCACTGGCTTCCTCTTGCCTCTAGGATCAAACACAAAATTCTCACTCTGACATACAAAGCCCTCAACTGCACTGCTCCCTCCTAAATCTCAGACCTTGTCTCCAGATACTCTCCCTCCCGTCCCCTTCGCTCTGCTCATGACCTCCTACTCTCCTCCTCTCTTGTCACCTCATCACACTTCCGTTTACAGGACTTCTCCAGACTGGCTCCCATCTTGTGGAACTCTCTGCCTCGCTCCACAAGACTCTCCCCTAGTTTTGAAAACTTCAAGCGCTCCCTAAAGACTCTACTGTTCAGGGATGCATACAACCTACGCTAATCTTTCTTTATACCAGTTCCACTCCTCCATTGCTATCCCCTGAACCCCCTTAGCATGTAAGCCTAAGAGTCCAGCTGTTTGTAGATCACCTTCTTAAGAGCTGACTACAGCAGTGCAACTCTTGGCAGGGCCCTCTACCCTATAATTGTTTTGTTGTACTCCCCCTTTGTTTATAGCGCTGCGGAATCTGCTGGCGCTCTACAAATAACGATAATAATAGAGTCAAATGTGAATTCGAAACATCTGTAACGACGCAAGCATGGATCTGCGTCGGATTGAGATTTAGGGATCGTATTTTATGTCACAAATTTCAACATTTGCCGATCTTGACGCATTAAAAAACTACGGTGGATCAAACTCGCTACAAATATGACGCAGAATTCAAGTGTATTTTTAGTTCACGCTTTGATAAATTGACCCCCAAAACTTTACACTTAGTTTGTCAATATTTAAACAGCAAAGGAAACTATAAAAAATACTTTTCATTGAATGCATCATTCTATCTAGCAGTCTAGGGCTAGATTACGAGTGGAGCACAATCGCGAGGGTTTATGCTCATCAGGCTTACCACTCGTATTACAATTTGAAAGTAAACGCGATCGCTTGAGCGCAATCGCGATTTATGCTAGAATGATTACCACAACTTTAGAGCTCTGGTTAACTGTTTCGTGAAACATAAAAGTTTCAAAAAACACATAAAAAATATATTAAAAAGTACAGTTACACTCATAAAATCACCATCTAATAAAAAATTATTAAAACAAAATTATTGCACACAAAAGTTATAAAGGCTCAAATATATGAGATCTCAGGTGATAGAAATAAAAGGCAGGCAAAGGGCTTTAACATTGAGATATATACTGTACATTTACATCTCTAAATATATATATGTATGTATGTGTATATATATATATATATATATATATATATGTCTATATATGTGTACTTATGTATTATATGTGTATACATGTATTTACAGACATATATACACATATAAACACCTAAATACATATTTATACATATATAGGGGCCTATTTAATAACTTGCGAGCGGACATGATCTGATATAGCGGATTATGTCCTCTGCACATCGATAAATGCTGACAGCATACGCTCTCAACATTTATCATTGCACAAGCAGTTCTTGTGAACTGCTGGTGCAATGCTGCCCCCTGCAGATTCACGGCCAATCGGCTGCTAGCAGGAGGTGTCAATCAACCCGATCGTATTGGATCGGGCTGATTTACGGCGATGGAGCAGCGGTCTTTAGAGCCCTTTGCCGTTAAGTAGATAAAAATATGAAAAAGCATATTTATGCAATATTTATTTTTAAAGGTTTTAACTTTGTATTTACTGTAAATATTTCACATTTCAATGTTCTGCCCATAGCAGAATATGTTCTATTCTATGTATTTATAAATCGATATTCCTATATATATCTGTATATATCTATACTTCTATATATATATATAGTTATAGATATATACTTTACCAAAAAAACATCAGATAATAAATAGTACGTATTCTTGTATGTGCAGAACATTGGAATGTGAAATATTCATATATTCATGTTGGGTTAGCGCAAATGAGAATATGCGATCGTGTTTACACGAGAGTGGGGTATTTTTTCTCCTTTGACTTCTATGGGGAAATACGTGAATTTGCATGTGATATTCTAAGAGCGGTTTTATGCTCATCGGGTTACTGATAGAGTGGAAACAGTTTACTTTCAACTCATAATACGAACGCAACCCGACAATAATCTTACTTCTAGCGCAATTAAGGCTCAAGAGGGAGCGTTAATTTGTGCTACACTTGTAATCTGGCCCTAAGTGTTTAATGTCCCTTTAAATTAATTAATCATTGATCATTTTTTTAGAGATGTTTTTTATCTGTTAAATTACATCTTTTTTTCACCAATAAATTATAAATAAGAGATGGTGTTATATATTTTTTTCCAAGCTGACATTATTTTTTTCCAAATTTCGCTCTGCTCTATAACTACAATTTAAATGAATAACCAACGCCTGGATTTAGAGTTCGGCGTTAGCCGTGCAAACCAGCGTTAAGGGGTCCTAACGCTGGTTTTGGCCGCCCGCTGGTATTTAGAGTCAGTCAGGAAAGGGTCTAACGCTCACTTTCCAGCCCCGACTTTTCCATACCGCAGATCCCCTTACGCCAATTGGGTATCCTATCTTTTCAATGGGATCTGCCTAACGCTGGTATTTAGAGTCTTGGCTGAAATGAGCGTTAGAACTCTAACGACAAGACTCCAGCCGCAGAAAAAAGTCAGGAGTTAAGAGCTTTATGGGCTAACACCGGTTCATAAAGCTCTTAACTACTGTGCTCTAAAGTACACTAACACCCATAAACTACCTATGTACCCCTAAACCGAGGTCCCCCCACATCGCCGCCACTCTAATAAAAATGTTTAACCCCTAATCTGCCGACCGCACACCGCCGCAACCTATGTACCCCTAATCTGCTGCCCCTAACATCGCCGACACCTACATAATATTTATTAACCCCTAATCTGCCCCCCCCAACGTCGCCGCTACCTTACCTACACTTATTAACCCCTAATCTGCCGACCTCGCCGCTACTCTAATAAATGTATTAACCCCTAAAGCTAAATCTAACCCTAACACTAACACCCCCTTAAGTTAAATATATTTTAAATCTAACTAAATAAAATAAATCTTATTAAATAAATTAATCCTATTTAAAGCTAAATACTTACCTGTAAAATAAACCCTAATATAGCTACAATATAACGAATAATTATATTGTAGCTATTTTAGGATTTATTTTTATTTTACAGGCAACTTTGTATTTATTTTAACTCGGTACAATAGCTATTAAATAGTTAATAACTATTTAATAGCTACCTAGTTAAAATAATTACAAAATTACCTGTAAAATAAATCCTAACCTAAGTTACAATTAAACCTAACACTACACTATCAATAAATTAATTAACTAAACTACCTACAATTATCTACAATTAAATCAACTAAACTAAATTACAAAAAATAAAAAAAGATTACAAGAATTTTAAACTAATTACACCTACTCTAAGCCCCCTAAAAAAATAACAAAGCCCCCCAAAATAAAAAAAATGCCCTACCCTATTCTAAAATAAAAAGTTAACAGCTATTTTACCTTACCAGCCCTTAAAAGGGCCTTTTGCGGGGCATGCCCCAAAGAAAACAGCTCTTTTGCATTTAAAAAAAACATACAATACCCCCCCAACATTACAACCCACCACCCACATACCCCTAATCTAACCCAAACACCCCTTAAAAAACCTAACACTAAGCCCCTGAAGATCTCCCTACCTTATCTTCACCACGCCGGGTATCACCGATCCGTCCAGAAGAGGGTCCGAAGTCTTCATCCTATCCGGCAAGAAGAGGACATCCGTACCGGTAGACATGTTCATCCAGGCGGCGTCTTCTATCTTCATCCATCCGGCGTGGAGCGGGACCATCTTGAAGCAGCCGACGCGGATCCATCCTCTTCTTCCGGCGACTCCCGATGAATGAAGGTTCCTTTAAGTGACGTCATCAAAGATGGCGTCCCTCGAATTCCGATTGGCTGATAGGATTCTATCAGCCAATTGGAATTAAGGTAGGAAAAATCTGATTGGCTGATTGAATCAGCCAATCAGATTCAAGTTCAATCTGATTGGCTGATTGGATCAACCAATCAGATTGAGCTTGCATTCTATTGGCTGATCGGAACAGCCAATAGAATGCAAGCTCAATCTGATTGGCTGATTGGATCAGCCAAACGGATTGAACTTGAATCTGATTGGCTGATTCAATCAGCCAGATTTTTCCTACCTTAATTCCGATTGGCTGATAGAATCCTATCAGCCAATCGGAATTCGAGGGACACAATCTTGGATGACGTCACTTAAAGGAACCTTCATTCATCTGGAGTTGCCGGAAGAAGAGGATGGATCCGCGTCGGCTGCTTCAAGATGGTCCCGCTCCGCGCCGGATGGATGAAGATAGAAGACGCCGCCTGGATGAACATGTCTACCGGTCCGGATGTCCTCTTCTTGCCGGATAGGATGAAGACTTCGGACCCTCTTCTGGACCTCTTCTTGCCGGATAGGATGAAGACTTCGGACCCTCTTCTGGACGGATCGGTGATACCCGGCATGGTGAAGATAAGGTAGGGAGATCTTCAGGGGCTTAGTGTTAGGTTTTTAAAGGGTTGATTGGGTTAGATTAGGGGTATGTGGGTGGTGGGTTGTAATGTTGGGGGGATATTGTATGTTTTTTTTTAAATGCAAAAGAGCTGTTTTCTTTGGGGCCCTTTTAAGGGCTGGTAAGGTAAAAGAGCTGTTAACTTTTTATTTTAGAATAGGGTAGGGCATTTTTTTATTTTGGGGGGCTTTGTTATTTTTTTAGGGGGCTTAGAGTAGGTGTAATTAGTTTAAAATTCTTGTAATCTTTTTTTATTTTTTGTAATTTAGTGTTTTTTTTTGTAATTTAGTTTAGTTGATTTAATTGTAGATAATTGTAGATAGTTTAGTTAATTAATTTATTGATAGTGTAGTGTTAGGTTTAATTGTAACTTAGGTTAGGATTTATTTTACAGGTAATTTTGTAATTATTTTAACTAGGTAGCTATTAAATAGTTATTAACTATTTAATAGCTATTGTACCTAGTTAAAATAAATACAAATTTGCCTGTAAAATAAATATAAATGCTAAAATAGCTACAATATAATTATTCGTTATATTGTAGCTATATTAGGGTTTATTTTACAGGTAAGTGTTTAGCTTTAAATAGGATTGATTTATTTAATAAGATTTATTTTATTTCGTTAGATTTAAATTAAATTTAATTTAGGGGGGGTGTTAGTGTTAGGATTAGATTTAGCTTTAGGGGTTAATACATTTATTATAGTGGCGGCGAGGTCCGGTCGGCAGATTAGGGGTTAATAAGTGTAGTTAGGTAGCGGCGACGCGTTGGGGGGGGGGGCAGATTAGGGGTTAATAAATATATTATAGGGGTCGGCGGTGTTAGGGGCAGCAGATTAGGGGTTCATAGGGATAATTTAGGTTGCGGCGGTGTACGGAGCGGCAGATTAGAGGTTCATAATAATATGCAGGGGTCAGCGATAGCGGGAGCGGCAGATTAGGGGTTAATAAGTGTAAGGTTAGGGGTGTTTAGACTCAGGATTCATGTTAGGGTGTTAGGTGCAGACTTAGGAAGTGTTTCCCCATAGGAAACAATGGGGCTGCGTTAGGAGCTGAACGCTGCTTTTTTGCAGGTGTTAGGTTTTTTTTCAGCTCAAACTGCCCCATTGTTTCCTATGGGGATATCGTGCACAAGCACGTTTTTGAAGCTGGCCGCGTTCGTAAGCAACGCTGGTATTTAGAGTTGCAGTGGCGGTAAATTATGCTCTACGCTCCCTTTTTGGAGCCTAACGCAGGCCTTCAGAGAACTCTAAATACCAGCGTTGTTTAAAAGGTGCGGGGGGGAAAAACACGCGTAGCTAACGCACCCATTCTAACGCAAAACTCTAAATCTAGGTGTAAATGTTTGACTTGAAGGTTTGCAATGAAATTATTGCTTTCTAAATCATACTCTTCTTTTATACCCTGAAATATTCTAACAATACTCTTACTGTCTAGCATTTGTTTGACATGTTTTAAATCTTTGTATTTCCATAAAAAAATGCAGATAAGAGGCCTAAAAATCTTTATTTAACCTATTATGATCCTTTTTGTATACAAAAAGGATCATAATAGGTTGGGTATTATATTTTTGGTAGAACCATTTAGTATGTTTATTCTTTCTGTTAAAGTTATTGATAGATTTTTTCATCTTTTTAATTCTATCTCTATTTCAGATATTGAAAATGTTTGTGGTCTAGAACATTGTCCGCATAGCCTTGTGATCTTACGTGTCACGGATAGGTTAAGTAGTAGCTGTCTTACGACCTCTGCTTCTTGACTAACGTTTCAGCCTTGTTCTGAGCGAGAATATGCACAGAGGAAAAATATGTTTCAGATGAATCATTCATCACAAAAAAAAAAATCTTTCATTTGTCTGATCATTTGGAATTTGTAAATGAAAATCCATTCGTCTTTTATTTCCTATGGGAAGCTTTTTATTTATATATATATATGCAAAGAGACAGGTGCACTCTCACAAACAGTTCATCATATGCCAGGGTGCTAGAATGTGGATTGAGATATAGCAAGTAGAAGACAGCACTCTCTGGTCTTAATACAAAAGAAGATTTTATTCAGTGACGTTTTGGGGAATACTCCCCTTCCTCAGACCTGAGGAAGGGGAGTATTCACCGAAACGTCACTGAATAAATCTTCTTTTCTATTAAGACCAGAGAGTGCTGTGTTCTACTTGCTATATATATATATATATATATATATATATATATATATATATATATATATATATATATATATATACACACACACATTTTATAAAGCATTTTTACAAAAACTAATTTACGTCTACTTGAAACATAATGATTTGTATATGAGTAAAATACTTATCTTACTTTGTACTGAATTTATTTTTACATTTTGGGAATCATATATTTCCTCTAACTGCTTCATAGACTCATCCAAAACTACGCTCATCCACATAAGTATGTTTGTAGCGAGAGTATGCATCAGACCAAACCTAAATGTGAGAGAGGAAAATACATGTTAGTAGCAGTGGAGGCTCCTCCATGTGTGCACTCCCGCACGTGCCTCCCTGTCAGATGCTGAGAGAAAAAAAAATATGGGAATAAAATATAATTTTTCCAATAGCCCCCTATTGGAAAAATTATACTTTATTTTTTTTTTAACCTCCAAAAATCATAAAATATAATTTTTCCAATAGCTCCCTATTGGCAAAATTATATTTTATTTTTAACCCCCAAAAATCAAATTCTTATGTATTTTTTCAAATATAAGCAAAAAAAAATGTTGTGTCTGTTTTTTTTTTTTTTTTCCATCGCACGTGCGGTTAGAGCCCTATATGATGCCTGTCAGTGATGTCTATGTTCACTGCAGGCATCTGGGCCAGCCTCAAATGTTTCTATATCAATCCCTGTTCGCACACGCTGAACTGTGCGAGAGTGGGGAGGGACATGTTCAGCCTGTGTTCTGATAGGCTGCCCGCCACAATGCCGTATACGTCATCACGGCGAGAGTGGGGAGGGACATGTTCCGACTCAGTAGTTCAGCCTGTGGCACTTGTTGCAACTTGCAGCTCGCTCTGATAGGCTGCTAGCATATAAATTTATCAGCGTGGTCCTGGATGTGGCTGGAGCAAGGAGACTTGGAGAAGTAAGTTGCACGGCCGGTTAGGTATAGGTAACTACCTAGTGAGTGACACAGACACACAGTTAGTTTTACTTAATACCCTGTGGCTCTGCCTCCTAGCTCCACCTACCGCCAGCCGTGCGCACATAATTTTAACTTGGCGCCATTGGCGGCACTAGCATGTGTGCACTGCACTGGCCACATGTGGGTGAAACTGACTGTGCTGAAGGAAGGAGGACTCAGGACTAAGTTAGTGAGAAAAGGAGCCGGTCGGAGGTAAGCAAGGCAATGGGTATAGGAACATGCACTAATCTAATGCACCATTGTTTGTGCTGCTCCTATTTATTTTAGGGACTGGAACAATGCTTTAAAGTAACTGCTACAGCCTACACAATAACAGCGTGTCTGTGACTGTGCATCTTACTTTTTCTAAGGCTGTCTCCTACCTTCCGGATAAAGCTGAGCCTGTCACTGTCAGGGGTAGCTGGGACCCGGTAAACAGCTCTCCTTGAATAACCTAATAGACAGACAGTCTAGACTCACTCCGTAACATGATAAAATTGCTGAACACAAATTAACTCCCTGGCTCCCAGAAAGGACTGCAGTTTATTCCTAAGCAGTGTATTGCAGCCCTTTTTGGTAGCCATGGGGTTAAATTGTAAATCAGTGATGTCCTATGCTGCAGGGCAGGAGGTCATGAGGGAGAGGAGATCTCCGGTTGAAATTTACAACTCCTGCACAGCGCTTGAAGCAGCAACTATGTGATAGAGAGGTCAGTCTGTGAGTTGCTAAAAATAAGTATACAGTATGTACTGAGCTGGACTGGACCTCAAGTTTAGATTAAGAAAAAGTCCCAAAAGTATTTAAAAAAATAAATAAAATATTACCATGCATGTCCCTGCATATATGTGTATGTCTGCCTATATTTGTGTGTGCATGTGTTGGTGCCTATCTATGTGTGTGTATCTCTGTGTATGTATGTGTGTATGAATCTCTGTGTGTGTATCTATGTGTATGTGTGTATCTCTGTGTATGTGTGTATCTGTGTGTTTGTGTGTGTATGTGTGTGTGTGTATCTCTGTGTATGTGTGTATCTCTGTGTATGTGTGTATCTGTGTGTGTGTGTATCTATGTGTATGTGTGTATCTGTGTGTTTGTGTGTATGTGTGTGTGTGTATCTATGTGTATGTGTGTATCTCTGTGTATGTGTGTATCTGTGTGTTTGTGTGTGTATGTGTGTATCTATGTGTATGTGTGTATCTGTGTGTTTGTGTGTGTATGTGTGTATCTGTGTGTTTGTGTGTGTATGTGTATGTGTGTATCTATGTGTATGTGTGTATCTCTGTGTATGTGTGTGTATGTGTGTTTGTGTGTGTATGTGTATGTGTGTATCTATGTGTATGTGTGTATCTGTGTGTTTGTGTGTGTATGTGTGTGTGTATCTATGTGTATGTGTGTGTGTGTATGTGTGTGTGTGTGTATGTGTATGTGTGTGTGTGTATGTGTGTGTGTGTATGTGTGTGTGTGTATGTGTGTGTGTGTGTGTGTGTGTGTGTATCTGTGTGTGTATATGTAATGAATAGTAACTTAATACTGACGTTTCAGGGTCTCCTGAAGACTGACTGTGTGTTCTTTTAAATATATGAAGATGTGGTGGATGGTGGGATATATATATATATATATATATATATATATATATATATATATATATATATATGTGTGTGTGAACCCCCATTTGAATAACCCACGAGCCGCCACTGGTTAGTAGATTTCAGAGTAACCAATGAGCATTTGTTATTAAAACTGGCACCAGAATATGGGAAAAATATGGATTTATGGTAAACGTGTTTTACAACATCATCATGTAAACATATTTATACAGATTCAGGACATATTTGCTCAAGTTAAACCTCTGAAAATTATTTTAAAATGAACCAGTCAGAACAAACTACAGGATTGATTTTGACAGTTAGCTCAACCAATCACAATCTTCATTGATTAAAATGATTAACCAATGACAAACATTGAAAAATCTGTAATAATATTAGAATATATTAAACTATTTAGAACATGCAGTAGACCTTGATGGAAATGGTAAGTAAATGATGTTATTGATTGCTTGTTTCATATCACTAGGGGGTTAGGTATGGGTGTTCACATGGGGGGGGGGGGAGTTTTTAGTGGCAGGGGATATTGCATTCGGAGCTCACATGAAAGCTGTTTGTGGATGAAGATTCATGTGGAGGGATGTTAGGTAGTATACAATAGAGGAAGGCACAATTAATATTATTTGCTGTAGAGCTGGTGCATATGTAATAAAAAATAGCTAGGGTTACATATAGTTGATTGTTTTGGCAATAGAAAGGATTCCTGTTTCTGGATGACAGACCACAGGCCGGGCTGTTTAAAAATTCAGAAGTTATAAAAACTAACAACTGTCTTGAGGGCAGATGGGTTCTATTAAGGCCTGAAATAGAACCTTATCTTTACCTTTCTTGGAAAAGGGTTGTCAGCAGTGAAAAGAAAACTGGAAACTTTCTGCAGTCTAACAGAATATTCCTTGTAGTGTTGACTTGCCATTTTTTTTTTAAGCAAATATATACATCATCCAAAACAGTGCAAATACATAAATGTGTACAATACCAAAAATAAGTAATAATATAAATAAAAATATGATATATGTGAACACTGCACAATAAACTCAAATACCTGCCCTGAAAAATTCCAAATAGAACTCCCCAAAAGGGTTTTAGGTCCCAGATAATGCAAGTCCTCTTGGTAAGTAATATCCTCAAATGAGAGAAAAAGAGAAGAAACTTCCATAGTGTAGTATTGTCAATACATAAACAGTGATAAATAGAAACAGAAATAAGAATGGTACTCACATAAGAAAGAGCTTCAATATCTCTAAGATTTTCACTCAATAATGTATATAGCCCAGTTAAGTTAAAATTAGTCCAATATATTAAAATGCCATATGTGTGTTTAAAAACAAACAATCACTTTGGGGTCCGTAATAGCTTAACATATAAGTAGGATACAAAGTCCCCAATTGATATGCAAGCTTCTATTTTTCTCTCCATTTGAGGTTTCACTTACCAAGAGGACTTGCATTATTATTGTGCACAGTATATACAAATATAAACATCATGATAATTTAGAGAAGGTATGTGATAGTTGGTAATGCACAAAAGGAATGGAAGTCATACAGACAAGAGAAGGGATGTTATAGCTGGCAATGCACAGAAGGAATGGTAGTCATATAAACAAGAGAAGGTATGTGATAGCTGGTAATGCACAGAAGGAATGGAAGTCATATACAGGAGAAGGTATGTGATAGCTGGACATGCACAGAGGGAATGGAAGTCATACAGACGAGTGAAGGTATGTGATAGCTGGTAATGCACTGAAGGAATGGAATTCACACAGATGAGAGAAGGTATGTGATAGCAAGTAATGCACTGAAGGAATGGAAGTCATATAGATGAGAGAAGGTATGTGATAGCTGTTAATGCACTGAAGGAATTGAAGTCATATAGACAAGAGAAGGTATGGGATAGCTGGTAATACACAGAAGGAACGGAAGTCATATAGATGAGAGAAGGTATGTGATAGCTGGTAATACACAGAAGGAATGGAAGTCATATAGACAATAGAAGGTATGTGATAGCTGAACATGCACAGGGGGAATGGAAGTCATACAGACGAGAGAAGGTATGTGATAGCTGGTAATGCACAGAAGTAATGGAAGTCATATAGACAAGAGAAGGTATGTAATAGCTGGACATGCACAGAGGGAATGGAAGTCATACAGACGAGAGAAGGTATGTGATAGCTGGTAATGCACTGAAGGAATGGAAGTCATATAGACAAGAGAAGGTATCTTATAGCTGGTAATGCACTGAGGGAATGGAAGTCATATAGACAAGAGAAGGTATGTGATAGCTGGTAATGAACAGAAGGAATGGAAGTCATATAGACAAGAGAAGGTATGTGAAAGCTGGTAATGCACAGAAGGAATAGAAGTCATATAGATGAGAGAAGGTATGTGATAGCTGGTAATGCACAGAAGGAATGGAATTTATATAGACGAGAGAAGGTATGTGATAGCTGGTAATGCACAGAAGGAATGGAAGTCATATAGACGAGAGAAGGTATGTGATAACTGGTAATGCACAGAAGGAATTGAAGTCATATAGACGAGCGAAGGTATGTGATTGCTGGTAATGCACTGAAGGAATGGAAGTCATATAGACAAGAGAAGGTATGTGATAGCTGGTAATGCACTGAAGGAATGGAGGTCATATAAACGAGAAAAGGTATGTGATAGCTTGTAATGCACAGAAGGAATGGAAGTCATATAAACAAGAGAAGGTATCTGATAGCTGGTAATGCACTGAAGGAATCTAAGTCATATAGACAAGAGAAGGTATGTGATAGCTCGTAATGAACAGAAGGAATGGAAGCCATATTGTCAGGTATCACATAACCAATATACCTTTAAGACCCAGTGCAGTCTCACTCCTTTCCCTATTTAAGGCTCCTCCTCATGATATCTCATTGCTTAGTATTGCAGTAATCTTTCCTAGATCCTCTGTGAACCTATGCCATCCTGTGAACGCTGTTCACAAACCTCTGAACTCCTGAGAAACTTAACATTGAAACTCCTATCTCTGTTGTCTTGTATTATTTTAAGGCAACTTATCGTTTTTCCTGTGTTCTATATTTAAAGTTGAGAGGACTCTGCTTTATCTCTCTGCCGCACTCCGGTTCCAGCTACCGCTCTCCTTGCCTGTCAGCTCACAGCAGTGTTCTACGGGAACGCGGTGACGTCATCCGCCAGCTTCACATTACCGCTGATAGCAGCAGCTCCTATTCTCTGCTCACTTCCTCAGCTTGTGGCGAGTTTTGCTTCGCGCTCCTGCTTGGTAAGCACTGCTCTAGTTTGATCCTCTGAGCTACCGCAGAACATTGTATCTTTGCCTTACTCTCCTAAAAAGAAATCTAAACTTATATGAGTGCTAATATTATTTGTATTTGTTCTGATCCTCTCACTTCCATAAGTTTTTCTCAGTGTGTGGCAGCCATATTTTGTTTTCTCTTGCAAGAGTCTGAATATTATAAACTTTAAACTGCATACAACTCTTATATCAGGATTGTTTTCAACTACCCCTGCTGCTTTATTTTTTCCTTCCACAGTGTCAACCCTGACACATGTGGCAGCCATAGGGGATAAGTGGGAAACTGCACCTGTATATTAAATTGTATTGTGTGATTACTGAGTAATACATTGTTGCGCAGGATCACCATGTGTATCCCATACTATTCACTAATACAATACACCCTATTTAATAGTGTCATATCCTAGCAGTTGTGGTTCTAAAGCACCTGATGTTACATTCTTATTCAAGCTCTTTAAATTTCAGTTCCCTTGACATACTCTTGACATAATACTAAGCCCACTAACATGGACCCAGCTGGGATGAATACACATATTCAGAACCTCACTCAGAGGGTTGATCTGCTTACAGAGGCCTTGAATACCCTCAAAGTGGAGAATGATACTATGAAAACTTACATCCGGGATGTTGTGGATAAAAGGGTCCCCTTACTGGAGCCCCAGGTTAGTACTCCAGAGAAATTTAATGGTGATCGCTCTCAATATAGGGATTTTAAGAATGCCTGTTTGCTCATGTTTTCTTTGAAACCACATACCTATCCAAATGATAGAGCTAGAGTATTAACTGTTATTTCCTATTTGAGGGGTGAGCCACGCACCTGGGCTAACTCCTATTTTGAAAGTAACGATGAGATTCTTAATTCATTAGAAAATTTCTTTACTGCCATGGGTACCCTATACGAAGATCCATACAAACAGCTCACCGCAGAAAACGCTATGAGAAACTTAAAACAGAAGAAAAGAATAGTCGAAGACTATATTACAGACTTTAAAAAATGGGCCAAAGACTCACAGTGGAACAACCTGTCTCTGAGAAATCAGTTTAGGTTGGGCCTATCAGATGGCATAAAAGATGAGCTATCTCGCACTGACTTACCCCAAACCCTAGAAGAATTGATGTCTCTCAGTATTACCATCGACAGGCGTCTTAGAGAGAGACAACAGGAACGCTCCTACCATGATAGCTATCCTAAAAAACAAAACATACCTGCTGTGAGTAAATCTTCTTCCGAACCTATGGATATAGGTTTCATTAAAGGCCCCCTTTCCTCCGAGGAGAAGATCAGGCGTAGGGCTAACAACTTATGTTTATATTGTGCCTGCGACAGTCACACTGTTACAGATTGCCCATCCTTGCAGAAACAGAACAAGGGTAAGACTATCATTCAACCTTTTTGTTGTACCACTCAGCTCTTACCTGATCCATACTTACACTTGTCTCTTCTCTTGCAGTGGGACTCCCATCGGGTCAACGCTACCGCGATCATTGATTCGGGAGCAACAGCTTCCTATATTGATAGTGTATTTACTCAAAAAAATAAAATACCTGTAGTCAAAAAGAAGTCTCCTGTCTTATTAAGAGGTATTGACGGTACTCCTATCCCCACTGGTCCCGTCGAATATCAGACTATCCCTTTACTTATCACCTCCACCAGCCATCATAGGGAATATTTTACTTTTGATATCATTCCCTCTCCTATTGCACCTATTGTTTTAGGTATAAATTGGCTTTGTACTCATAACCCCCAAATAGATTGGAACTCACTTACCCTTGATTTCAATTCAAAGTTTTGTCTGTCTACTTGTTTCCCTGCAACTGTTCTTCATACATCTGCACTTCCTGAGGATCCTCAGATCCCTGCAGTTTACCAGGACTTTGCAGATGTTTTCAGTAAGGCAGAGTCTGAAAATTTACCACCCCATAGAAAATATGATTGCCCTATAGAGATCATTCCAGGGTCTGAAATCCCTACAGGGCATATCTATCCTCTATCCAATCCAGAACTCTTACATTTAAAGACTTACCTAGACGAAAACCTTAAAAAGGGTTTTATTCGCCCCTCTACCTCTCCAGCTAGTGCAGGAATTTTCTTCGTGAAAAATAAGGATGGTACTCTTAGACCCATTATCGATTATCGTCAACTTAACAAGGTTACTATAAAAAACCGTTACCCCTTACCCCTTATTCCTGAGTTAATAGAGAGGTTAGAGGGCGCAAAATTCTTTACCAAACTGGATTTGAGGGGTGCCTATAACCTCATCCGTATAAGAGCTGGCGATGAGTGGCTGACGGCATTTCGAACCCGATACGGTTTGTTCGAATATGTCGTCATGCCTTTTGGGCTCTGTAACGCGCCCGCAACTTTTCAGCACCTCATCAATGATATCTTTAGAGATATTTTAGATATTTTCATTGTTATATATCTTGATGATATTTTAATTTACTCCAAAACATTTGAAGAACATATCTCTCATGTTAGACAAGTACTTTCTAGACTAAGAGGTAACCACTTATATGCCAAGGCAGAAAAATGCCTTTTCAATACACAGTCTATATCCTTTCTCGGTTATGAGATTTCTCCCAAAGGTATCTGTATGGAAAACAAAAAGGTTGAAGCAGTCTTAAACTGGCCCATACCAAAAAGCGTACGTCAGGTTCAATCTTTTATGGGTTTTGCGAATTTTTATCGCAAGTTTATCAAAAACTTCTCTAAGATATCTCTACCTCTCACTACGCTGACAAAAGCTAATACATCGTTTAAGTGGACACCACAAGCACAACAAGCTTTTGATTTACTTAAACAGATGTTCACTTCAGCTCCCATACTCCGTTTTCCTGATCCTAATTTACAGTTTGTACTGGAGGTAGACGCTTCCAACCATGCTATTGGAGCTGTTCTCTCACAGAGAGAGAGTTTGAAAAAACCCCTTCATCCTGTCGCCTTTTATTCTAGAACTCTAAACTCTGCAGAACAAAATTACCCTATTGGTGATAAAGAACTTTTAGCTATAAAACTGTCTTTAGAACATTGGCGACACCTTCTTGAAGGCACTCCAGTGCCAACACTCATTTATACGGATCACAGAAACCTCCAGTATTTAAAATCCACTAGAACACTCTCGGCCAGACAGGTTCGCTGGAATCTTTTTTTTTCACGCTTCAACTTTCTGATAACCTACAGACCAGCAACAAAAAACCAAAAGGCCGATGCCCTTTCGAGAATTGGAGGCCATCCCAGTTCTCCATCAACCCTTCGTTCAGTGATTCCAGAAAACAATTTCATCTCTTTTACAACAGATATCACACCCTTACTTAAAAAGGAACAAACTTTGGATTCCACAAAACCATCACAACTTCTACAAAAGAACTCTCAAGGTCTGTATACTCATGACACAAAATTGTATGTCCCTCCTACTCTCAGACCTTCATTTCTCCGATCTATTCATGACAGCTTTTTAGCTGGTCATCCAGGTTTGCGCAAAACGCAGGAATTGGCAAATAGGACCCACTGGTGGCCAACCATCTCTGCCGATGTCAGAAATTATGTAAGCTCTTGTGCAACCTGTTCTGTTTCCAAGAGGGATAAACATTCCCCTTATGGTCTCCTTTTACCTTTACCAACTCCAAAGAAACCTTGGGCTGAAATTGCCTTAGATTTCATCGTCGATTTACCTCTATCATCAAAAAACAATACTATATTAGTGGTTGTCGATCTATTCACGAAGATGTCTCATTTTATTGCTTTCCCCAAACTTCCTACTGCTCTAGAGACAGTTCACTTACTCATTGAACATGTTATTAAACTACATGGCTTACCCATATCTATACTCAGTGACAGAGGAACTCAATTCTCTAGTAAACTTTGGCACCAATTCTGCAAGACTTTCTCAGTTGAAAGGAAACTGACAACTGCCTATCACCCCCAATGCAATGGACAGACCGAGAGATGTAATCAATGGTTAGAACAATTCCTAAGATTATATTGTTCCAACAACCAAAATTCTTGGTCTGATTACCTCCCCTATGCGGAGTTTTGTTACAACAATACTATCCATTCCACCACTGGTATCACACCATTTTTTGCAAATTACGGCTTTCACCCAAACTTCCATTTATTTCAAAACTCTGCCACATCATCCCCCACTATATATGAATTGTCTGACAACATATCAGCTAACTTCAAACTATTGAATCTGCTATAAACAGCGCAAAAGAAGTATACAAACGGTATTATGACCGCCGTAGACGTCCTCCTCCTCAGTATAAGGAAGGTGACCTGGTTTGGCTCTCCACCAAACATTTACGTCTCAATACTCCTTCAAAAAAGATGTCTCCTCTATACATCGGTCCATACCCAGTATTACGTACCATAAATGCTAACGCAATACGTCTCAAATTACCATCTACCCTCAAAATTCATCCTACTTTCCACGTCTCGCTTCTCAAGCCCTACAGAGAAGTTAGAGACCCCATTACTTCGGTAGTGCAACCACCAGTTACTATAGACCCTACTGTGGAGTACGAGGTACACACTATTTTGGATTCACGAATTAGACGTGGTCACCTAGAATACCTCATTCATTGGAAAGGATACTCGCACGATGAGGATTCCTGGGAACCAGCTTGCAACATTTCGGCTCCACGTTTAATTACACTTTTCCATCAGCGACATCCAGATCGCCCGAAGCTTTGAGCCCCAGAGTGGCTCCTTGAAGGGGGGATTCTGTCAGGTATCACATAACCAATATACCTTTAAGACCCAGTGCAGTCTCACTCCTTTCCCTATTTAAGGCTCCTCCTCATGATATCTCATTGCTTAGTATTGCAGTAATCTTTCCTAGATCCTCTGTGAACCTATGCCATCCTGTGAACGCTGTTCACAAACCTCTGAACTCCTGAGAAACTTAACATTGAAACTCCTATCTCTGTTGTCTTGTATTATTTTAAGGCAACTTATCGTTTTTCCTGTGTTCTATATTTAAAGTTGAGAGGACTCTGCTTTATCTCTCTGCCGCACTCCGGTTCCAGCTACCGCTCTCCTTGCCTGTCAGCTCACAGCAGTGTTCTACGGGAACGCGGTGACGTCATCCGCCAGCTTCACATTACCGCTGATAGCAGCAGCTCCTATTCTCTGCTCACTTCCTCAGCTTGTGGCGAGTTTTGCTTCGCGCTCCTGCTTGGTAAGCACTGCTCTAGTTTGATCCTCTGAGCTACCGCAGAACATTGTATCTTTGCCTTACTCTCCTAAAAAGAAATCTAAACTTATATGAGTGCTAATATTATTTGTATTTGTTCTGATCCTCTCACTTCCATAAGTTTTTCTCAGTGTGTGGCAGCCATATTTTGTTTTCTCTTGCAAGAGTCTGAATATTATAAACTTTAAACTGCATACAACTCTTATATCAGGATTGTTTTCAACTACCCCTGCTGCTTTATTTTTTCCTTCCACAGTGTCAACCCTGACACATGTGGCAGCCATAGGGGATAAGTGGGAAACTGCACCTGTATATTAAATTGTATTGTGTGATTACTGAGTAATACATTGTTGCGCAGGATCACCATGTGTATCCCATACTATTCACTAATACAATACACCCTATTTAATAGTGTCATATCCTAGCAGTTGTGGTTCTAAAGCACCTGATGTTACATTCTTATTCAAGCTCTTTAAATTTCAGTTCCCTTGACATACTCTTGACACATATAGACAGGAGAAGGTATGTGATAGCTGGTAATGCACTGAAGGAATGGAAGTCATATAGACAAGAGAAGGTATCTTATAGCTGGTAATGCACTGAGGGAATGGAAGTCATATAGACAAGAGAAGGTATGTGATAGCTGGTAATGAACAGAAGGAATGGAAGTCATATAGACAAGAGAAGGTATGTGAAAGCTGGTAATGCACAGAAGGAATAGAAGTCATATAGATGAGAGAAGGTATGTGATAGCTGGTAATGCACAGAAGGAATGGAATTTATATAGACGAGAGAAGGTATGTGATAGCTGGTAATGCACAGAAGGAATGGAAGTCATATAGACGAGAGAAGGTATGTGATAACTGGTAATGCACAGAAGGAATTGAAGTCATATAGACGAGCGAAGGTATGTGATTGCTGGTAATGCACTGAAGGAATGGAAGTCATATAGACAAGAGAAGGTATGTGATAGCTGGTAATGCACTGAAGGAATGGAGGTCATATAAACGAGAAAAGGTATGTGATAGCTTGTAATGCACAGAAGGAATGGAAGTCATATAAACAAGAGAAGGTATCTGATAGCTGGTAATGCACTGAAGGAATCTAAGTCATATAGACAAGAGAAGGTATGTGATAGCTCGTAATGAACAGAAGGAATGGAAGCCATATAGACAAGAAAAGGTATGTGATTGCTGGTAATGCACAGAAGGAATGGAAGTCATATAGACAGGAGAAGGTATGTGATAGCTGGACATGCACAGAGGGAATGGAAGTCATACAGACGAGAGAAGGTATGTGATAGCTGGTAATGCACTGAAGGAATGGAAGTCACACAGACGAGAGAAGGTATGTGATAGCTAGTAATGCACTGAAGGAATGGAAGTCATATAGACAAGAGAAGGTATGTGATAGCTGGTAATGCACTGAAGGAATGGAAGTCATATAGACAAGAGAAGGTATGTGATAGCTTGTAATGCACAGAAGGAATGGAAGACATATAGACGAGAGAAGGTATGTGATAGCTGAAAATGCACAGAAGGAATGAATGTCATATAGACAAGAGAAGGTATGTTATAGCTGGTAATGCACAGAAGGAATGGAAGTCATATAGACAGGAGAAGGTATGGGATAGCTGGTATTGCACTGAAGGAATGGAAGTCATATAGATGAGAGAAGGTATGTGATAGCTGGTTATACACAGAAGGAATGGAAGTCATATAGACAGGAGAAGATATGTGATAACTGGTAATGCACAGAAGGAATGGAAGTCATATAGATAAGAGAAGGTATGTGATAGCTGGACATGCACAGAGGGAATGGAAGTCATACAGACGAGAGAAGGTATGTGATAGCTGGTAATGCACTGAATGAATGGAAGTCATATAGATGAGAGATGGTATCTGATAGCTGGTAATGCACTGAAGGAATGGAAGTCATATAGACAAGAGAAGGTATGTGATAGCTGGTAATGAACAGAAGGAATGGAAGTCATATAGACAAGAGAAGGTATGTGAAAGCTGGTAATGCACAGAAGGAATAGAAGTCATATAGATGAGAGAAGGTATGTGATAGCTGGTAATGCACAGAAGGAATGGAAGTTATATAGACGAAAGAAGGTATGTGATAGCTGGTAATGCACAGAAGGAATGGAAGTCATATAGACAAGAGAAGGTATGTGATAGCTGGTAATGCACTGAAGGAATTGAAGTCATATAGACAAGAGAAGGTATGTGATAACTGGTAATGCACAGAAGGAATGGAAGTCATATAGACGAGAGAAGGTATGTGATTGCTGGTAATGCACTGAAGGAATGGAAGTCATATAGACAAGAGAAGGCATGTGATAGCTGGTAATGCACTGAAGGAATTGAAGTCATATAGATGAGAAAAGGTATGTGATAGCTGGTAATGCACTGAAGGAATGGAAGTCATATAGACGAGAGAAGGTATGTGATAGCTGGTAATGCACTGAAGGAATGGAAGTCATATAGACAAGAGACGGTATGTGATAACTGGTAATGCACAGAAGGAATGGAAGTCATATAGACAAAAGAAGGTATCTGATAACTGGTAATGCACTGAAGGAATCAAAGTCATATAGACAAGAGAAGGTATGTGATAGCTCGTAATGAACAGAAGGAATGGAAGTCATATAGACAAGAGAAGGCATGTGAAAGCTGGTAATGCACAGAAGGAATAGAAGTCATACAGACGAGAGAAGGTATGCGATAGCTGGTAATGAACAGAAGGAATGGAAGTTATATAGACGAGAGAAGGTATGTGATAGATAGTAATGCACAGAAGGAATGGAAGGCATATAAAAGAGAGAAGGTATATGAAAGCTTGTAATGCACTGAAGGAATAGAAGTCATATAGATGAGAAAAGGTATGTGATAGCTGGTAATGCGCTGAAGGAATGGAAGTCATATAGACGAGAAAAAGTATGTGATAGCTGGTAATGCACAGAAGGAATGGAAGTAATATAGAGAAGAAAAGGTATCTGATAGCGGCTAATGCACAGAAGGAATGGAAGTCATATAGACGAGAAAAGGTATGTAATAGCTGGTAATGCACAGAAGGAATGGAAGTCATATAGACGAGAAAAGTTATGTAATAGCTGGTAATGAACAGAAGGAATATAAGTCATATAGAGAAGAGAAGGTATGTGATATCTGGTAATGCACAAAAGGAATGGACCTGATATAGACAAGAGAAGGAATGTGATAGCTGGTAATGCACAGAAGGAATGGAAGTCATTAAGACTACAGAATGTATGTGATAGCTGGTAATGCACAGAAGTAATGGGAGTCACATAGACAAGAGAAGGTATGTGATACCTGGTAATGCACAGAAGGAATGGAAGTCATATAGACAAGAGAAGGTATGTGATAGCTGGTAATGCACAGAAGGAATGGAAGTCATATAGACAAGAGAAGGTATGTGATAGCTGGTAATGCACAGAAGGAATGGAAGTCATATAGACAAGAGAAGATATGTGATAGCTAGCAATGTAAGGTGAAGGAAGGTGAGGAAATAAGAAAGTGTGGAGAGAAGGAAGCACAAAGATGAACTAGCTGGTAAAAACAAGGAGGGAAGAAGTTAAATAATTTAGACTAAAATGTTACTTACGCATAGCATCAAATACAGATAATTTATATTAACTTTAATGCTAGTGTAGTATGAAGTTTATTTCAGTTCCATTCAGCTACTTACAGACAATGTGCATATTGTTACAACTTCTCATAATTACCTAGTTTTGCGTTATGGTGCGGTACGGCTTTTAACGCTGAAATGGCCAGGAACGCATATTACGAGTCGTGTCGGTATAGCTATACCGCAAGCTTTTTAGCCTGTAACGCAACGTCCATTCCGCACTCAAAAAATTAATTTTTTTTGTGGGATTTTCATAGCGCCTGTATTACAGGTTGTGCGGTCTGGCTGAAATGCTTGCGTTACAGCCTATACCGACACAATCCATATTGCCATCTGAGAGCAGTAGTTATAGATTTTGTGTAAAAAAAATGTTTCACAAAACTCACAACTTAACTTTTCCAAAGTACACTAACACCCATAAACTACCTATTAACCCCTAAACCGCCACCCTCCTGCATTGCAAACACTATATTAAACCTATTAACCCCTAATCTGCTTCCCACCCACATTGCGACTATTAAATAAAGTTATTAACCCCTAATCTGCCACCCACCCACATCGCCAAAACTATTTAAATATATTAACCCCTAAACCACCACTCCCCGACATCGCCGACACTAATAAAAGTTATGAACCCCTAATCTGCCGCTCCCCGACATCGCCAACACCTAAATAAACCTATTAACCCCTAAACCGCCAGGCCCCTCACATCGCCAATGCTATAATATAGTTTTAACACCTAAAACTCCAGCTAACTACTAAACTAAACCTATTAACCCCTAGACCGCCAGCCCCCCAAATCGCAAAACACTATATTAAGCTATTAACCCCTAAACCTAACACCCTCTAACTTTAAATTAAAATTACAATATAACTATCTTTAAAAAAATAAAAACTTACCTGTGAAATAAAAATAAACCTAACATTAAACTATAAATTAACCTAACATAACTATTCTAATAAAATAAAAAAATACTACAAATTAGAAACCTAAATTACAAATTTAAAAAAAATCTAACACTACGAAGAAAATTAAAAAATCTAAAATTACAAAATATAATAAACACTAAATTACGAAAAATAAAAAACACTAAGCTTGCAAAAAATAATAAACGAAATTACCAACAATAAAGGCAAATTACACCTAATCTAATAGCCCTATAAAATAAAAAAGCCCTCCCAAATAACCCCCCCTAACCTACAATAAACTACCAATAGCCCTTAAAAGGGCCTTTTGTAGGGCATTGCCATAAGTTAAACAGCTCTTTTACCTGTAAAAAAATTACAAAGTCCCGCCAACAGTAAAACCCACCACCCAACCAACCCTCCAAAATATAAAAACCTAACTCTTAAAAATCCTAAACTACCCATTACCCCTAAAGGGGCATTTGTATGGGCAGTGCATTGCCCTTAAAAGGGCATTCAGCTCTTTTCCAAGTGCCCATCCCTAATCTAAAGAAAACAAACCACCTAAAAAAAAAAAATAACACTAACCCCAGAATATCTACTCACGGTTTCTGAAGTCTTGAAATCCATCTTTATCCAGGCGTCAATAAGTCTTCATCCAGGCGGCGACACCTTCATCCATCTCGGGGACGTCTTCTATCTTCATCACGGCATTGCGTAGCTATCCTGGAAGTTGATCCTATCCTGCACGTAGCGTCCTCTTCATACGGTCACCGCCGTACACTGAAGTTGAATGCAAGGTAGCCATTTCAAAATGGCGTACCTTGCATTCCTTTTGGCTGATTTGATTCTTCAAATTCAAATCAGCCAATAGGATGAGAGCTTCTGAAATCCCATTGGCTTTTCAAAACAGCCAATAGGATGAGAGCTACTGAAATCCTATTGGCTGATTTCAGGATGCTCCACGCAGGATGGGATCCACTTCCAGGATAGCTCTGACGGGATGAAGATAGAAGACATCCCCGAGATGGAAGAAGGTGTCGCCGCCTTATTGAAGACTTCTCACCGCCTGGATGAAGATGGATGTCCATACTTCAGGAACCTTGAGTAGATATTCTGGGGTTAGTGTTAGTTTTTTTGTTGTTTTTTTTTTAGATTAGGGATGGGCACTTGGAAAAGAGCTGAATGCCCTTTTAAGGGCAGATGAAAAAGAGCTGAATGCCCTTTTAAGGGCAATGTCCATACAAATGCCACTTTAGGGGCAATGGGTAGTTTAGGATTTTTTAGAGTTAGGTTTTTTTATTTTGGGGGGTTGGTTGGGTGGTGGGTTTTACTGTTGGGGGGACTTTGTTTTTTTTTACAGGTAAAAGAGCTGTTAAACTTAGGGCAATGCCCTACAAAAGGCCCTTTTAAGGGCTATTGGTAGTTTATTGTAGGTTAGGGGGTGTTTTTTTATTTTGGGGGGCTTTTTATTTCTATAGGGCTATTAGATTAGGTGTAATTGTTTTTATTTTTGATCAATTCGTTTATTATTTTTGTAAGCTTAGTGTTTTTTATTTTTGTAATTTAGTGTTTATTATTTTTTGTAATTTTAGATTTTTTTATTTTTTTTCGTACTGTTTTTAAATGTGTAATTTAGGTTTTTAATTGATAGTATTTTTTTTTAATTTCATTAGTATAGTTATGTTAGGGTAATTTATAGTTTAGTGTTAGGTTTATTTTTATTTCATAGGTAAGTTTTTATTTATTTAAATATAGTTATATTGTAATTTTAATTTAAAGTTAGGGGGTGTTAGGTTTAGGAGTTAATAGTTTAATTTAGTGTTTTGCGATGTGTCTAGGGGTTAATAGGTTTAGTTTAGTAGTTACTATGTGGGGAGCTGGAGGTTTAGGAGTTAATACTTTATTATAGCGTTGGCAATGTGGGGAGCTGGCAGTTTAGGGGTTAATAGGTTTATTTAGTAGCAGCGATATGGGAGGCCAGAGGTTTAGGGATTAATCATTTAATTTAGTGTCCGCGATGTCAGGAGCGGCGGATTAGGGGTTAATAACTTTATTTAGGTGTCAGCGATGGGGGGGGGGGATTAGGGGTGTTTAGACTCTGTTAGGGTGTTAGGTTTAAACATAACTTTTTTTTCCCCATAGACATCAATAGGATTGCGTTACGGAGATTTTTAATTCCGCACTTCAGGTGTTTTTTTCTTACACACTCTACCCATTATTGTCTATGGGGGAAAGCGTGCACGAGCACGTCAAATCAGCCCTTGGCTTTTGTGTGGTATGGAGCTTAATGCCACCATATCGCATGCACAAGGAGGCTTTTCAGTAACTCGTAATGGCAGGGCTATGGAGAGGGAAATAACGCAATTTGTTGGCATTAGTTTTGCACCCTATTTAGAGCAAAACTCGTAATCTAGGCGAATGTAAACTTTAAATGGGTTTTTAAGAGATCTACTACATGATGTTTCCTCCAGCATAACTAACATTTTTGCTGTTTACTTGTGTGGTGCTGCTAAATTCAATAAAAAATGTGTACAGAAACCAGTAGCCAATGAAAGGGCTGTTCTATTCTATTCAAACTGGCCAATAAAAGGGCTGTTCTATACTGTTCAAACTGGCCAATAAAAGGGCTGTTCTATTTAAACTGGCCAATAAAAGGATTGTTCTATTCTTTTAGGTACATTAGCTGAACTTCCTCTTTATGCTCTATTTAATCAGTTTTGAAAATTTTATAAAATAAGGAATACATTTGAAAATGATATCACTCCTTTTTCCTCAATTTACTTTACTTTTACATGCATTTTAAGTATCTACTAAAAAAAAGTTTTTTAGTAGATACATGTATGTGTGTGTGTATGTTTGTGGAACCAGCAAATTACAGACCTTGTTACTACAGCATGGGGGGGTGGGGGTAAACAGTGTCACTATACAGTACCACTATATACAGTACGGGGGGCTGGACTATGTCACAGACTACTGTGGTCACTTTATAAAGTACTGGGGCAGGTAGGATCAGGCCAGCCCTCTCACCGGCAGATTACAGACTATGTCACTGACTCACTATATACAGTACTGGTGGGTTAAACAGTGTAACTATATACAGTAATAGGCGGTCAGACCATCTCACAGACTGTGGGCACAGGGTACCTCCTTTTGCAGACATGAAATCTGATTCACATTTTTTTTCTGTGTTAAATGTTAAAAAAAAAAAAAAAAAAAGATATGTATCAAATTCACTTTTTTTTGTTGGGGGGGGGGGGGGCCTTCTTAGATTCTTGTTACTTCTCTGCCTTACCGGTTCAGATACTGTTCTTCCTGTATGCAGACTTTAGAGTAAAACGAAAGTAGAGATACCTAAAATGAAATTATACATTTATTATAAACTGAATTCATTTTATCACATGTTTTGGATCATATAGCGGACAATCTAAAGATAAACCAAGATTAAAACTGAAAACACAGTATATATGAACAGCTCATTGTGTGCCACATGTATATAGCAGGATATTATACTTTATTAAATGTCACTAATTTCCAAAGTTGTACATAGCTATGTAGTTATACAGATTGTATTATTATAATACACAGTATAACAAATTATGTTGCATGAATTCTACTGTGTTTATAAGACATTCTTTCAGAACTTTTATTGACCAATAAGTGTGGAGTCTGAAAAGGCAACCACACTGTTTGTTCATTCCCTATTTCTTATATGGAATTCTAAATTATATATATATTCTAATTTTGATAATCTGCAATCTGCTTGTGGTTACTTATGACACACTAGGTATTAGATAGAGATAGCTAATAGTTGTATCCACCACTGCTGCAATTGGCATAAGTGCTTTTGCCTTAAAATGTTATGTAAATTTTTAATTCACTTTTTGCACGTGCTATTTCATGTGCGTTTATATTTACGTGACATTACCATCAGCATTTTTTTCTGGTGGTAGGGGTTTAACTCACTTTTAACATGGTGGATTCACTTGGGCTTTGTTTGAGAAAGGAGTGTAGACCCTGAAACATCACAGAATAAAGCTCAACTCTATGTAAATGCAGAGAGTGCTGGTGTTTAATGCAGTATATATATATATATATATATATATATATATATATATATATATATATATATATATATATATATATATATATATAATAAAATATAATAAAGGCAATGGGGGGATTTATCAAGCTCTGTATGGAGCTTGATGCCCCTGTTTCCGTATGCTGTCGGCATTTATCAATGTGCAGCAGACATGATACGCTACATTGTATCATGTTCGCTCGCACGATGATAAATCTACCCCTATGTATATATATGTAGAGTTGCCCATCATTAAAAGTTACATTTGTAAAACATGAAGAGATTTTTACTATATAAAATGCTATATGTATACTATTACATCAGTTAATAATATTTTTTTCTCACCTGTATAACTGTAAATACAGCTTGAACAATTGGGAATGATGTAATGAGGACTGACATACATTGGTGCAACTCGTGGTAATAACCAAGAGTCAAGCAGTCAAGTACTAAAGTTGCCAAAGCAAAAAGGCACAATCCACCTACAAGAGATAAAACAGACTGAAAATACAGACTTTGCATAGAAATCATGAAGCTCTGAAGCTTGCTCAAGACAAGATGTAATTCTAAGTTTACAACAATCTGCATAGTGTTCATTCTTAAAGTGAAGGTAAAGTTTTCTGAGTTGGAAGATACCAAAGCTTCTTTTGATACTTACATAAGCTAATCGCTAACTTCTTATCTCTCTATAATTTTCACTTTTCAAAATATATACATTTATAATTCCCTACCGTTTCCATTACTGGTTCCTCCCAAACCTTTTTGCTTGCTTTTCTGTTCTTAGACGTATAGAGCAGTCCCACCCGCTCTATACGTCTCTCTAAAGCGCGTTCACTATGCCCCATTTCAACTGTGCATGTGCAAATCGGCGACATAGCTCTCTACAAAGCATGCGCTAACCGGCGTGTTTGCAGCATTGATTGTTACGCATGCGTGAATCGGGAGCGCGCAGGGAATCCTAGATGAGCAAAAAAATATTGCGCATGCGCAGCTCATAAAGGAAGAGGATGACGTTGATTGATGGCCGCTTAAATGCTGCAAGAAGAAAAGAAAAAGAGAAACATTTCAGCAAGTTTTTAAATCTTGATATCTTTCTAAGAGGGCACACTCGGGCCCCAAATCAACTGAAATACATAACAATAACTGAAGATTGCATTAATTATAGGAGACCACTTGTGGGTCTCTGTATCATGACCTTAGGTTTTAATTTTAATATAGAATCAGTAGCGAAGCCTTCAAACTGACACAATGGGTCACTTTTGGGCCCTATCTTGATCTTAGTAGCTTCAAGGAAGGCAACTGAAAAATATTTTTAAATTATAGACTCAACTGGCAAGTTATGTTGATCAGTCCTGCTGAGCTAAGTATGGTAGGTAGAGTCAACACTGTGGTATTGTGTAGAAGTAAATACTAGGGGAGTAGTTAAGGTTGCGGTATATGCAAGAGAAACCGCATATGTAGTCCTCCTAATATAGGTGGCTCATTATATGGGGGTGGGGAGGTGGTAGTTTAAGTGCAATGGGTCTCTTATACGTCTAAGGTAGAGAGGGTTTGCTAGATAGAATTTACTGGAAGATGTTAACCTCCTATGAACCTCTTGTCAGTCTTGGGAAGACTTGTGGCATAGTCAAGATATTCAATTATTAGCTATATAAGTGTGGCATAGAGGTGACAGACTAACATTAAAGCAAAAATCAAAACAAAACAAGAACAGGGTTATTCTACATTCTTCTTATGGTCACAAGGGCATATAAGTCCACGCCACCTCGGCCGCTGGCAGCAGGACCACCAGCCCTTACAATATGCACTAATGAAGGGAGCACCCTAAGACTATCATGTTCCTAAAGTTGCTCTGCTCACTTGATAAAAACCCCAATGACGTGTCCCCACTTATGGACTTCTAGGAAATAGTAGAATAGTTCCAGATATGAAAGTTATAATATTCATGGAGAATGTGATGTTAACTGAGAACGGTAGTATTGAATATGTTTATTCCTATTTAAAACTAAATACTTACCTAAATACTTACCTATACAATAAACCCTAAGCTAGCTACAATATAACTAATAGTTACATTGTATCTAGCTTAGGATTTATTTTTATTTTACAGGCAAGTTTGTATTTATTTTAACTAGGTAGAATAGTTAGTAAATAGTTATTAACTATTTAATAACGACCTAGCTAAAATAAATACAAATTTACCTGTAAAATAAAACCTAACCTAAGTTACAATAACACCTAACACTACACTACAATTAAATAAATTACCTACATTAAATACAATTAAATAAATTAAATTAAATTAGCTAAATCACAAAAAACAAGCAAGCACTAAATTAAAGAAAATAAGAAACAAATGACAGATCTTTAAACTAATTACACCTAATCTAATAGCCCTATCAAAATAAAAAATCCTAACCTAAACTAAACTACCAATAGCCCTTAAAAGATCCTTTTGTGGGGCATTGCCCCAAAGAAATCAGCTCTTTTTCCTGTAAAAAAAATACAAAAACCCACCTAACAGTAAAACCCACCACCCACACAACTAACCCCCCAAATAAAAACATAATTTATGCTTACCTGATAAATTTATTTCTCTTGTAGTGTATCCAGTCCACGGATCATCCATTACTTATGGAATATATTCTCCTTCCCAACAGGAAGCTGCAAGAGTCCACCCACAGCAAAGCTGCTATATAGCTCCTCCCCTAACTGCCATATTCAGTCATTCGACCGAAAACATGCAGAGAAAGGAAAAACCATAGGGTGCAGTGGTGACTGTAGTTCAAATGAAAAAATTACCTGCCTTAAAGTGACAGGGCGGGCCGTGGACTGGATACACTACAAGAGAAATACATTTATCAGGTAAGCATAAATTATGTTTTCTCTTGTTAAGTGTATCCAGTCCACGGATCATCCATTACTTATGGAATACCAATACCAAAGCTAAAGTACACGGATGATGGGAGGGACAAGGCAGGTACTTAAACGGAAGTTACCACTGCCTGTAAAAAACCCTTTCTCCCAAAAATAGCCTCCGAAGAAGCAAGGTATCAAATTTGTTAAATTTGAAAAGTATGAAGCGCAGACCAAGACTCCGTCTTGTAAATCTGTTCAACAGAAGCCACATTTAAAAAAGGCCCAAGTGAAAACCACAGCTCTAGTAGAATGAGCTGTAATCCCTTCAGGAGGCTGCTGTCCAGCAGTCTCATAAGCTAAATGAATTATGCTTTTTAACCAAAAAGACAGAGAGGCTGCTGAAGTCTTTTGACCTCTCCTCTGTCCAGAATAGACAACAAACAAGGTGAACGTTTGATGAAAACTGTAGTAGCTTGTAAGTAAAACTTTAAAGCACAAACCACGTCCAATATTGTGTAATAGACGTTCCTTCTTTGAGGAAGGATTAGGATACAAGCATGGAACAACTATCTCTTGAGTGATGTACTTGTTAGATACCACCTTAGGAAAAAAACCAGGTTGGTACGCAGGACTACCTTATCCGTACGAAGGACCAGATAAGGAGAATCACATTGTAACACAGATAACTTGGAGACTCTACGAGTCGAGGAATTAGCTACCCAAAAGGAACTTTCCAAGATAAAGATTGATATCTATGGAACAAAAAAGGTTCAAACGGAACTTCTTGAAGAACCTTAAGAATCAGGTTTAAGCTCCATGGCGGAGCAACAGTTTTAAACACAGGCTTGGATCTAACCAAAGCCTGACCAAATGCCTGAACGTCTAGAATACCTGCCAGACGCTTGTGCAAAAAAATAGACAGAGTAAAAATCTGTCCCCTTTTAAGGAATTAGCTGACAACCCTTTTCTCAAAAACATCTTGGAGAAAAGATAATATCCTGGGAATCCAGACTTTACTCCATGAGTAACCCTCAGATATTTACACCATATCTATGTTCAATTTTCCTAGAGACAGGCTTTCATGTCTGTATTAAGGTATCAATGACTGACTCGGAGAAGCCATGCTTTGATAACATCAAGCGTTCAGTCTCCAGGCAGTCCATCTCAGATTGATTCTATTTAGATGGTTGAAAGGACCCAGAGGTAGAGGGACCTGTCTCAGAAGCAGAGACCGTGATGGAAAGGATGACATGTCCACCAGATCTGCATACCAGGTCCTGCGTGGCTACGCAGGCGCTGTCAAAAACACCAAAGCCCTCTCCTGCTTGGTCTTGACCTCCGGAGGAAATCCCACTCCCCCGGAAGAAAAGTCTGACGACTTAGAAAATCCACCTCCCAGTTCTCAACACCTGGGATATGGATAGCTGATAGACAAGAGTGAGTCTCTGTCCAGTGAATTATTGTAAGACTTCTAACATCGCTAGGGAACTTCTGTTCCCCCTTGATGGCTGATGTAAGCCACAGTCGTGTATATTGTCCGACTGAGTATGATGTACCTCAGAGTTGCTAACTGAGGCCAAGTCTGAAGAGCATGGAATATCACTCCCAGTTCCAGAATATTTATTAGAAGGAGGGTCTCCTCCTAAGTCCACTATCCCTGAGCCTTCAGGGAGTTCCAGACTGCATCCCAACCTAAAAGGCTGGCATCTATTGTAACAATTGTCCCATCTGACCTGCGGAAGGTCATACCCTTGGACAGATGGACCCGACATAGTCACCAGAGAAGAGAATCTCTGGTCTCTTGGTCCAGGTTTAACAGGGGGACAAATCTGTGTAATCCCCGTTCCTCTGACTGAGCATGCATAGTTGCAGCGGTCTGAAATGTAGACGTGCAAACGGTACTATGTCCCTTGCCGCTACAATTAAGCCGATTTCATTCATGTACTGAGCCACCGAAGGGCGCGGATGGGATGAAAAAACACGGCAGAAATTTAGAAACTTTTGACAACCTGGACTCCGTCAGGTAAATTTTCATTTCTACAGAATTTATCAGAGTCCCTAGGAGGGAAACCCTTGAGATTGGGGATAGAGAACTCTTTCCTTGTTCACTTTCCACCCATGTGATCTCAGAAATGCCAGTACTACGTCCGTATGAGACTGGGCAATTTGGATGTTTGACGCCTGTATCAGGATGTCGTCTAAATAAGGGGCCACTTCTATGCCCCGCGGTCTAAGGACCGCCAAAGCGACCCCAGAACCTCCATAAAGATTCTTGGGGCTGTAGATATCCCAAAGGAAAGAGCTACAAACTGGTAATGCCTGTCTAGAAAGGCAAACCTGAAAAACGATGGTGATCTTTATGCATCACAATGTGAGGATAAGCATCCTTCAAATCCATTGTAGTCCTCTATTGACTCTCCTGGATCATAGTTAAGATGGTACGAATAGTTTCCATCTTAAATGACGGAATTCTGAGGAATTTGTTTAAGATCTTTAGATCCAAAATAGGTCTGAAGGTTCCCTCTCCTTGGGAACCACAAACATATTTGAGTAAAAACTCTGTCCCTGTTCCTCTCTTGGAACTGGATGGATCTCGTACACAATGTAAGAATGCCTCCTTCTTTATCTGGTTTGCAGATAATTGTGAAAGGCGAAATCTCCCCTTTTTTGGGGGGGGAATCTTTGAAATCCAGAAGATATCTCTGGGATATAAATTCCAATGCCTAGGGATCCTGGGCATCTCTTGCCCACGCCTGGGCGAAGAATGAAAGTCTGCCCCCTATAGGATCCGTTACCGGATAGGGAGCCGTTCTACATGCTGTCTTAGAGGCAGCAGCAGGCTCCTTGGCCTGCTTATCTTTGTTCCAGGTCCGATTGTCTCCAGACCGCCTTGGACTGAGCAAAAATTCCCTCTTGTTTTGCCTTAGAGGAAGAGGATGCCACACCTGCCCTGAAGTTTTTAAAAGGCACGAAAATTAGACTTTTTTTTTTTTTATTTTTTTTTTTGGCCCTTGGTTTGGACCTATCCTGAGGAAGGGCATGACCTTTTCCTCCAGTGATATAAGCAATAATCTCCTTCAAACCAGGCCCGAATAGGGTCTGCCCCTTGAAGGGAAGTTAAGTAGCTTATTTATTAAAGTCACGACAGCTGACCATGATATAAGCCATAGCGCTCTGCGCGCCAGTATAGTAAAAAAAACAGAATTCTTAGCCGTTAGTCTAGTCAAATGAACAAGGCATCAGAAAACAAAGGAATTGGCTAGCATAAGCTTGTCAAATATATTCATCCAATGGAGTCGCTTAACTGTAAAGCCTCATCAAGAGACTCAACCCAGAACGCCGCAGCAGCAGTGACAGAAGCAATGTATGCAAGGGGCTGCAGGATAAAACCCTGTTGAATAAACATTTTTTATCCATTGGATCTAAAAAGCACAACTGTCCTCGTCAGAGGTAGTGGTACGCTTAGCTAGAGTAGAAACTCTTCTCTCCACCTTAGGAACTGTCTGCCAGAAGTCCCGTGTGGTGGTAACTATTAGAAAACATTCTTCTAAAAAATAGGAGGGGAAGAGAACGGCACACCTGGTCTATCCCATTCCTTATTAAAAAAAAATTTAGTAAACCTCTTTAGGTATTGGAAAAACATCAGTACACACCGGCACTGCATATTATTTATCCAGTCTACACAATTTCTCTGGCCCTGCGATTGTACACATTCATTCAGAGCAGCCAAAGCCTCCCTGAGCAACAAGTGGAGGTTCTCAAGCATAAATTTTAAATGTAGAAATATCAGAATCAGGTTAAATCATCTTCCCTGAGTCAAAAAAAATCACCCACAGACTAAGCATATTGTGAGGTAGTATCATACATGGTTCTTAAAGCGTCTGTATGCTCTGTATCTACCCCCAGAGCTAACTGCTTTCCTTTAATTTCAGGTAGTCTGACTAATACTGCTGCCAGAATATTATTCACCACCTTTGCCATGTCTTGTAAAATAAACGCTATGGGCGCCCTTAATCTACTTTGCGCCATTTGAGCGTGAGTCCCTGAAGCGGGAGTCGAAGGGTCTGAAACGTGGGGAGAGTTAGTCGGCATAACTTTCCCCTCGACAGAATCCCCTGGTAAAAGAAACGCTATGGGTGCCCTTGATGTACTTGGCGCCATTTGAGCGTGAGTCCCTAAAGCGGGAGTCAAAAGGTCTGACACGTGGGGAGAGTTAGTCGGCATAACTACCCCCACGACAGAATCCTCTGGTGATAATGTTTTTAAAGACAAAAAATGATCTCTATTGTTTAACATGAAATCAGTACATCTGGTACACATTCTAAGATGGGGTTCCACCATGGCTTTAAAACATAATGAACACAGAGCTTCCTCTATGTTAGACATGTTAGAACAGACTAATAATGAGACTAGTAAGCTTGGAAAACACTTTAAATCAAGTTAACAAGCAAATATATAAAACGTTACTGTGCCCTTAAGAGAAACAAATTTTGTCAAAATTTGAAAAACAGTGAAAAAAAAAAAAAAGGCAGTAAAACAAACGAAATTTTTACAGTACATGTAATAAGGTAACAGAGCATTGCACCCACTTGCAAATGGATGATTAACCCCTTAATGCAAAAAACAGATAAAAAAAAAAAACGACATAGACGTTTTTAAAAACAGACACAACAAACTGCCACAGCCAACAGTGGGAAGCTTCAGTTAACTGTTTCTATGCAAAATTTAAGCCAGCCATGTGGAAAAAACTTAGGCCCCAATAAGTTTTATCACCAAACATATGTTAAAAAACGATTAAACATGCCAGCAAACGTTTTAAAACACATTTTTACAAGAGTATGTATCTCTATTAATAAGCCTGATACCAGTCGCTTTTACTGCATTTAAGGCTATACCAACATTACAGTGTTATCACCAATGTACGTTAAAAAACGATTAAACATGCCAGCAAACGTTTTAAAACACATTTTTATAAGAGTATGTATCTCTATTAATAAGCCTGATACCAGTCGCTATCGCTGCATTTAAGGCTTTACTTACATTACTTCGGTATCAGCAGTATTTTCTTAGTCAATTCTATTCCTAGAAAAATATTTTACTGCACATACCTTATCTGCAGGAAAACCTGCACGCCATTCCCCCTCTGAAGTACCTCACTCCTCAGAATGTGTGAGAACAGCAAATGGATCTTAGTTACATCTGCTAAGATCATAGAAAAACGCAGGCAGATTCTTCTTCCAAATACTGCCTGAGATAAACAGCACACTCCGGTGCCATTTAAAAATAACAAACTTTTGATTGAAGAATAAACTAAGTAGAAAGCACCACAGACTCTCACAACCTCCTATCTATGTTGAGGCTTGCAAGAGAATGACTGAATATGGCAGTTAGGGGAGGAGCTATATAGCAGCTTTGCTGTGGGTGGACTCTTGCAGCTTCCTGTTGGGAAGGAGAATATATTCCATAAGTAATGGATGATCCGTGGACTGGATACACTTAACAAGGAAATACTAACTAAAAAAACCTAAGCTCCCCACTGCCCTGAAAAGGGCATTTGGGTGGGCATTGACCTTAAAAGGGCATTTAGCTCTATTGCAGGCCCAAAGCCCTAACCTAAAAAATTAACCCACTTAATACACCCTTAAAAAAATCCTAACACTAACCCCCAAAGATTCACTTACCGGGACAAGTCTTCATCCAAGCGGCAAGATGTCCGCAATGAAGCCGGCAGAAGTGGTCCTCCAGATGGCCAGAAGTGGTCCTCCAGACGGGCAGAAGTCTTCATCCAGACGGTATCTTCTATCTTCATCCTTCCGGCGTGGAGCGGGTCCATCTTCAAGACACCCGACGCGGAGCATCCTCTTCAAACTACGGCTTCTTCGTAATGAATATCTCTTTAAGTGACGTCATCCAAGATGGTGTCCCTTAGATTCCGATTGGCTGATAGAATTCTATCAGCCAATCGGAATTAATGTAGAAACAATCCTATTGGCTGATTGGATCAGCCAATAGGATTGAACTTTAATCCTATTGGCTGATCAAATCAGCCAATAGGATTGAGCTTGCATTCTATTAGCTGTTTCAATCAGCCAATGGAATGCGAGCTCAATCCTATTGACTGATCCAATCAGCCAATAGGATTTTTTCTACCTTAATTCCGATTGGCTGTAGTGAAAAAGCAGCGTTAGGACCTGTTAACGCTGCTTTTTTACCTTACCGCAAAACTCGTAATCTAACCGTATGTTTCTTAAATCATAGGCTGCTGAGAACTTATAGCAGGAACCCAAATATAAGAATTGTGGTATAGTGTAAGGTATATTATTGAACTAAAAAAGACAAAAAATATCTTGTGAATAATTAAGATAATTAAGTGCTGCTGAGACTTCAAGCAGTATTGAATTCAACAAGGGAACACAGCCTAGTTATTAGGTAAACATTTCTAGTTAGCATACTATGACAGAGACAGAGGGACAGAGCCCCTTATAACAATAGAATAATACAGTGTATGATGAATAAAACAGAATGTAATACATATTAGCATAACTAGATAGCACAAGACTGGAGATATTTAAACCGGCTAATGCAATAGTGAACCAGAGCATCAAGTCCAAGACTGTCATAATGTTGCTGATCCACCATAAAACACTAATAAGTCCATTTTGTACAACTGTGGGGGAATGTCCATTTTCACACGCAATCCCACTGGCAGAAAAAATAGAAGGTATCCTTTACCCCCACACCAGATCGCAAGGCTGAAGACCCTCCATAGACTCGTTGTAGCAACCTGCCACATACTTTTCCATTCATGGCATGGAGCTCAGTAGGCAGAGCTGGTTGTGCGATCAGGCAGCAAGATATCTCGCTATTTCTATAGCTCCTGGGCTTCTCCAGGGCTCCCTCCGGGGTATATGAGTAAAACAGCCTCATATCGCTCTGTAGGTTGAGTTCAAGTGCCGCTGCAGGACTGCAACTGATGCCAAGTAAGCCGGGGTTCCTAGTAACAAAAGGGAAGCAGTATCGCCGCTTGTTCACTGACCTCCATTTCTGAGTCTGATTTTGCCGGGTTGACTGTGCGGTATGAAATATTAGGTCCGCTCTGGCCGTGCACATGACAGCAGCTGTGTCCTTTATGTTTCCGCTCACTTTGTGTATTCCACTGCCCTGGTCGAACTGGGAGGCAGGTATGTAGCTATGGGTGCGCTCATCAAAAATCAGAATCAGGTAGGCTTCTATTAGCTGGAAGGAGGCCTCGATACAGCCCAGAGCGATTGATTCCCAATCTTCCACAGCCGCCATTTTCCAACACGGAGAGAACAACACCGCAGCTGAGATAGCTTCTAGGGCTGCTGCAGTAGCTTAGTTCAGTGAGCTGGGTGCAAATATCGGTTCACCATGTGGGTATTGTGAGCTGGAAGTCTTGTAATGGCCATCTTCGGTCTTTCATCAACTGTGCCTGCAGGCTGTATTTGCATGGCTGTGTCATAGGCTGAAATTAGGATTTAATACGGAGTATAGATGCCCAGACCTGGTTAGCAGGATACTTTATGGAGAGATCATGTAGGGATCTTTAGTAGAACGGTGATATCTCATGTTAGACTAGATTTTTACCTCTAATATCTGGCTTAAGAGCGGGAGCTCTTGCAATGTGCATCCGACAGCTTAGGCAGTTGGCTCCGCCCCCACACAGTAATTTTTAAACTATATAATAATATGTCCAAGAACATGGAAAACTAGAAAGCAGCTGCTTACTCAAGGTTACTATCTATGTTCCAAAATTACTTTAATAAAGCCAAATGCCATGTGTATATGGGCTCAGCCTGGGTGACGCAAACGTATGATATGGGTGAAGTTTGTGCATGTGTGGTTTGGGTGGTCTCAGTTTTCCTATACAGACACTAAAACTTATGAGGAATGGTGGGACGGCCCACCAGCTTGGAAGAACCCTGGTCATTGGCAGATGAATGTGAAGTATGTGATTTCTTCCCATGGCTTTTAGTAACACACTGTGCAGTGATTTTATACAACGATTAACAGTGTAAGGTGGGGGGGAGGTGTTTGGAACTCAGTATGCAGGAATAACAGCCAGAAAGAAGAAAGTCTTTCTAGAGTAATCTTTACTGAAGAAATGATATGCAGAAACAGATTATCAAATACGGAAACAGAACTGTACCAGAACAAATCTTACAATGCAATATAGAACACAAGTCTCTCAACAGTAAGATATTGTGTGAAATGTCCAGGAACAAGATAGCATATGCAAGTGGGTACAAGTCTCTCAACAAGCACATAACTCAGCGAGTACTGTTAGTAAGATATTTTGTGAAATGTCCAGGAACAAGATAGCATATCTAAGTAGGTAAAAGTCTCTCAACAAGCACAGAACTCAGCGAGTACTGTTGGTAAGATATTTTGTGAAAAGTCCAGGAACAAGATAGCATGTGAGAGTAGCACAAATATTTGTAGAATAAGCATATAACAAGGATTTTTGGTCTTAGTGGCAGTATAACATACCCAAGCATGTCAGCAGAGGTCTTTGGACTCAGCAGAAGCAGAAGCATCAATCAGCATTACAACAGGGGTCTTTGGTCCCAGTGGCAGTATAGCATACCCAAGTATGTCACCAGAGGTCTTTGATCTCAGCAAAAGCAGAAGCATACATCAGTATTACAACAGGGGTCGTTGTTTCCAGCGATAGTATAGCATACCCAAGTATGCCAGTAGAGGTCTTTGGTCTCAGAGGAAGCAGAATCATACATCAGTATTACAACAGGGATCTTTGGTCCCAACAATAGTATAGTATACCAAAGTATGTCAGCAGAGGTCTTTGGTCTCAGCAGAAGCAGAAGCATACATCAGTATTACAACAGGGGTCCTTGGTCCCAGTGGCAGTATAGCATACCCAAGTATGTTAGCAGAGGTCTTTGGTCTCAGCAGAAGCAGAGAAGCAGGAACCAAGAAAGCACCTTCCAAGGCAATAACGCAGTGCAGAGTGAAGCACTGAGTATCCATTTATGAGAATTCCCACACCTGTGCCTTTCAGGTGGGAGTTCCAATAATCAGTTACTGGCCCTTTAAATCTAGGCAGTGTGCGGCAGCGTGCACCTAGAGATTCGCAGCAGCTGCTGTTGCTAACAGACTGGTCTCAATTATATAATTGAACAGATCCCCTAACTGTATGTTAAGCTAACCTTTTATAATTTTTGCATAAGAACATAGTTAAAATAATATAATAGAAAAAATACAAGCAATAGATATTGATGCTAGTATTCTCATAATCATTAAAATTATTAAATTTAACTTCAATGGTTTACTCATCATAAAGCCCAATTAGATCCCAATCCTATTTACAAAACTGAATAAATATGTCCATGTAGAAATATGAGACTTATGTACAACACAAGCATATAATTAAAATAGTGCACACCGAAACAGATCCAATATTAATATCATTAGTAGATGTTATTTTACACAATATTATCACAATATATATCAGTTCACATTACTAAGTATAGATAAGCGCACAAAAGAAAAAGCACATCATGATTGTATTATAATACAACTTAACTTTAATAGAATGATCCCTTAAAAATGGTAACAATTTAAATAAATATTCAAATGCTCTTGTAATATTTGTCCTAATTGTCTCAATTGTTTTAAAAAAACAAATAGGACAAAACACTAGTACATATCGTTATAGGATTAAATCAAAAACTTCACATTTTACCATATATAGGGAATGACATCTATATTAGAGAAATTCATTAAATGAATCCTGTATAACTTTATAACAAATTTTAATGTATGAATGCATTTAAATATACCAATTGAAACATAAGAAGGCTACCTATAAACAAAAAGGGAGGAGTCATCAAGAAGACTGGAACCTTAAATAGAGCCGAAAACCACACTATAACATATAAGTCTTGATAAAGGCGCAGGAGAGCGCTGAAACGCGTAGACAGACTATCGAGTGTGGATTTCTAAAAGCCGCTAAAAAACCAAGCAAGCCAGGATTACAAGGAGATACACTCCCCCCACGATCAGGTTACCTGATTGGCCTCCAACGGAACACGTGAAACAGACTACGTCAGGGAGAGGAAGCAAGCCGCCCGGAACTTCAAACGGAGAGACGCTGATCCTCCATTAAGGTACAACATCGAGCGAGCAGCTTCCCAAGACCCCTACACAACAAGGTAAGACACAATCAGAGGTCCGGTTAGGGGGAGTGCAGCAACACCACATTGCATAACATTGCCCAGATTTGGAGACACGAAAGAACTCAAAGAACTCAGTTGTGGCCACAACATTTTTCCGCAACAATTGTATACATAATTCAAAAGTTCAAGTCAAGACACACAAGAGAGTGTGCACCGGAGTTTTTGATACCATATCATAAGTCAAACTCTAGTAGCCTTTTTATGAGAGTAACATGTTTTTATATGTGTGCATAGGCAAATAACTGGCGGTCAACAAAACCATTTTGATTTTATTTTATCTTATGCAACTATTTTATCTGTGAAATATTTCAATTTTCACGTGAATTGTCATAAAAATATATCATTTGAATATATAAAAGTTTGGTGTCATCCCTATAAAATACGGAGGAGCATTTAAATAATTTTTCTGATAAAGGGATTTAAAGGTATACTACGGTACTAGATTCTTAAATGTATACACCGATAGCATAATATATGCACCAGTAGCACAATATACAAATTAGTATGGTCATCACTATATAACACTAAGGAGGTTTCAAAATAACATTGCCGATAGGATAAATTATAGCTCACTATTGCGAAGTCACTACACAAAGTATTTAGTCACTACACTTTGAAAGGATGACAAGGTAAAACACAAGGAATATTAAATTGTGAATACACACTAATAATTAGATAGTATATAGAATTATCACTAAAAATTAGTCCTACTCACAGCTATAACTATTAGCGCTCCCCACCCCCCCACCCCCACACACACTTTGCAAACCTTTGATATTGGGAGAATATCAGAATTGGGGTAGCATTGTGAGCTGAAAAAGGTCTGATAATAGCACACGCCACACACACCCCAAGCACAGACAGCATATCTAAGTAGGTAAAAGTCTCTCAATAAGCACAGAACTCAGCGAGTACTGTTGGTAAGATATTTTGTAAAAAGTCCAGGAACAAGATAGCATGTGAGAGTAGCACAAATATTTGTAGAATAAGCATATAACAAGGATTTTTGGTCTCAGTGGCAGTATAACATACCCAAGTATGTCAGCAGAGGTCTTTGGACTCAGCAGAAGCAGAAGCATCAATCAGCATTACAACAGGGGTCTTTGGTCCCAGTGGCAGTATAGCATACTCAAGTATGTCACCAGAGGTCTTTGATCTCAGCAAAAGCAGAAGCATACATCAGTATTACAACAGGGGTCGTTGTTTTCAGCGATAGTATAGCATACCCAAGTATGTCAGTAGAGGTCTTTGGTCTCAGAGGAAGCAGAAACATACATCAGTATTACAACAGGGATCTTTGGTCCCAACAATAGTATAGTATACCCAAGTATGTCAGCAGAGGTCTTTGGTCTCAGCAGAAGCATATATCAGTATTACAACAGGGGTCCTTGGTCCCAGTGGCAGTATAGCATACCCAAGTATGTTAGCAGAGGTCTTTGGTCTCAGCAGAAGCAGAGAAGCAGGAACCAAGAAAGCACCTTCCAAGGCAATAACGCAGTGCAGAGTGAAGCACTGAGTATCCTTTTATAAGAATTCCCACACCTGTGCCTTTCAGGTGGGAGTTCCAATAATCAGTTACTGGCCCTTTAAATCTAGGCAGTGTGCGGCAGCGTGCACCTAGAGATTCGCAGCAGCTGCTGTTGCTAACAGACTGGTCTCAGCGTCTCTCCGCGTGGTACGCCGAGACGGATCACTGGGGCCTGTCTTCACCGCAACTGCGGCCAGGAGAGAGGTCAGAGACCTAGCTGTGACAGCAGCCGGGTAAGTCAGGGTTTCTGACAGTGACCCCTACTTAGGCGTGATCTCCGAGGACGACAGTGAGTAGGATGGTTAGGAGGTTTCTTCTTGAAATCTTGGATGCGTGCATGAGCATGAACTTAAGTTGCTGGTACCTAACTTCTCTCTTCAGGATCATATCCCTTCCATTGGATGAGATTCTTCTGTTTTCCTCTATGGATTCTGGCATTCAGAATATCTTCAACTTTATATTCTTCTGATCCATGCACCATGGCAGGTCCTGGTGTAGACAGTGTATGAGATAAAAAAACGGATCTGGTATTACAGGTTTAAGGAGAGAAACATGAAATACTGGATGAATATGGTAGGATGAAGGTAGTTGAAGACAAATTGCTACTGGAGATATCATTTTCTCAATGGTGAAAGGTCCAATAAAATGAGGACCTAATTTCTTAGAGGGTAGTGCAAGCCAGAGGTGAGAAGTGGATAAATATACTTAATCTCCTACCTAATAATCTGGGGTGGGACGTCTTTTCTTATCAGCATAGTGTTTGTATTTTTGCTCAGCCTGTAGAAGCTTTTTCTTTACAAGTGCTTTAATATGATAGTTTTAGGGATAGTTTTCAATTATAGCTCCTCATTGACCTTCAAATAATTCTTGCTATCAGAAATCCAGAAATTTCTAGATTAAATCAGTTGCTTTAGAAATTTGACAAATAATGCGGGGGGTGCTCACTGTCCTATGGTTAAAGTATATATACAAAGGTAAGGGAAAGATGGGCAACAAAATGGAGCACTCAAAGAAAGCAGTATCTATTATTATTGACATGCCCATGCATGTGCAGGCAGAGAAGATTGAGTTAATTATAAAATATAACTTTTATCAAAGGTACATAAAACAATCATAGCAGGTAAATTACTGGAATTCTTGTCCCACTGTAAAGAGAGAGATATGGACAAACGAGCCTTTGAATACCTGGGTATATGATTAATAGAAAGGAGAGGAGTAGGTTGCTTACCCCTAGTGGTTTTGAGTTTCACAGTACAGTCTCAGACTCGATGTCCAGGTTTTCCATAATATAAACAGAGATGTAAAGATCTTCTTCTTTGCTTTACAACATCTGAGAGGGGGCCTCTGAATCCTCCTATCTGCATTGGTTCTTATGTGGGAGTTGTAGGAAGAGATGAAGATAGAGGACGAACAATATGTTTGTGAGGTGGAATATGTGTAGCAGTATTTTCCATACGTCTCTCCCTGAGATGACAATCTATCTGGGTTGATAGATAAATCATCTCTTCTAGAGTTTTTGGGACTCCCACTTGTGCTAACTTGTCCTTTAGGCTATCGGATAGGCCCAACCGAAACTGATCAAGAAGAGCAGCCTCATTCCAGGATGTTAGGGTAGCAAGTTGGCGAAACTCAGTAATATAATCCTCTACATCTTTCTTGCCTTGCTTGAGGATAAAAATTCTTGCTTGAGCGGTGGAAGTTTTATATGGGTCTTGATATTGTGTTTCTAATGTTTTCAGAAACTGGTCCCAGGACTCTAGGAAGGGGGCATGAGAGACAAGTTGTTGATGAGCCCATACTTGAGGTTCGTCTGTAAGAAGTGAAATGACAGTTTGTACACGTATGAAGTCAGAGTAGTATGTCTTAGGTTGTAGGGAGAACAACAATTTGCAAGAGAACAACATTTGACAGTATGTTCATACTGTCTGAGTTACAGCGTTAAGTTGCTGAGTAAGGGCCTCAACTATTCCTGCGAGTTCCATGTCTTTTTGACTGAGTTATTCTATAAGGTGGGGGGAGGTGTCTGGAACTCAGTATGCAGGAATAACAGCCAGAAACAAGAAAGTCTTTCTAGAGTAATCTTTACTGAAGAAATGATATGCAGAAGCTGATGAATCAAATACAGAAACAGAACTGTACTAGAACAAATCTTACAATGCAATATCTCTCAACAAGCACAGAACTCAACGAGTACTGTTAGTAAGATATTTTGTGAAATGTCCAGGAACAAGATAGCATATGCAAGTAGGTACAAGTCTCTCAACAAGCACAGAACTGAGCGAGTACTGTTAGTAAGATATTTTGTGAAATGTCCAGGAACAAGATAGCATATGTAAGTAGGTACAAGTCTCTCAACAAGCACAGAACTCAATGAGTACTGTTGGTAAGATATTTGTGAAAAGTCCAGGAACAAGATAGCATATGAGAGTAGGCACAAATATTTGTATAATAAGCATATAACAAGGATCTTTGGTCTCAGCGGCATTATAGCATACCCAAGTATGTCAGCAGAGGTCTTTGGTCTCAGCAGAAACAGAAGCATCAATCAGCATTACAACAGGGGTCTTTGGTCTCAGCAGCAGTATAACATACCCAAGAATGTCAGCAGAGGTCTTTGATCTCAGCAGAAGCATACATCAGTATTACAACAGGGGTCTTTTGTCCCAGCGATAGTATAGCATACCCAAGTATGTCAGCAGACGTCTTTGGTCTCAGCAGAAGCAGAAACATACATGAGTATTACAATAGGGGTCTTTGGTCCCAGCGATAGTATAGCATACCCAAGTATGTCAGCAGAGGTCTTTGGTCTCAGTCGATGCATACATCAGTATTACAACAAGGGTCTTTGGTCAAAGTGATAGTATAGCATGCCCAAGAATGTCAGCAGAGGTCTTTGGTCTCAGCAGAAGCATACATCAGTATTACAACAGGGGTCTTTGGTCCCAGGGAATATAGCATACCCAAGTATGTCAGCAGAGGTCTTTGGTCTCAGCAGAAGCAGAAACATACATCAGTATTACAACAGGGGTCTTTGGTCCCAGCGATAGTATAGCATACCCAAGTATGTCAGCAGAGGTCTTTGGTCTCAGCAGATACAGAAACATGCATCAGTATTACAACAGGGGTCTTTGGTCTCAGCAGAAGCAGAGAAGCAGGAACCAAGGCAATAACTCAGTGCAGAGTGAAGCACTGAGTATCCTTTTATAGGAACTCTCACACCTATGCCTTTCAGGTGGGAGTTCCAATAATCAGTAGCTGGCCCTTTAAATCTAGGCAGCATGCGGAACACTGAGACGGATCACTGGGGCCTGTCTTCACCACAACGGCGGCCAGGAGAGCGGTCGGAGACCAAGTGTTAGCCGTGATGGTGGCCAGGTAAGTCAGGGCTCCTGACAAACAGTGACACATTGGGGTATTGTCATCATCAAGAGATTGAAGTTACCTATTAAAATTAAGGGCTAACAAAAGGTGGGACAAAAACTGTCACGGATACCAGGCTGCAAGGGTTAAACCCCCACCCCCTACTACCTAGTCCCTCTTCTTTCTCAGCAGATTTGGGTTTGTTAGAGCAACCATTCTTGGTAAGCTGTCCGGTCAAGCCCTGGAGGCCTTCCATACTGTCCCTGCTGGGGACAGGAAAGACTATCACAAAGTTAAGGAGCGTATCCTTGCCCAATATGGCCTCACGCCGGAAGCTCACCGGAGGCAGCAAGAGGGGCAGCCTTTCACAGATTGGACACAATGGTTCACCCGTGCTATGGACTCTTGGTTCACCAGCTGCAAAGTGACAACCTTGGCCGAAGCCACACAGCTTATCCTGATGGAGCACTTCTACAACCATGCTCCAGCAGAGGTAAGAGAATGGGTCCACGATCTACGACCCAAAACAGCAGACCAAGCAGCCATTGTGGCGGACCAGTACCTGGATGCCAAGTTTCAGGTCTGCCCTGAGCCATGACCAATGCCTCGCTCTGCTCCATCCCCTGCCTGCCCTCTGGTGGCTCCTCGACAGCCACCGACACGGCCAGCACCTGTCCGCCCTGCCGGGCCCAGTGCACCCCAGAGATGTTATGGGTGCAGGCAGGTGGGCCACTTCCGGAAGGACTGTCCGGTGCAGCCACCAAGCAACCACCCCCCTCTGACTCAGTGGGCAAGAGCTCCTGTCGGGAGCTATCAAGCTGCTGCCCACTGTCTGTATGCAGAGGGCCCTACCAATTACACCGAATGGGCGGAAAAAGAATTTCGGGTTCCTGCATGAGATGGACCCTGTGACTGGCAACAACTGCAGGCACCATCGCCAGGATGTCTGGGTCAACGGGCAGTCAGCCTGGGGACTAAGAGACACTGGAGCTACAGTCACCCTGGTCCAACCCCACCTGGCCCCCACCTCAGACCACACAGGGAGGTCACTTGCTGTTTGGGTAGCTGGGGGTGCCGTACTAAGTATCCCCACAGCATGAGTGCACCTGGATTGGGGTGTCAGCTCCCGTGCTGTGGAAATTGGAGTCAAGGAAACAACTTCAGCCACCTTGCCTCGACCTTTGTGTGGGATAACTCTGGGGACCCAGGTAAGACATTCCACCATAACTCCTACCCTACCCCCCGACCAAATCTCCTAGGCGTCTCCCTTTAACTTCACCCAGGAGACTCTGATCAACCCGACCCTAGCCCCTTAACATGACCAAATAGGGACTGACCCCCAGGGCCCCGGGTAGGAATGTTTTCAGTGGGAGAAAGGGCTCCTGTACCAAATCTTCGAGAGGAGAAAAGGGCCGGTGCCCAAGCGCCAGCTGGTAGTACCGAAGAAATATTGGTACAACCTTCTGCAGATAGGGCATAATATCCCCTAGCAGGACATCTAGGAAAGTCCAGGACCCATCACCGACTAACTCAGACCTTCTTTTGGACAGGGGTTACAGTTGATATTAAGCGATACTGTCAGACTTGCAAAGTGTGCCAGAAAGTAGGAAAGACAGGTGACCATTCCAAAGACTCCTTACACCCCCTCCCCATCATTGATGAACCCTTCAGCAGGGTTTCTGTAGATATTATTGATCCCTTAACCCAACCCAGCCCCACAGAGAAGAAATATATACTCACAGTGGTAGATTACGCCACTAGATACCCAGAGGGAATCCCTTTGGCTAATATCCAGACAGGGACGGTGGCAGATGTGATGCTCCAGATATTCACCAGGGTAGGCTTTCCCCGGGAAGTGATCTCTGACCAGGGAACCAAGTTTACTGTGGAGAACACACAGCAGTGATGGAAACTGTGTGGGATCAAACCCCTGCACAGTGCCCCCTATCACCCCAAGACTAATGGGTTATGTGAAAGGTTCAATGGGTCCCTGAAGCAGTTGCTTAGGATGTTCTCGGCCTCTCACAGGGACTGGAAAAGATACCTGCTGCACCTCCTATTTGCATACAGAGAGGTGCCCCAGGAATCGACGGGATTGTCCCCATTTGAGCTAGTGTATGGCCGGAAAATTAGGAGGACCCCTAGACCTGTTAAGGATCCCCAGAAGAGGAGGGACACTCCGTTGTGGAGTACGTTTTTTAATTCAGGGACTGACTGAAGGACCTCGCTGAAAGGGTGCAAAAGAACCTTCAGGTTGCTCAAAGCAGACAGAAGCGGTGGTATGACTGGAATGCTCATAACCAGATCCTGGCAGTGGGGCAGAAGGTCCTAGCCTTGAAGCCTGTGAAAACGGACAAGCTACAGGCTTCCTGGCAGGGACCCTACCGAGTGGTAGAGCAGCTGAACGACACCACATATCTGGTAGCTAAATGTTCAGATGACCGAGTCTGCCGGAACTTTCATGTGAACATGCTGAAGGCATACCTAGAAAGGGCCAGGACATGACCACCATTTGTGTTCCAAGAGTCTACCCATGCTGGAGCTCCCCGTACAAGTCCAGAAAATGCTAGAGGATAGGCGAGACATGTTCTCCATTACCCCTGGGTACACCACGGCGGCGATACACCGAGTGGAGACCCCTGGGCAGGTGCCCCTACGACAGGCAGCGTACCGGGTCCCTGAGGCAGTCAGAGACAGTATGCACTGAGAGCTCAGGGAAATGCTGGACCTAGGTGTTATTGAATCATCCAACAGCCCCTGGGCCTTCCTGGTGGTGCTGGTACCCAAGCGTGATGGGACCACCAGGTTCTACATAGACCACCGTAGGCTCAATGACCATGGTCGATGCCTACTCTATGCCCCGGGTCGATGACATACTAGACCGGATCGCCCATGGCCACTTATTGACCACCCTAGACCTCTGCAAGGTATACTGGCAGATCCCCTTCATCGGGTCTGACCCTGAAGCCTGACAAGTGTACAATAGGGCGCTCAGAGATCCAGTACCTTGGACACCAGGTGGGTTGCGGGAAGCAGAGGCCGGAGCCGGCCAAGATTGAGGCAGCCGCGAACTGGCCCACCCCCAAGACCAAAACCCAAGTCTAAGCTTTCCTAGGGACCACAGGGTACTACTGTATATTTGTCCCCAATTACAGTGCCCTGGCCAAACCCCCAACCGACCTAAAGCATAAACCACTATCCCGGCAGGTCCTGTGGTTCCCATAATGTGAAACTGCTTTCCAGAACCTTAAGACTGCATTAATCTCCTGTCCTGGCCGCTCCTAACCCAACCAAACATTTTTGTGACCACACAGATACCTCAATGTTCGCTTTGGGAGCAGTACTAAACCAGGTGGACGAGGAAGGACAGGACCACCCCGTAGCCTACATCACTCGGAAGCTGTTACTCAGGGAGGTAATCTACATGGCGGTGGAAAAGGAGTGCATGGCTCTGGTGTGGGCCCTTAAGAAGCTTCAACCGTACCTCTATGGGAAGCCCTTCACCATCCTCACAGACCACAACCCCCTAGTTTGGCTCAACCAAGTTTCTGTAGACAATGGACGTTTGCTGCAGTGGAGTTTAGCCTTGCAACCCTTCAACTTTGACATTCAGTACAGGCCGGAAAAAGCAATGGAGACGCTGATGGACTTTCCCGGCAAACTGAAGTGGAATAGCTCCTCGGACAATCCCAGGCCGACCCGTGTGTGGATCTAGCTGGGTCTGCTGAACTGGAAGGGGGGAGCTGTCACAAATACCAGGTTGCAAGGATTAAAACCCCCTACTACCTAGCCCCCTCTTGTTTCTCAGCAGATTTGGGTTTGTAAGAGCAATCGCGATCTCCCAGACCATTAATTTGCTTTGTTTTATGGTTTACACATCATCAAGAAAGAGTTGGTCCCTGACCTCCTAGTCCCTCTCTGACTGGCCGGGCCCCTGGAACTGCCAGCCGGCCACATCGACCCGCATCCCGGTGTCCTTTACCCCACATCGCTCCAGCGGCCCCTTGTCCCAGAGCTCTACTCTTTTGGGGATTGGTACCCCTTGGGGAGGGCAAGAGGTGGGGGGATTGCCGGAAGGGATCTCCCTTGGGAACTAGTGGTTCCGGACCCCCCTGTATAACCCCCACTCCCCAGTGGCCTTCCTGGGGTACGTTTAATCACCCATAGCTCTGGCCCCTAGCCATGGATCATGTTGCTTTTTTTCCAACGACATCCTGAAAGTGCCACTGCTCCCCCGGGATCACCCCGGAACCACCATCACTATACCGCTGGACCCTATGGGACAATGGACTCTATGGATGGCCCAGCCTGTCTGGAGGGACGGGTAAGGCGGGAGATTTCGGGTACTGATGATCTTGTGTATAAAAACTGTCACCTAGATTACGAGTTTTGTCGGTAATGCTGTGCGGTGCTAACGAGCAGTTTTCCTTCATCGCTCACCTACAGACAACGCTGGTATTACCAGTTTTTACAAACATCTCACCTCAATACCAGCGCTGCTTACGGTAGCAGTGAGCTGGCAAAACGTGCTCGTGCATGATTTCCCCATAGGAATCAATGGGGAGAGCCGGCTGAAAAAAAACCTAACACCTACAAAAAAGCAGCGTAAAGCTCCTAACGCAGCCCCATTGATTCCTATGGGGAAATACATTTTATGTCTACATCTAACACCCTAACATGAACCCCGAGTCTAAACACCCCTAATCTTACACTTATTAACCCCTAATCTGCCGCCCCGACATCGCCGACACCTGCATTATATTTTTAACCCCTAATCTGCCAATCCGGACCCCGCCGCCACCTACATTATACTTATGAACCCCTAATCTGCCACCCCCAACAACGCCGACACCTACATTTTATTTATTAACCCCTAATCTGCCACCCCCAATGTCGCTGCAACCTAACTACATTTATTAACCCCTAATCTGCCACCCACAACGTCGCCGCCACTATATTAAAGTTATTAACCCCTAAATCTAAGTCTAACCCTAACCCTAACACCCCCCTAACTTAAATATAATTTAAATAAATTTAAATAAAATAACTATCATTAACTAAATTATTCCTATTTAAAACTAAATACCTATAAAATAAACCATAAGTTAGCTACAATATAACTAATAGTTACATTGTAGCTAGCTTAGGGTTTATTTTTATTTTACAGGCAACTTTGTATTTATTTTAACTAGGTAGAATAGTTATTAAATAGTTATTAACTATTTAATAGCTACCTAGTTAAAATAAATACAAAAGTACCTGTAAAATAAATCCTAACCTAAGTTACAGTTACATCTAACACTACACTATAATTAGATAAATTACCTTAACTAAATACAATTAAATACAATTTTAAAAAATGATCTAAAGTACGAAAAAAACAAAAACTAACTTACAGAAAATAATAAAATAATTACAAGTTTTTTTAAACTAATTACACCTAATCTAATCCCCCTAATAAAATAAAAAAGCCCCCCAAAAGAATAAAAAGCCCTACCCTATACTAAATTACAAATAGCCCTTAAAAGGGCCTTTTGCGGGGCATTGCCCCAAAGTAATCAGCTCTATTACCTGTAAAAAAAAGTACAATACCCCCAACATTAAAACCCATCACCCACACACCCAACCCTACTCTAAAACCCACCCAATCCCCCCTTAATAAAACCTAACACTAACCCCTTGAAGATCACCCTACCTTGAGAAGTCTTCACCCAGCCGGGCCGAAGTCCTCAACGAAGCCGGGAGAAGTGGTCCTCCAGACGGGCAGAAGTCTTCATCCAAGCCGGCCAGAAGAGGTCCTCCAGACGGGCAGAAGTCTTCATCCAGGAGGCATCTTCTATCTTCATCCATCCGGCGCGGAGCGGCTCCATCTTTAAGACATCCGACGTGGAGCATCCTCTTCAAACGAAGTCCAACTGAAGAATGAAGGTTCCTTTAAATGACGTCATCCAAGATGGCATCCCTTGAATTCCGATTGGCTGATAGAATTCTATCAGTCAATCAGAATTAAGGTAGAGAAAATCCTATTGGCTGATAGTTATTTTATTTCGATTTGTTTAAATTATATTTAAGTTAGGGGGGTGTTAGGGTTAGGGTTAGATTTAGGGGTTAATACATTTAATATAGTTGCGGCGACGTTGGGGCGGCAGATTAGGGCTTAATAAATGTAGGTAGGTGTCGGTGATGTTAGGGATGGCAGATTAGGGGTTAATAAAATTTAACTAGTGTTTGCGATGCAAGAGTGCGGCGGTTTAGGGGTTAATATATTTTTTATAGTGGAGGCGATGTCTGGTTCGGCAGATTAGGGGTTAATTTTTTTTTATTGTTTGCGATGTGGGGGGGGCCTCGGTTTAGGGGTATTAGTGAACTTTTTAGCACTTTAGTTAAGAGTTTTATGCTACTACTGACTTTTAAATGTGGTATCAGTCTTGACAGGAGAGGCTGTACCGGTCACTTTTTGGAAGACTCGTAATACCAGCGTTAGGCAAATCCCATTGAAAATATAGGATACACAATTGACGTAAGTGGATTTGCGGTATTTTTGAGTCTGACCAAAAAAGTGAGAGGTACACCTGTACCTGCAAGACTTGTAATACCAGCGTTAGGAAAAAGGGACCTCTCAACGCTGCTTTTTAAGGCTAACGCACAACTCGTAATCTAGCCGTGTGTGTTTTCCCAATAAATATATACTTCGTGTTTTCACCTGAATGCTAGTCTGTCTAGTTATATTGGTGGGATTGCCTAAAATCACTTTCTCCGCTACATAGCGGCAGGTTCCAGATACTTTGGCGGAGCTACCCAGTCGGGGTAGCCGGAGTCCGTCACAAAAACTTTGCAATCAAACTTTAATCAAGATTTTCCACAATGTATATTTGACCTATCTTTAACTGAGGAACTACGCTCAACATCTAAACTTCACTCATTTAACCTTCTGGACAAATGACCCTATGCAACAGCTCACACATTTCTGTAGCAGAGATAGATCAATAAGATCAATTTGCTCCTTATTAGAAGATACTCTTGGCTACAACTGACCTGTAAAAATGAAGAAGCTATTAGTGGGACAGTAAAATCAAAATTAAACTTGCATGGTATAGATAGAGCATACAATATTAAACAAATTTCCAATTTACTTCTAATGCTTTGTTTTCTGGTATCACATACTGAAGAGTAAATCTAGGTAGGCTCATAGGAGTTCAGGAGCCTTAACGTGTATTTAGCAATCTTTGGGCAAAATTACAAGTTGCACGCTATGTATTTTCCGTGCGCGATGTGGTCTTTTTTCAAGCAAATTTAATTGAGCAGAAATCACAATTGTGCGCGCACAATCGCCTTTTACACAACAATCCTTTCTGCACTCGAAGAGCTGTAGTTAACAGTTTTCAGCAACAAAACAGTTTCATAAAACACTTCAAAAATACATTACAAAGTACAGTTACACATTAATATTAACACTGTCTATTAAAAATTATTTAAAATAAATATTGCACACAAAAGTTATAAGGGCAGGAGATCTCGGGTGTTAGAAAAAAAAATCAGACGCAGGGATTTTACATTGACATATATAGAGAAACATGGATTTACTGTATATGTATAGACATATGTTTAACTACAGAGATAATGAAAATATTTCACACTACAATCTTATGCGCTTTAAACAGTATATCAGAGGGATTTTGAAACAGATATTTGCATATAAATCTCGAGATATCTAGACATATATTCATATACATATCTCACTATAAATAGATATATCAGTCCAAAAATCATCACATATATAGAGAAATATTTATTTACAAATAAATAGAACATATTCGACAAAACATTCTTGCAATATGAAATAATCGCATTTTCATGTACACTTTTCGAGGAGAATACCTCGGGCTTTACGCAACAGATTAGGGTTTTAGTGTTTTTTTTCTATTTGTCTTCTACATTGACATCTATGGGGGAATACGTGAACGAGCACGCAATATGACTTTTTGGACTACGCGGGTTAACGCGCGCGCATAATAGGTTATTTTTAACTTGTAATACCTGCGCAACCCCAAATTCTCAAAAATCTTTATGGGCACTGTGTTTTTGCATTTGCAAAAAACAGATTTGCTGGGCGACTTGTATTCTCGCCTTTTAGAAGCAGTGTTTGCAATGATGTATAACATTGATACAATCAGTGTTGCAAATGCTGCTGGTATAGGCTGCTAAAGACACGTGAACACTCCTGAACTCCTATGAGACTGCCAAGGTTTATTCTACAACAAAAGAATACCAAATGAATGAAGCAAATTTGACAGAAGTAAATTTGCATGTTCCATCTAAACAATGAAAGTTTAAATTTAACTTAATATTCCCTTTGAATAAAATGAATAATATAGCATAATATAAAACAGAACACATCTCTAATTATGGTTCACACCCCATATCCATGTAAAATACTGAGCTGCAATGAATAAGAATATCGTTGTGTGCAAGAAATTAATGAAGAAATGGGATGGGCAGCTTTATAGTTTGCTCTTAAAGAGTTATAATACAACTTGTAATTAAAATACATTTTGCAATCTAGTAATACAATAACATACTAGATGAATATAAAATGTTTGTAATTCGATATATTTTAATGTACAACTTGATGAAACAATAGAAACCGCAATTAAGTTACTGAACGGCACCATTGTTTTGTACATGTGTCGCAGGTCCTTGTCTTCCTATATAATTCAGTAATGATATATAATTGATGCTAACAAGTACAAGTGCAGAAAGTGATAATTAAGTTATCATAAAACCACTGGATTTCTTCCAGTTAATTGCTTTGGAAATCTTAAAGCGATAATAGTGTGTCTAAATAAAGAAGGATTCCAATTAAGCAATTAGTAGTTCATCTGGCATAGTGGATATAAGTTTGCCTCTGGTAATGCCTGGTTGTATGTGTAAAAAATACTAAGAGGTATTTGTTTCTACAATAAAGCATTTTAGCTAAACAATTATAACCCATAAATGGAACCGGAAGCCTTGGCCCTCCAGAACTCTTAGGGCCAGATTATTTAACACTCCCACTCGAGCAGTAAATGCTCTAGAAGTATGTGTTTTGCACGCGTCAGGTTTATTTCTATTTTTGGATTTGCTTCATTCTCTTGTTATCCTTTGATGAAGGAATGTGCTACTGGGAACTAGTGGAACACATGAAGTGAGCCAATGACAAAAAGGCATATATGTGCAGCCACAAATTAGCAGCTAGTTCCCAGTAGTACATTGCGGATCCTGAACCTACCTAGGTATGCTTTTCAACAAAGGATACTAAAAGAACAAAGCATATTTGATAATAGATATAAATTGGAAAGTTATTAAAGTGTTCCATTTGAACCAATAAAGAACATGAAGCAAATCCAAAAATAGAAATAAACCCGACGAGTGCAAAACACATACTTCTAGAGCATTTACTGCTCGAGTGGGAATGTTAAAGGGACAGTACACTGTAAAATTGTTTTTCCATTAATGTATTTTAAATGACTTGTTATACCAACTGCAGAGTATAAAATATTTGAGAAATTGCATTTTCAGGTTTATTTGTGTATCTGAAGTAGCTGGTTTTGTGCTTTGAAACCACAGCCTATTACAATGGGTTGAGCTTCAGGTAATATCAGATCTCATTATGTTATCACTTTTATGTACACACACTTGCTTCCTTATCTTATATTTGTCTGGAACACCAAAGCTCAATACATAGAGAGAACAATGGAAAATTATAATTTTATTACTTAACTATCATGCCCCCCACTGAGGGTGTAATCTCTTCTGCTGGTTGTGTTTACTTAGGCTTGTCAATAGCATATACGCCAGTATCAAAACTTTCAGTATAGGTTGGGAAACCACAAGCTAAATCAGCTATTTCAAATGCTGAAATATGAGTAAAGGAGCTACTTGCAACCAATTTAATACACTCTAGCAGGTAAAAAGGATCATTGGGAATAATTTAAAGGGGAAAAAGTTTTTGGGTGAACTGTCCCTTTAAGTAATCTGGCCCTAAGATTTCTGGAGGGCCAAGGCTTCCGGCTCCCTTTATGGGTTATAATTGTTTAGCTAAAATGCTTTATTATAGAAACAAATACCTCTTAGTATTTTTTACACATACAACCAGGCATTACCAGAGGGAAACTTATATCCACTTTGCCAGATGAACTACTAATTAGTTAATGGAAAGCCTTCTTTATTTAGACACACCATTTCGTGATCCATTTTTCTTCCGCTGATATTACAAGTCGGGAGAAATCGCCATTGCACTACCGCAATAGTCCTTTCTGCATCAATCCATACCCCAATCTAAGAGCTCTCGTAAAGTGTTTTCTGAAACTAAAACGTTTCACAAAACACAACAAAAATACATTACAAAGTACACTTACACCCATAAACTTTGCGATTAAACTCTAAATCACTATCCCCCACATCTCCAAACCTAACTAAAAAAATGTAACCCTTAAACTGCCATCCCCCCACATTGCAAACACTAAATAATACTATTAATCCCTAAACCACCACCACCACATCGCAAAGTACCTAAATAAATTATTAACCCCTAACTCGCCATCCCCCACATCGCAAACACTAAATAATTTGTTTAACCCCTAAACTGTCATCCCTACACATCGCAAAGTACCTAAATACATTATTAACCCCTAAACCGCCATCCCCCCACATCGTAAAGTAATTCAAATCTAAATCACCTTACCTCAATTAATATACCCATAAGAATAAAAAAAACCTAACATTATAAAAAATAAAAAAAAACTAACATTTACACACAAAAAAACAACATACAATTACAAAAAAAATAAAATAAAAATAAGGAAAGCTTTCATCCTATTGGCTGATTTGAATTTGAAGAATTAAATCAGCCAATAGGAACGCAAGGGTACCCCTATATAAAAGAGGTACCTTGCATTCAATCTTCAGTGTGTGGCTGGAGACAGCTCCCTGTCAATTCTCTGAATAGGACCAACAATGTCGCCGCTGACCTCACCGAAGACAAAACAGCCACCGAAGAAGATAGAAGATGGCCCTCCGTCACCGAAGCGGTATTAGAATAGGAATATTTTTTTTATTTTTGGTAATTTCGTTTGTTATTTTTTGTAATTGTAGGTTTTTATTTTTTGTTATGTAGGTTTTTAATTTTTTTGTATTGTAGGTTTTTTATTTATTGTAATGTAGGTTTTTGTTCTTTTTAATTATTTTTATTGAGGTTGTAAAATAAATAGAACAGGCAAGTAATATCACAGTTCCAAAAAAAAAATAGAAAATCACAACAAAATATACATAAATAAATGTCAGAATAAGATTACAAATATCGCACAGTTATACAAATAAAAGTAAAGCTCAGGTTTTTTATTAAGGTAAATCCCCTTAAAGTATGATGCAAAGACAAATTAAATGATTTCCCTCAGTGATAAATAGAGATCCCTCTTGTTCCCCCTAGAAGAGAATTTAAGTCAGTATGGGGAACCTTGGGGGAAAAGATAAAATAACAAAATGGCCCACTTTTGGACCCAAAATGAAAACTACTATCTTTTTTTTTTTTTTTTTTTTTTTAGAATCAAAGTTTTTTATTGAGGAATACCAGATATACAAGGGTAGCATTCAATAAACATTATACATAGATTTGAAACATGTCACCTCTGAAGTTTTGTCAAGCCATAAATCTCTAGCATAACAAGAAATAATCACATTCTGGCATTACCTCTTTTTCGTTTTGTTACCTATGTTACAACACAGAAAGAAGAAAAGAACCATTCACATTTTGAATACCCAAAACAACTTGTATATCCTATAGTATGGTAGACTGAATGCAATATAAAGATGTATTTGGATTCTATGTAAATAAAAAGTAGCGGATTAATACCGCAGTAGAATTCACCATACTGGGTGAATGAATAATATTTAGAATATTCACCAGAGAGGGTGAATAGGGACTAAGGAGTGAAATAATAAAGAGTCACCCCCTCCCTAGAGTAAGTATACAAACGAGATAGATTTTACACCTAGAAGCACTATAATTAACATCGGGTATACGTCTCTTTAGTTTAAAGTAAGGGGAGAGGGGGGGGGGGAGGGAGATGAGCAAGTTAAATCAGACCCCTTTAAGCTAAAAAACACAACCCAAGAGTCACTGCAAGCTGCATAACGGTGGCCAATCCAAACCTAATTTAAAAGCTATGTATTAACAGTTATATCAATAGTATATATACATATGATATTATAGCATAGACACATCATAAACATGGGATATTTACAAGATTAATGTTACCCCCTAGGTACGGGCCTTATACCCAAGGGAGTCTACATTAAATTAGTAAAGAGGCAATCCCTAGTGATAAATATAAACATAAGGATAATGACATACAGGGATGCCACAATATCATGTTAGTGTCTCCACATATATGCTTAATTACATAAACATATGTACAGTTGAGTAAGTATCATTAACACTAAGTATAGTTAAGCAACCATTACTGTATATAATATAGGTTGAATATAGCTCACCAGGTGCTCACCTTGGTATGGGGGGAGGGATTGGAAGCTCATCTATAGACGGTGCAAAATAAATACTGAGGTTTCTTACTAGTGACATTGGATAGAAATATTTTAGTCATATCAATCAGCCCATCAAACCTAATTACCTTTAATAGAAGTGTGTATGTGGTCTTGGGAAGACATAAAATTTGCAATGGGCCTACTCCAGGATTTCAATTGAAAAGCCCCAAAGTTGTATAATAACAAAAACAAAGTCATATTACAAAAACATTAAAAGCTATAGGACAGGCCCATGTATAGCAAGTCAGACCAACTATATAATAACTTAGTAATCCCCTGTCACATATACAGAGATTCCCGCTGTATATATCTGATGCATACCATAAGCCTATTATTAAAACAGCACAATATCAGGTGGGACTATAAGGATTAACTATATGGGAGCATTGAGATAGTATAAAGGTATCAAACTTTATCAAGGACATAGCTCTGTAACGTTTGCAAGGGCCTGTGAAATAAAAAATGATGTAACCATATTCTCTAGAATAAGCACATGTCCAAGTAACCCATATATAAATAAGATAATACGTGAGGACATGTCCCTAGGACAGCATAAGGCGGCACCATTTGTAAACAATAAGAAACTAGAGTGCCGATATATATATCAACTACAGTGTGTGTCCTAAGTGAAACAAATCTGAGTAAATCAGTTAAAACATACTACATGCACTAAAACTGGAACCAGGCCTTGTATGATGGCGAACATTACATAGTTCTCAAGTAGACAATATGGATAAATATTTTAATAAGTCCAGCATAAGACAGGGATATTGTCATCCGGATGGTATGTGTGAGGACAGTGACCTATACACTGATCATCTCTGCCGGACAATAAAACTTAGAAGAGGTTAGCCCACTCCAACTCTGCCAGAGCCTCTGTAGAGAAGTCTCACAATTTCATGCCCTGAGTCAGCGTCTATGTTAGTAAAGTCTCCCCATAATTCTGGGTTGCCCTGCAAAAGCCCTGCAAATATGAACCGGCCCCATGTGTCATTTTCTCCTAGCACAGAGAGCGCACCATTCACAATGACCGGAACATACTGCAGGGTATCTAGCGACATTATGAAGTCCGGGATCTGGTTCTCAGGGGGGCAGTGTGAATCTCCTGTCAAATGTAATGCGGTTATGATCTGCGGTATTCTGTCTCAATCGCCTAGCTCCCCACTGACCGGCACTATCAAAACTAGGCTTCTCTCAGTCACAGGTCTCCTCTCTGCCCTTGTAAATACATACTGAGCAGAAAAATCAGCGCTGGTCTGAAGTGTTTGCTGAGCTGGTATTGGTACTCGTCTAGGCTGTGAGGTTTCATCGCTCCTGTTGGGGTCCGTTGTAGTCGCCATTTTAGATGGAGGCTTAACCGCTTCTCTACTCAGGTTTCTAAGTTCAAGCCTCAGATCATTGAAGCTATAGTCAATCTTCTGCAGCATTTTCTCTAGTGATGCCTGTATTAGATATGATAAGTCCGGCATATTTGAAGGTGCAGTAGAGGACCCAAAGCAAGATAATAGATATATATCTAACGATCTCCGCTGCCACGTGGGAATTCAGATAGTTTGTCGCTTTGCAAGAGACATAAAAGATGTCTGAGACCTTGTTCAAATAAAATTTTAGCAAGACTGCTTTCCCCCGTACATGAGATAGACTCCTGAGTTGTGTTGATGGATATAAAATCCAATTATATCATTTTGATATGTGATATTGGTAGCAGAGCCGCAGACAAACACGTCTGCTCGCTCTGCTAATTAGCTCCGCCCCCGAAAACTACTATCTTATGAAACATATTCTCTTGCTCAATATATATATATATATATATACACATATATTTTTTTATATATATATATATATATATATATATATATATATATATATATATATATATATATATATATATATATACTAGTCCTAAAGCCCATTTACACAGGCCATTTTTTGAAGTACAGTGGTCCCAACCCTTGCTCTCTCTCCCTCCCCCTCTATTTTGCTCTCTCTCTCCCCTTCACTTTTGCTCTCTCTCCCCCCTCTCTTTTGTGCTCTCTCCCCCTCTCTTTTGCACTCTCTACCCCCTCTCTTTTGCACTCTCCCCCCCTCTTTTACTCTCTCTACCCTTTTTTTTGCTCTTTCCCCCTCTCTTTTGCTTACTCTTTCCACCCTCTCTTTTGCTTTCTCTCCCCCCTCTTTTGCGCTCTCTCTCTCCCCCTCTGTTTTGCTCTCTCGCCCCTTCTCTTTTGTGCTCTCTCCACCTCTCTTTTGCTCTCTCTACCCCCTCTCTTTTGCTCTCCCCCCTCTTTTGCTCTCTCTACCCTTTCTTTTGCTCTTTCCCCCCTCTCTTTTGCTCCCTCTCTCCACCCTCTCTTTTACTTTCTCGCCCCCCCTCTTTTGCGCTCTCCCCCCCCCTCTCTTTTGCGCTCTCTCCCGCCATCTCTTTTGCGCTCTCTCTCTCCCCCTCTCTTTTGCACTCTCTCTCTCCCCCTCTCTTTTGCGCTCTCTACCTCCTCTCTTTTGCGCTCTCTCCCCCTCTCTTTTGCGTGCTCTCTCTTCCCCTCTATTTTGTGCTCTCTCTCCCTCTCTTTTGTGCTCTCTCTCTCCCCCTCACTTTTGCGCTCTCTCTCTCCCCCTCTTTTTTGCACTCTCTCTCTCCCCCTCTCTTTTGCGCTCTCTCTCTCCCCCTCTCTTTTGCACTCTCTCTCTCCCCCTCTCTTTTGCGCTCTCTCCCACCCCTCTTTTGCGCTCTCCCCCCCCCTCTCTTTTGCGCTCTCTCCCGCCATCTCTTTTGCGCTCTCTCTCTCCCCCTCTCTTTTGCACTCTCTCTCTCCCCCTCTCTTTTGCGCTCTCTACCTCCTCTCTTTTGCGCTCTCTCCCCCTCTCTTTTGCGTGCTCTCTCTTCCCCTCTATTTTGCGCTCTCTCTCCCTCTCTTTTGTGCTCTCTCTCTCACCCTCACTTTTGCGCTCTCTCTCCCCCCCTCTTTTTTGCACTCTCTCTCTCCCCCTCTCTTTTGCGCTCTCTCTCTCCCCCTCTCTTTTGCACTCTCTCTCTCCCCCTCTCTTTTGCGCTCTCTCCCACCTCTCTTTTGCGCTCTCTCTTACCCCTCTCTTTTGCGCTCTCTCTCCCCCCTCTCTTTTGTGCTCTCTCTCGCCCTCTCTTTTGCACTCTCTCTCCCCCTCTCTTTTGCGCTCTCTCTCCCCATCTCTTTTGCGCTCTCTCTCTCCCCCTCTCTTTTGCGCTCTCTCCCTCTCTTTTGCGCTCTCTTCCCCTCTCTTTTGCGCTCTCTCTCCCCCTGTCTTTTGCGCTCAATTTCTCCCCCTCTCTTTTACGCTCTCTTCCTCCCTCTCTTTTGCGCTCTCTCCCCCTCTCTTTTGCGCTCTCTGCCTCCTCTCTTTTGCGCTCTCTCTCTCCCCCTCTCTTTTGCACTCTCTCTCTCCCCCCTCTCTTTTGCATTCTCTCCCCCCTCTCTTTTGCTCTGTCTCTTTCCCCTCTCTTTTGCGCTCTCTCTCTCCCCTTCTCTTTTGCGCTCTCTCTCTCCCCCTCTCTTTTGCGCTCTCTCCCTCCTCTCTTTTGTGCTCTCTCCCCCCTCTCTTTTGCACTCTCTCCCTCTCTTTTGCGCTCTCTCTCCCCCTCTCTTTTGCTCTGTCTCTTTCCCCTCTCTTTTGCTCTCTCTCTCCATCCCTCTCTTTTGCTCTTTCTCTCCATCCCTCTCTTTTGCTCTATCTCTCCCCCTCTCTTTTGCTCTCTCTCCCCCCTCTCTTTTGCGCTCTCTCTCCCCCTCTCTTTTGCTCTCTCTCTCCCCTCTCTTTTGCTCTCTCTCTCCATCCCTCTCTTTTGCTCTCTCTATCCCTCTCTATTGCTCTCTCTCCCCCTCTCTTTTTCTTTCTCTCCCCCTCTCTATTGCTGTCTCCCCCTCTCTATTGCTCTCTCTCCCCCCCCCTCTCTCTCTCCCCATATCCTCCTCTCTCCCCCTCTCTTTGTTTCCTCTCTCTCTCCCCCCTTTCTTTTGCTCTCTCTCTTCCCCTCTCTTTTGCTCTCTCTCCTTCCCCCTCTTATTTTCTCTCTCCCCTCTCTTTTTCTCTCTCCCTCCTCTCTTTTGCTCGTTCCCCTCTATTTTGCTCTCTCTTCCCTTCTCTTTAGCACTTTTCCATCTCTTTTTGTCTCTCCCCCTCTCTTTCTATCCCTCTCACCTCTCTCGCGCCGACCGCGTCAGACCCGCCCCGCCACGCCCGGCCACGCCCCTGCACCGTGCCGCCAACAGCAGATCAAGTAAGGCCAGGTGTGTTTGTCCTGTGCTGTCTCTACTGCGCATGACAGCTTTGGACAAACACACTTGGCTTTTTATATTATAGAATATATATATATATATATATACATCCAGCTTATCAGGCTAGGAGGTTTTTTTATTTTTAAGTAATGTAAGGTTTTAATTTAATTTTACAGGTAAGTTTTTAATCATTTTAATGTAGTTAGAATATGTTTAAATTAATGTATGGGTATATTAATTGTTGTAAGGTTATTGGGTTTCGATTTTAATTACTTTGCGATATGGGGGGGATGGCGGTTTAGGGATTAATAGTTTATTTATGTAGTTTTCGATGAGAGGGGTGGCAGTTTATGGGTAAATACTGTATTTATGTTATTTGCGATGTGTGGGATGTCGGTTTAGGGATTAATACTTTTATTTAGTGTTTGCGATGTGGATGGATTGCAGATTAGGGGTTATTAGGCTAGGGGCTTTTTGTAGGGTGTTAGGTTTTTTCATTTTTTTTCTTTCGTTTTTGGGAGTAGGGTGTTTTGTTCTCCATTGATTTCTAGGGGAGAACACATGCACGCGCATGCCAAAATGCATGCAATGTTTGTGATTATCGGGCTACCACTAGCGAAAAAACATATTTTTTTCAACTTGTAGGGCGAGATTACATATACAGCGCAGGCTTCAGCGCAAATGCTGAAACCTGCATCGCCAGTAATTTCACCTCGCACATCGAGTAATCCAATAGACCCCGCCAGCAGTTCATAAAGTGCCGTAAGTCAGATAAACCAGCGATGTCCAGAAATGTGCGTAAATACACATTTCCTGGAGTCACCAGTGGTTTACGGAACTTTAGAAACTACCGGCGCCTAGGAAATAAAAAAAAAAAGTTAAATCTCCCGTAAAAGTCTAACCCGCCTCCCAAAAATAAACACGACGCGTATAAACCCCTATATCAGCAATCCCCCACGCTTCAACTAATAATAAAAGTATTAACCCCTAAACCGACAACCCCCCACAACGCAATATATATATATACCTAATTAAACTAATAACCCCTAATCCACCATTCACCCACATCGTGATGTACCTAATAAATGTATTAAACCCTAATCCGCCATTCACCCAAATCGCAATCTGCCTAATAAAAGTATTAACCTCTATATCCGCCAACCCCAACATTGCAAACTACCTAATAAATGTATTAACCCCTAAGCACCCACATCGCAATCTACCTAATAAAACTATTAACGTGCTGGAGCGGTAGGATCCTACACTTCTCTCTCAATCACTACGAATCATTGGATCCGAACTCGCACTGAAGAGTCTTACAGCTATGTGACGGTGGTTTGGAACTGGGCAGATGTGAGTACACTAACGGTTTTGCTGATAACGATTTGTGTAACGTCACTTGAATTTATGTAGCCCTATTGTACTTTAACTACCAAAGACTATAACATTTATTGAATGGAACTGTTTTCCAACACAGCTGTGAGCTAATTAACACTTCACGCTCCTCCGTTAACATACAAGGTCACTGCCTTTGTATCACAGATTTTGTTAAGATTGTTTGAAGCAGATTTAAGGCTTCAATTTTCTAATACTCATACAGACATGGCAGGGGTGGACACAGGTGCAGCAGATACTATAGCGGACAGTTTTGACAGAAGAAACTGACTATGTGAATCCGGAAATGTTTTTCCAAATGAGCCACAGAGAAGATTTTTTTGATCAAATTTTCTCAATGCAAGATGTACAAATTGACAACCCAGACATGAAACGACAGTTCAAATTACTTGAAAACGCAATGTCTAATGATTTAAGGCTAATGTGGGACATTGTAGCCTTTAATAAATACATAGACTCACATAGGATTCCCAGAGGACTTTGTATTAAAAAATATCCCTCTTTTCTGTTTGACAACACTGAGGATATGGAGGAGTGGAATGCAGCACTCACTGAGTGCTCCTTTAAATTAATTAAAATTCTCATACGTGTTAAAAAATCAAAAACGCACAGCATTAAGTAGCACTATAACAGAATTAAAGGAAGATTTAAAGCAGTATTCAAACTCCATAAAATATGGGACATTACAGAAACAACTTAGTGATAATATTGCTAAACAAGACAAAGAGCAAGCCAAAAGAAAAGGGGAAAAGTTCCTAAGAGATAAGGAGGACTATGATTCAGATAAAGTCTATAATTGGGCAGCATTGAGAAAACTACAGAGAAATAATAGGAACAAACATAAGAAACAACAGAAATCACACAGGAATGAGAGTACAACACATGAAAATCAGGCAGATTCCATGGCACAGACTCCCAAATCTATATTAAAGAAAAAGAAAAATCAAAAGAAGGTGGTCTTCAGTGGTTCAGAAGGGGAAAACTCAGAAACGGATTCATCATTTATGGGAACCTCTTATGGTTCAACATGTTCTTCCTCTCCTTCTTCTGTCACTTCCTCTCTTTCCCCTCCATCTTCCTCTACTTTTTTACAGGGAGCGCCGAGGGACAAATCGGAGATTATAACACCAAGGGTGGTACCCAAAACGAGACAGATGTGCCACGCAGAATTGGAAGAAGAAAGAGATGGAGGAAACAAAGGAGCAGGAAAAACAAAGAAGAAGAAGGGACACTAAATGGCTTTCAGCCTAATTCACAAGGGGACTGTTTGAATAATAAAAACACAGTTGGTTTGAGCATAATTAACCTGTCTCAGCATAATCTTAGTACTGATGAGAAAAATGTTCTAGCAAAGGGCCTGGGGTTTGCTCCTACATCCAACTTTTCTTACTTCAATACCCTACTTGATCTTAACAAATTTATTAGGAAATTGGCCCTTAAACGTTATTTCTCCCTCACTAGAGATTCAGCTGAAGATGCCTCACAAGAACCAGTGGATTCTTCTACTCCATCTTTTACAGAGAATACACATTTACTGTTTAGTGAGGCCTGTTCAGTAGTACAGTTAACTGATCTCTATAGTGGTGAGAGAAATATAACAACATCTTCTGACCTTTTAAAACCTGTTAAGATGAGATCTGATTTCTATCCAGTGCAATTCAGGGGCCCACATTTGAATGCGTATCAGAGATTAGTTCAGGAGGACATTTCTCTGTTAAATAACATGCAGGACGAACATGCCGCCCCCCATAATCTTAGTCGTAAAGAGAGACTAGCAGTTAAGTCTCTCATGGACAATGAACAGATTGTCATCCGTAATTTGGATAAGGGGGGTAGCATCGTTGTCCTTGACAAAGAGGCCTATTTCAGTGAGGCAGTTTCACAATTATCTGACACCAGAGTGTACCAGAAACTTTCAGGTAATCCTACTATTCATTATAAGAATGATTTAGTTAAATTGTTAAAGGAAGGTGTACAACTAGGTGTCTTTAAGGAAACAGACATTGAAAATTTGGTCCCTTATTCCTATTTTCTACCATGTCCCCAAGGTTCATAAGGAACCTTTGGGGACATGGTTAGATGGCATCTTACAACCTTTGGCGGTCAAACAGCTGTCCTATCTCAGGGACAGCTCCCACCTTACAGGGAGTGGTATTTACCGTTTTTATTTCAAATAAATTGGGATTTTTTATGTGCAACAAAACCTGGTCTGCAGTGCCTGTCATTCTTTTCTCTCAATAAAACTATTAACCCCTAACCCACCATTCACCTACATCACAATTAAACTATTAACCCCTAATCCGCCATTAACCCCTTATTTGAACAGCCAATAGGATTTCAGTAGCTCTCATCCTATTGGCTGATTTGAATTTGAAGATTCAAATCAGCCAATAGGAATGCAAGGTATGCCATATTTAAACGCATAACTTGCATTCAATATTCAGTGTACGGCGGTGATCTACGAGGAGGATCCTCCATGCTCCTTGGCACCGCGGTCAGTTTCTCGGTCGCCCGTCTTCAGTTCCGCGGTCACCGGTCTTCAGTTCCATGGTCCTGGATGAATATAGAACATCAGGACTTCAGTAACCGTGAGTACCTATCTGGGGGTTAGACTTAGTTGTATTTTTTAAATTTTATTTTTATTTTATTTTTTAGATTAGGGATTTAATTGGCGGTAAAAGAGCTGAATGCCCTTTTAAGGACAGTAAAAGAGCTGAATGCCCTTTTAAGGGCAATGCCCATACAAATGCCTCTTTAGGGGCAATGGGTAGTTTAGGATTTTTTAGTGTTAGGTTTTTTTTATTTTGGGGGGTTTGGTGGGTGGTGGGTTTTACTGTTAGGGGGAACTTTTTTAACTTAGGACAATGCCCTACAAAATTCCCTTTTAAGGGATATTGGTAGTTTAGTATTAGATTAGGGGGTGTTTTTATTTGAGGGGTTTTTTTTTCATAGGGATTAGGTTTATTTTTTTTTATTTTTGATAATTTGGTTTATTATTTTATGTAATGTTAGACTTTTTATTTTTTTGTAATTTTTTCATTTTTCATGTTTTCATTTTTCATTTTTAAAGTAATGTTAGGTTTTTTATTTTAATTGTAACTTAGTATTTTTTAATTTATGTAATTGGGGTTAATTTAGAGGGTGTTAGGTTAGGGGGCTTAGTAATTAAATTCGTTATTTGCATTGTGGGGGGTTGGCAGTTTTGGAGTTAATTGATTTATTAGCTTTATTGTGATGTGGGGGGTTGGCGGTTTAGGGGTTATTACATTTATTAGGTAGTTTGCGATGTTGGGGTTTGGCGGTTTAGGGGTTATTACATTAATTAGGTAGTTTACGATGTTGGGGTTTAGGGGTTAATACATTTCTTAGGTATTTTGCGATGTTGGTTGGGGTTGGCAGATTTAGGGGTTAATACCTTTATTGGGTAGATTGCGATGTGGGTGAATGGTGGATTAGGGGGTTAATAGTTTAATTAGGCATATTGTGATGGGGGGGTTCAGCGGATTAGGGGTTAATATACTTTATTAGTTATTGCGGTGGGGGATTGCGGTTGACAGGTAGATAGATATTGCGCATGCTTTAGGTGTTAGTTTATATTTTCAGGGAGTTACGGGAGTTACAGTGCTCACATTTTCAGCGCAAGGCTTGCTGCGCCTGCCTATGTGGCGAGGTGAAAATGGAGTAAAATTTCTCAATTTTTCCGCGTAAGTCCATGCGCTGAAAATGTGATATTTATATGCAGCACCATATATGTGATAGCAATACCCGACTAAACACCAGTGTAGCCGGCTTTTGCGGACACAACCGCACATGTAATCTCTCCCGTAATACCAGCTGGTCTCGAGAATTGCAAAAACTATATCGCTAGTGGTGTTTTCGCAAACAATAAATTTAGATTTACCGCACAACTTGTAATCTCGCCCTAAGTGTTCTATTTACATAAGGGTGGATGCTTTACAGAGGGATTTTTTTTGTTTGGATTAGGGGTTAATAGTTTAATTAGGCATATTGCGATGTGGGGGTTCGGCGGATTAGGAGTTAATATACTTAATTAGTTATTGCGGTGGGGGATTGCGGTTGACAGGTAGATAGATATTGCGCATTCTTTAGGTGTTAGTTTATATTTCCAGGGAGTTACGGGAGTTACAGTGCTCACATTTTCAGCGCAAGGCTTGCTGCTTCTGCCTATGTGTGGCGAGGTGAAAATGGAGTAAAATTTCTCAATTTGCCGCATAAGTCCATGTGCTGAAAATGTTATACCAACTTGCGACGCGGTTCTATGTTAGCTTATGGGAGTAAAATTAGCGGGTGACGGGTGAAATATACGCGCCGCATTTATATGCAGCACCATATATGTGATAGCAATACCCGACTAAACACCGGTGTAGCCAGCATTTAATCTTGCGCGTAATACCAGAGGGTCTCGAGATTTGCAAAAACCATATCGCTATCTGTGTTTTCGCAAACAAATTTAGATTTACCGCACAACTTGTAATCTCGCCCTAAGTGTTCTATTTACATGAGGGTGGATGCTTTACAGAGGGATTTTTTGTTTGTAAGGTTTTGAAGACATTTTTGTGACGCTGGTATCCTTCATAGTGGAACTTGTTCTATGCATCAGTTTTGAGGTTGTTGCAGCTCCATTGTTTAAAATTAAACTTCACTCACAGCACAAATATCTCTGAATTCGGCAATTTTTGAGTTGAGATATTGCAGCAAGTTTTCCCCCCCTGATTTTATTGAGTCTAAGCTAATGATTGTCAATGAGGGAATTAAGACATTTGAACAAGTTCACTTGTATTTTATACACCCCTCTCCCCATATATTACATTAGTAAGTCTTTCTATTTTTTAAACATTATTATTATTATTATTATCAGGTATTTGTAGAGCGCCAACAGATTCAGCAGCGCTGGTTTTATTATAAATGTTGCATTATTACTTTATTTTGAGATCTGACAAATCATATTCTTCTATGAATGATAATTGTCTTTGTATTGTACATGGTTTACTTTTTTTTTTATTATTAAACTTTAAAGGGACATAAAACCCACTATTTTTCTTTCATGATTTATTTAGAATATACAGTTTTAAAAAAATTCCCAATTTAATTCTGTTATCAAATTTGATTACTTCTCTTGGTATCCTTTGTTGAAAGAGCAACAATGCACTACTAGGAGCTAGCTGAATAAATCACGTGAGCCAGTGACAGAATCAAATATATGCAGACACCAATCAGCAGCTAGCACCCAGTAGTGAATTGCTGCTATTGAGCCTATGTAGGTATGCTTTTCAACAATGGATACCAAGAGTATAAAGCAACATAGATAACAGAAGGAAAATTTGAGGTTTACAGTTCCTTTAAAAACAGCACTACCTTTATTGACACAGAGGCGCTGATTTATCAAAGTGCAGCGGACATGATCCGCTATAGCAGATCATATCCGCCCCACATCGATAAATGCGACAGCATACGCTGTCAGCATTTATCATTGCACAAGCATTTCACTAGAAATGCTTGTGCAATGCCGCCCCCTGCACAGTCGCAGCCAGGGGTGTCAAACAACCCGATCGTATGTGATCGGGCGGATTGCTGTCTGCCACCTCAGAGGTAGCGGACAAGTTAAGGAGCAGCGGTCTTAAGACTGCTGCTTCTTAACTACTGTTTCCGGCGAGCCTGAAGGCTTGCTCGGAAACAGATGTATACGGCCCCATTCGGGCTGTGATAATGTTTCTTGCAGCATAAAGACATTTGTTTTAGAATTTGCCCCTTTGTCTCTCAGCAGCTGCTGCTCGCTCAATGTGATTAGAGCTCAGAAGCCTGTTTGTGATTCAATCATACAACCCCTTAGAGCAGTGATTTGCAACCTTTTTTTTGCCGTGGCACACTTTTTTACATTAAAAAATCCTGCGGCACACCACCATCCCAAAATTTTACAAAATCACACATTGTAGCTGTTACGGTACCAACAGTGTACCAAGGGTTAATACCAGGGAACAACGTCCTGCATAGGGAATCAGCAATTCACAAACCAGCCAGTTTTCAGGTTTAAACAGAATGACTACTTTATTTGAAGGCAGCACACAGATTTATACACCCTGGCTTCAGGTTACAAAGGGCATTGCTTTAACAGTAAAGCAAACATATGAACAATGCATCAAACCTCTAACAATTGTCTATTCACAGGTAAAACAGATTAACATATTAAGTTAATTAACTAGGGAAGAACGTTTACTCAGACAATCTGATGTTGGGCAGTCTAGTTAACATAATTACACAAAACACAATCAGATCTGAAACATACATAGAATACATCTTATTAGAGAATATAGGAACAGTTCTTATTAGCTATAAAGTCTTTTATGCCCACTTGGCTTATAGAGTCACAATTGCTCCCACAAGGGGCACTCACACCCTGTACCCATCCTGTATTTATGGATACAGGGTGACATAGACATAAGACAGAGTTATGAAAGTACATGGGGTGTCCAGCATATAAAATTCCATATTTCCATGCAGTCTCTGGGTATCCTTAAGCCCATGTACCTCCAGCCCAAAGAATGTTCCATAACAGGCCCTCCAATGTACAGTGGCGAGATTGGTTTTGTCACATCTCTCCCCTTTTCCAAACAGACTAACAGGGTATCTGACCTCCTGCCGGTCAGTGCCCTGGTTAGTCCAGCAACCCACCCATAAAACACAATTAGTAGTACAGCCCACCCACAATAAATGGTTACTACACCTGAGTACAGGGAAAACTTGTCCATGTCCAGGTGCCTCACCACAGCTGTGTGGGGGACTGGTACGCTGAATTGGTGGGTTGCGAGGTGGGCAGAGACCAGCTGTACTCTGCCCGGGTGCCAGCACTACCATGGAAGTAGCCTGGGGGGAGCCTGGTTGCTGGAGGGGGAGACCGACTGTCTCCCCTTTGGATACATAGCTGTGCTGCTGGAGGGGGAGACCAATCGTCTCCCCTTTGGCTAAACAGCCGTGTTGCTGGGGGACAGGACCATCAAACTCCTCTCCCTCTGGTTTGTCATGCTCGGCTGTCCAGGGTATGTACTGTGCCATATACCACCAGGGCGCCTGGTAGGCATGTCAGTTTGCTGGGACAATCCATCTGTATTCCCGTTATGAGAGAGAATTCCTGTCCATACAAACAAGGGTTCAAATTCCTCAGTGCCCAGACCAGGGCCAAACAGTCCTTCAAAATCCCATCAGCTTCTTTACGAGTTTTCTGTACCTGCTCTTTATAGGTATCCACAATCCCTTCATACTGACATAGGGTGCCCTTGAGTTGCTGCACCTCACTATGAGCCAGCGTCAGCTTCTCCTCAAGTGTCACTAAGTTTTTCTTTAATGTTTCATGTTCCACTCTCAAGCTGGTGTTTTCTGCAGTCTGTCGGTGCAGCTTGTCTAGCAGAGATTCCTGTTCTAAACGTGCTTTTTCCTCTGCGCTCCTCTTCTCCTTCATCAGCACATTGTAACGGGACCTCCACATATCAATAGCGGATAGAGATTTACTGAGCTCAGCGTCCTGGGGCTTAGCAGCAGGTGGGTCAGTCTCTGCTGCACGGATCTGGGCACGGGTAGTCACAGAGTTAACATCAGCGGGACCCATAGGAGCGTAGGCAGAAACAAGGGGGGCCAAGTCATTTCCAAGAAGAACATCAGCAGGTAAGTCCTTCTTGACCCCCACATTCACAGGTCTAGCGCCCACTCCCCAATCCAAATGTACCCTGGCAACAGGTAGGCTGAACACATCGCCCCCTGCTACCCTCACAGCCACAGTGTCTCCAGTGTACTGTTTCTCAGACACCAAGTTCTTTTGAAGCAAGGTCATGGTAGCACCAGTATCCCGTAGACCACTGACCTTCTTCCCATTCACTTTAACCAGTTGCCGGTTATTCTGGTGGGCAGCTTGCACAAGGTCTGCCTCATGTAGGATGCTCCAGCATTCTTGCGCCTCTACGTAGCGGGCCGCAGGCTGAGGATTACGTGGGATTCCGCCGGCGGGTCTTCTCCAGGACTGCGCTTGGTTCGCTGCGTTTAGGGGACACTCTGGTCTTTTGTGCCCTAGTTGCTTACATCTAAAGCACCGAATAGGTTGTGAGTAGCACCGCAGGGCTCTCTGAGGGTAGTTCGTGGCCGGAGGCCGTGTGGTATAGTGGTGCGCCGGGGTTTGGTAACTGGCAGCTGCTAGGGTGACTGGGGGTCTGTACTCAACTCTAGCAGGGGGCTTAGTTGTAGCAGTGTCCAGTTTGCGGGCATCCGTATACTCATCTGCCAAGCGAGCCGCTTCCTGCAGGGTGGAGGGTTTACGGTCCCGAACCCACTCTCGAACTCCTGCGGGTAATTTGTCGAAGCAATGTTCCAACAGGAATAGCTGCAGCACCTCTTCCCCAGATATGGCTTGGCACCCCGCTATCCAGTGAGCTGCTGTGCGGTGCACCTTACATGCCCACTCAAGGTAGGAATCGCCAGCTAATTTAACAGTGTCTCTGAACCGTCTCCGGTATGCCTCCGGTGTAACCGCATACCTGGAGAGCAGAGCCTCTTTTACAGTATTATAATCCCTGACTTCCTCATCTGGAATGGCCCGAAAAGCCTCTCTGGCCCGGCCGGATAATTTTCCAGATAATATCGTGACCCAGTCCTCTGCGGGTACCTTGTGTAGTGCACATTGCCTCTCAAAATCCGCAAGGTACCCATCAATCTCTCCTTCTGTTTCCAGGAAGTTTTTAAAAGCTGCAAAATTTACTTTTCTCTTTTCCATCTTAGTCAGTATTGTAATAATCCCCCTCTTCCTGAGGTTACTGGCTTGTGTAGTTGCTCTTCTGGGCGATAAGGTTCATTCCGTCGCTGCCACCAATGTTACGGTACCAACAGTGTACCAAGGGTTAATACCAGGGAACAACGTCCTGCATAGGGAATCAGCAATTCACAAACCAGCCAGTTTTCAGGTTTAAACAGAATGACTACTTTATTTGAAGGCAGCACACAGATTTATACACCCTGGCTTCAGGTTACAAAGGGCATTGCTTTAACAGTAAAGCAAACATATGAACAATGCATCAAACCTCTAACAATTGTCTATTCACAGGTAAAACAGATTAACATATTAAGTTAATTAACTAGGGAAGAACGTTTACTCAGACAATCTGATGTTGGGCAGTCTAGTTAACATAATTACACAAAACACAATCAGATCTGAAACATACATAGAATACATCTTATTAGAGAATATAGGAACAGTTCTTATTAGCTATAAAGTCTTTTATGCCCACTTGGCTTATAGAGTCACAATTGCTCCCACAAGGGGCACTCACACCCTGTACCCATCCTGTATTTATGGATACAGGGTGACATAGACATAAGACAGAGTTATGAAAGTACATGGGGTGTCCAGCATATAAAATTCCATATTTCCATGCAGTCTCTGGGTATCCTTAAGCCCATGTACCTCCAGCCCAAAGAATGTTCCATAACAGGCCCTCCAATGTACAGTGGCGAGATTGGTTTTGTCACAGTAGCCTAAATATATAAATATATATATATAAATATATATATATATATATATATATATATATATATACACATACATACACACACTGTACTGAGCTGTCATGCCATGCCTACAAACTATACATGACATATTGACATTCATTCACAAACAATCATAATGATTGTCTGTTCTGTGAATGAATGTCAATGTCATGGTTGTAAATGATGCCTGATGAGCCTGTCACATACCTCCCAATATTTCAAAATTTGAATGAGGGACACCCCCGCACTGTTGTCAGTCTGCCGCGGCACACCTGAGGATCCCTCACGGCACACTGGTTGAAAGACACTGCTTTAGAGGATCCTCACTGTCTCTGATATCACTTTCGTCACTCCTAGTTGTGAGGCGTGAATTTATAGTATTATGTGTGTAGCCAAGGCAGGGACAAAATCTTAAAAAGTAATTATTATTGAAGCAGCGCTGAAAATCCAAATCCAGTGCCGGAAATAGTATTTGTATTTAAGCATATGACACAAGGGTAACGCAAAATGCTGGAAAAAAGCCAACAAAGCCACAGATTAAATCCCCCCCCCTCTCTGGAGGATGGGGGGTGTTAATCTGTGGTATTAATTGTAATACAGGATGGTTATTGATAAGGAGTATAGACTCATCTCATCAAATATTCTATAATTCTATACAGCATTCTGCATCTTCATCTCCTCCCCCACAAATTTATCAACTTTTAGTTTACTCCCTTCCTCTACCTAAGGACTATTGTGATGCTGTGAGGTCAGAGGTAATCACCAACTACATGCACATTTCATGTAGAACTCAATTTTGTGACCAGGGTGTCATTAGCAGAGATCACAACTATACCAACATCTTGCCACACATCCTACTGTGGGAATATAGGTAAGAGTTGAGATTGTGCTTGTTAAAGGAACAGTATACTATAAAATTGTTTTTACCTTAATGTGTTTCCAGTTACTTTTTACCAGCTGCAGAGTATAAAATGTATGAGATTTGCTTTTTTAAGTCTTATTTGCGTATATGAATTAGCTGATTTTGTGTTCTGAAGCCACAGCCTAATAAAATGGGTTGAGCTTTTAGGTGTAATCAGATATCATTACTTTATCAAATTGTCTACATATACCTGCTTCTTTATCTTATATCTGTCCATAAACCAATCCCCAATACTTGGAGAGAACAATGGAAAATTAACATTGTATTACCATATCTCTTCTATAACCCACTGGGAGTGTAATTTCTTCTACTGGCTGTGTTAACACAGCTTGGCCTTGAGGCCAAAAACTTTCAGGATGGGTGGGGACACCACAGCCTAAATAAACTAATTAAAATGCCACTATAATGGTAATGGAAATACTTGTAAACAATTTAATACACTCCAGCAAAAAGTGTAAAGTGGGTCATTGGGAACACATTTTTTTAGTAAACTGTCCCTTTAAAGTGAGAGATAGGGTTAGAGGTACATTTAGGTTAATCCCTTGAATGTCAGTACATCCAAAGGATTAACAGAAGGTTTCACTCTTGACAGCAGTCTCCTGAAATATCAATGTGTAGGGATGTTTCTGTGGCAACATAATATCCATGGTGACAATGCATTGTCATGACAACATTACAGTTATCCTTGAATATAACTATAGTAGACCCCATTCTGCTTTTATTTTATTTTTATTTACCTTGTTTCTTCTCTAAATCTTTTCTCGTCCTATTTCCTCCATATTTAAACCAGATATATTGCTAAGGTGGCTCCAAAAGTGCCAATAAAATAAACTTTCAATGGAAAATATAATAATAAAATATAAATATAAAAAAGCAATGCGTGCCTTCTAAATGTCCCATCCTAATCAAAAGACACATTGTTTTCCACAGAATTAGCCTAGTTACAGTATAATGTTTTCACTGCAGCATTCTTGGTATTGATATTTGAATAAGTTTTCAATTGCACAAACTTTGGAGGTGACACAATTTAAACCACAATTATAAATAGGGTGACCATATTGCCACTTTAAAAAGGGATACATATGAAAAATACATGTGTCAGGGCTATTTTCAGGGCTGTTTAAAGTAATGTTTTGTATAAGAACCCTGACATATGTATTTTTCATATGTGTCCCTTTTTAAAGCAGCAATATGGTCACCCTGATTATAAAACACCTGAGTATAAGGGAATCACAGTAATGCATTTGTCTTCATCATAATATAGAATATCATGTCATTTCCATCATTTCAAATGCCTTAGTCATATATTTTTAATTTATAAGTACAAAAGAGCAATAATACCTTTTAACCAGCTGGCTCCAGCTTGATGATCCTGGTACATTTTTATATTTTTATTTTTAGCGGCTTTCCATACAAACCAAAGCATCCAGGCCGAGGAAGTTATCATGAGCACGGTGAGGAAACCTTGCACATTCTGGCTCTCTTGGCTGTGATGATGAATTTCTGCTAATAAGACTGCACTACCAAGAAACGTCAGCAGGGCAAGATAGAGCAAGGAAAGCAGAATAGTGGTCCTAGGGTTAGCAGAGTGATGCCAACCCCTCCCCTGAGATTCTAAGCTGCTGCTACTAAGACTTGAAAGTAAGGAATCTTGAGAACAGGCTGTGTCTTTGGTTGTGATATCTTGAACAAGGAGAGAACTCACTGAGTTGGAGCTTCCAAGTCCATTATTCATATCCCTGGGAATCATTTCTGTAATTTAACATAATACAAGTGACTCATTGATAATTAATATTTCTGTCTATGAATGAACATATTTTTAATACAATCATTTTATTAACAATGAATGACAAAATACACATTTTGTATACCTTGTGTGTGTGTGAGTGGGGTGGGGGGGGGGGGGGGGGTTGATAGTGCTAAGCACTGAAAATCATTAAAAGGACATTGCAGCCAAAATGGATGCATTTCAGTTTTGAATAGAAGCATTTTTGTAATATACATGTATTAGAAAAAATGCTCCTAATAAAAGCTAAAGCTGTTTCACAAGTATATTTAAGTATGCACCGTGCACCAGCATTTTAAACACAACACTTGCTTGTACCATCTGGTAATGAGTCAATTAGAAAATTCCTGACATGATACAAGCCCCACTGTTGCTCTGAGCAGCTGCAGCGAGAATATCCAGCTATGCTTCACATGCAGGTGCCAAGAAAAGAAAACTAAAACAGTAAATAACTTTTACTAGAAGCGTTTTTGCCAAAACATGTGAATTGCAAATATGTTTCTATTCAAAGATGTAATTCCTCTATGTACATTTACATTTTGACCGGACTGTCCCTTTAATAATAATAACACTGTCAAATCTTAACATACTTTATAGCCATAGATTTATGAAGTTGCTGGATATTAAATGAAAATGGGAGGGAGGTTACAGTTCCCATCTTACAACATTTTTGTGTAGAAGTAACACGAAAGTCCCCCAAAAAATCTTTCATCATTAAAGGGACATGAAACCCAATTTTTTTCTTTTGTGATTTAGAAAGAGCATGTCATTTTAAACAACTTTCTAATTTATTTCTATTATCTAATTTGCTTCATTCTCTTGATATCACTTGCTGAAAAGCATATCTAGATATGCTCAGTAGCTGCTGATTGGTTGCTGCACATAAAGGCCTTGTGTGATTGGCTCACACATGTGTATTGCTATTTCTTCAACAAAGGATATCTAAAGAATTGAGCAAATTAGATAATAGAATTAAATTGGAAAGTTGTTTAAAATTGCATGTCCTATCTGAATCATGAAAGTTTAATTTTGACTAGACTGTCCCTTTAAGATAGAGTATACATTTTTAAACAACTTTCCAATTTACTTCTATTATAAATTTGACTTAATTCTTTTGATATCCTTTGTTGAAGGAGCAACAATGCACTACTGGGAGCTGGCTGACCACATCAGAAAGCCAATGACAAGAGGCATTTATATGTGGCCACCAATCAGCAGCTAGCTCAACTTCCTGAGCCTACCTAGGTATACTTTTCAACAAAGGATACCAAAACCTAAGCAAATTATAGAATCCAAGTAAATTGGAAATTGTTTAAAATTGAATGTTCTATCTGAATCATGAAGAAACTATTTTGGGTTTCATATGCCTTTAAATAAATATGTAAACTGGGTAAAAATAAAATAAGACAGTTAAGCCATGGAGAAAGTGATAAAGGATAAAAGACCAGTAAACACAAATAAAAAGACAATTAAAAAAAAGCAGTTTTAATTTGAATTGAATGTCAGTTAGTTACATTTTCCTTCTTAATGCATCATGTGACAGCGATCAGCCAATCACAAAATGCATATAAGTATATCCTGTAAATCTTGCACATGCTCAGTAGGCGCTGGTGCCCCAGAAACTGTGCATATAATAAGACTGTGCACATTTAGATAATGGAAGTGAATTGGAAAGTTGTTTAAAATTGTGTGCTCTATCTGAATCATGAAAGTTTAAAGTGATGGTAAATTCAGCCCAACTGCTCATATTTTAAAAGCTCTTATCCTAACTAGCATATCGATATTCTTTTTTATTAATAAAAACATCAGTATACTGAATAACTTCAATGTTTGTCCTGTAACATTACACTTTTATATTGAGCCTCTCTCTTAAATTTTCAAAGGTACTGCTTTGAGTGACATACGTTCTACCCAATCATAGCCTCACCATGCGCCCCATGTAAAACTGAACCTGCACGCTCCCGTGCCCTGAACTCACTAATCTTGATGCAATGCGCATGCGCAACTCTTACGCTACTTGCGCAAGTGAAAAAGACAATCCTCAGCTCCGCTTTCAATAAACATTGCATCTGATGTAAGTAAACAGTAAATCATTTGTTTTGTACTGATTCACTGTTAACTGACATTTTTCACAGCATCAAGTTTTTTTTATCTGCGAGTACCCCGTTATAAGAAAAATATAACCAGCAATTGACGCAGTGTCTTTTTCACTTGCGCAAGTGTTGTGCATGTGCATTGCATCAAGATGAGTGAGTTCAGAGCACGGGAGCGTGCAGGTTCAGTTTTACATGGGGCGCATGGTGAGGCTATGATTGGATAGAACGTATGTCACTCAAAGCAGTACCTTCGAAAATTTAAGAGAGAGGCTGAATATAAAAGTGTAACGTTACAGGACAAACATTGAAGTTATTCAGTATACTGATATTTTTATTAATAAAAAAGCATATCGATATGCTAGTTAGGATAAGAGCTTTTAAAATATGTTGAGCAGTTGGGCTGAATTTACCATCACTTTAATTTTTACTTTACGAGCTAAGAAAAACTGTTAATAGTAAGTAAATTAGAAACTTGCTTAAAATGACATGCCTTATCTGAATTATAAAAGAAAACATTTGGGTTTTTATATCCCTTTAATGTTGATGCTATTTGACATTTGCTTGTATACAACATGAAAAGCATATTGTAAATTGATGGGACAAGTGATATTTCCACCCCTGCATGTTAAAAACAAAAATAATAAAATATGATTATTTAAATGGACATGAAGCACAAACATTTTCTTTCATGATTCAGATAGAACATACAATTTTAAACAACTTTCTGATTTACTTATTTTATCAAATTTGCTTTTTATTTCTTTGTATCCTTTGTTGAAAGAGCAGCTATGCACTACTGGGAAGTAGATGAACACCGAGTTAGCCAATGACTAGAGGAATATATGTGCAGCCACCAATCAGCAGCTAGCTCCCAGTGGTGTGTTGTTGCGCCGGAGCCCACCTATCTGTGTTTTTCAACAAAGGATTCCAAAAGAACAAAGCAAAATTTTATCAAACAAGTCAATTGGAATGTTGGATAAATTGCATGCTCTGTCTGAATCATGAAAGTGACATTTTGACTTTACGGGCAGAGATTTGTAAAACAACCTCATTTCAAAAGTATTATTTAATCTAATGTGAGAAAATAAAATGACTTTTTTCTTTATGAATAAAAAAATCTAACTATTCCTTATCTGTTCCCATTAAGTAGCCAAATAGATAATTCAGACTTTGATCATTTACTTCATAAAAATATCAGATATCATGTTTGTCTTTTGCAAAACCGGATCGCCGATCCCCCGCCTACTTCTGCTGTACTTACACAGCAATGACAAAACCGGCTTCCTCCAATCATGGCGTGGCCTCACCAGATGGATGCTCTGGGGGGAAGCCATGATTGAAGGAAGCCGGTTTCTTCATTGGTGATTTATGTACAGAGGAAATGCGGGCGGGGGATCGGCGATCCGGCTAAGCACAAGAGAAAGGTAAGTATTTGTAATAATACATGAATGAAAGTGCCCCTGTTTTTAATAGTATTTTTAAAAACCGGGCACTAATTCATGAAAATTTACATTCACTTTAATCTACAAATTGGTCCCTTCCTTTTTTGTTTATATTAGAGTTTTAGTTGAAGATTATTTATAAATAACATATTCTTCTATTATGCTGTTTAGTATTTTTGAGAATGAGTTGATCCAGAATACATAAACTTTAGTGTTAACAATACCTTTTGTTATAAAAAAAATAGCTAATTGTTAATGTACTCAAAATTGATTAAAGTAATCAGAATTTGTCATGTCTCGTGGTAGAAACAGAAATATATTGTAAGTTATATGTCATTAGATATTTAAAACATGGTACTAATGTATTGTATTTTTCTAATATAAATAAAAAATATAATTTGTTTTCTATTTTTAGTTAGCAATTTTGTTCATATACACATTTAAACAATATAGGCTAGATTACAAGTTGCACGCTTTGTTAGCACAGACACAATATTGCTATACTTGTGTACGTATTACAACTTGAAAGGAAATGCACTCACATAAGTACAAAAAAAAATAAAAATTGCGCTCTTCGTGTTAGCACGAATGAAGTCGTCGTGTAAAGGGTTAGGGCTTAATAAAAAGTTGGACCAAACACAACATAAATACATTAACATAAAGTGTTACACTCATATATATACATATATATATATATATATATATATATATATATATATATATAGACACACGATCTAATTAAAATGATTTATAGAAATATTAATAAAAAAAAGTTATAAGGGTTAAAAGGTACATGGTATATATATGACAAGGTGTTTGAATGGAAAGGGCTATAATGTATATATACATACATATACATGAGTAAATATTTGTAAGTATGTATATATACATATGTATATATATATGTATACATGTGTATTTACGTGTTTATATGTGTATTTATGTATTTACATATGTATATATACTTTGGAGCCCTTTCCACTCAAATACCTGAAAACAAGAAAAATCTTTTTTTATTGAATATTAATATTAATTATATTCTTTTACTTAGTTTTTACTGTAAATATTTTACTTTCCAATGTTCCATCACTTAGAAGAAAATGTGCTTTGCATTTCTAAATATTTATTTCTATATATATCTGTATATATATATATATATATATATATATATATATATATATATATACCTGTATATATTCATATAAATATATAGGTATAGATGTATAGTTTACAAAAAGACATAAAAAACAATATATATATATATATATATATATATATATATATATATATATATATATATATATATATATATATATATATATATATATATATATATAAAATATTTATTAATAAAAAGAAAATGTTATCCTATGTGAAGAACATAGGGATGTAAAATCATTATTACTCACTTTGGGTTAGCGCACGAGCGATAGGTGTCAGGTTTTTTTTAAGTTACACTCTACATTAAAGTCTGCAATATCTAAAGTCCTATATTTAGTGCACTTTGGGTTTCGCACGCGCGCTAACTTATTGCTTAATACCGCTCCGCTTGTAATCTGGCCCTATATATTTAACAATTTGAATATAACTGTAATGTTTTTAGTGTATCAAATCCACATAAGGTGTTAGATATGACAAATATAAACATGGATAATAACAAAGAAGATATTTTCACAGATTTTCTAACCTACAGTGTGAACTGTGTCACACTATCTTTTATTGTGAATTGCCCAGCACTGCAAATAATTGTTCAAGTATTTTATTTTAACCTTATTTTGTTGCAATACAATGCTTTTGAGCCTTTTAAATAAACAATATTCAATTATAACTGAGTTGAATCTGTATCCACAAGTTGTTACATCATAAACACACTGCATGTAAAATTATTGTTTAATAATACACATTATAAATATATCTATCTATCTATCATCTATCTATATATGTTAGCTCTGTTCATATCCCAGCAATTCTTTACTATATGTTTAAATGTAATATATTTTTATCAACTTATGATGATATTTTTAATGAGAAAACAAAGAAACAGACAGACAAAAAACAAATACTAATATCATTATAATATAACTTACTTGAATATTGATCAGCTTTCCTCTTGGAAAATGAATAAGCCTTTTTTTTTCTTTTTCCAATTTAAATGTCACTGTGTTGACTGAAGGCTTTTATAAATATTATGTCTGCACACTTGACATTACTAGCAAGGTCTTATTTAAAAAGAGGTATTTAAGACAATAAGGACCTCCTTTAGCCATGAGTGAGTAATTCATTTTAACGCATGAGCTTTCTTTGATTTTGATATAATTATCCATGGTTTGATCTGATGAAGAATGTGCTGTACTAAATGGCAAGTTTAACTTCTTAGATGCCAGAGTGGTGTGCAGAAGCTTCTATAGAAGCATACTGTATCCTTCTCTCATCTCCAAGGTATGCAATTTATAACAATTGGCAACTTGGTAACTAGCTTTCACACAGAGAAAAAGATAGATTTCTCACTTTATACTAAAATATTGCAATCTTTGCTTATACTTATAGTTTGAATTAAAGGGACAGTCTAGTCCAAAATAAACTTTCATGATTCAGATAGGGCTTGTAATTTTCAACAACTTTCCAATTTACTTTTATCACCAATTTGCTTTGTTCTCTTGGTATTCTTAATTGAAAGCTAAAAATTGGAGGTTCATATGCTAATTTCTTAGACCTTGACGGCCGCCTCTTACATGAATGCATTTTGACAGTTTTTCACCTCTAGTGGGTGTTAGTTCATGTGTGTCATATAGATGAGACTGTGCTCACGCACATGGAGTTATCTAGGAGACAGCACTGATTGGCTAAAATGCAAGTCTGTAAAAAGAACTGAAATAAGCAGGCAGTTTGCAGAGGCTTAGATACAAGGTAATCAAAGAGGTAAAAAGTGTATTAATATAACTGTGCTGGTTATGCAAAACTAGGGAATGGGTAATAAAGGGATTATCTATCTTTTAAAACAATAAAAATGTTGTTGTCCCTTTAAGTATTATTATAACAACTGAAATAAGTTACCCCTTTTTTTTGTACAAACAGACGTCAAACTCAAGCTGTAATGCTCCATAAATTTGGATGGAACAGCCAATTTTAAACAACTTTCCAATTTACTTTTATTGTCAAATTTGCTTCATTCAATAGCATTGCAATACTGTTAGATAGCTGAACACATTTAGTTAGCCAATCACAAGAGACAAATGTGTGCAGTCACTAATCAGGAGCTAGCTCCCACTAGTGCAAGATATGTAGATATTCTTTTTCAACAAGAGATCTCAAGAGAACGCAGCACATTTGAAAATATAAATAAATTTAAAAGTGTCTTAAAATGACATGCTCTATCTGAATCATGCAAGTTTAATTTTGACTTTCCAATCCCTCTAATGGGAAAAAAACAAGATTGCAGAATACATTCACCATTTATGTGCCTGCTTTTGCTGTAAAAAATCTCTAAAAATGTTTGCCTGTTCCAACATTCACTCACCCCATATTGTTTGACAAAACCACATTGTACACAGTGATTACTCCGATCAGTGCAGGAGCTTATTCACATTAAGTCCAGATTGGCCACCATCAAATGAGATACGATCCACATACGTTTCCAAGGGATGTATAACTTGATTGCTTTGCAAAATTTCCAAAACCCTGGAAATTTTACTAACAATACAGTTTAAAGTGCTTTTAGAGCATTGCTTCTGTATGCATTTCTTTTGCAACTCAGTGCCTAAATGCTGACACACTATGCATTTATTAAACATTTAATTTATATTAAAATTATTTTTATTTTGTTCCAAAACAGCATATTAAACACATGTGTAGGAATTACAATCCTTGTTACATCTCACATCTCTAACAATTCTGCATATTTAACCTTCAATACAGCATTGTGCAAACATAATCAGTTTGAGTTTGTTTCTTATATATTATTATTATTTTTTTTGATAACTGGGTCTTAATACAATTGTTTTATTCAAGATATTTTCATACCCTTCCATTAAAACTCTCCTATACAAATATGACCATAGTTACAACGTACTCTAATAAACGCTTTTTGGGACTGTGTCCTTCCTATAATATATCCATATTGCATTAGGAACATTTTCTTTTTAACAAAAACATAACAAACAGTTCAACAATTAAATTAACTAACTTACTAAATATGGTCATAATCTGTGATTATAGATTCTAGCTATCATCATCTTTTGAGTCATTTGGTGTAGGGAGTTAATGTTCTATTTCTTCTTAAACTGTGTATAATTTGTTGTTGTTCCACTTCCAGAGGGTGATTCTGTCAGGTATCTAGATATACATCTCCACCTCGTGTGCTTCCATTCATGATCCAGTAATACCAGATCATGTGGAATTGATCATTACTACCTTGGACCCATGCTACCTCCTCCGTCATATTATATATATTTTGTATTTTGTCTTTAACCTCCTGCCAGTTAGGGACCCCCACTTTCCAATGCCTTGCTATGCAAATTCTGGTAGCTGTACATAATATTTTTAAAAATTATTGATGGGTGTGTTGAAGTGTGGGATTCCCTGATTCAACAGTGCTTGGTAGATGGTAAGGGATACAGGATCATTGAGTAGTGTGCTTAGTAGATTATTTAATTGGTCCCATATGTCCCTCACTTTAACACAATCCCACCACATGTGACTATACGAGCCTTGTTCCCCGCATCCCCTGTAACATAGTTTTGATTTAGTAGATGAGAAATGTGCAGGTTTTATAGGAGTCAGGTACCATCTGAATGATGTTTTAATGCAGTTTTCCCTAAGGTCTGCACTAATCACGCCTTTACATGAGTCATATATAATCTGACCCCATTCATTTTTTGGGAGTGTAATTCCTATATCTTTCTGCCATTTTGTGATAGTGGCTGATTTAGTTTTATATTTGCTTACTTGGAGTGCTAGATATAGTTTGGAGATTGTGTGTTTGTCTCTGTTGGGAGTTTTGCTTAAGAGTTCCATAGGTGTATATGGGTTTTTCACTTGATGAATGTCGTATTTATTGAGGGCAGAGGAAATTTGAAAATTAGTGTACCAGTGTAATTTTTGTGGAAGTATTGTCTTGTGTAGTTGGTTTAATGTTAGTATACGTCCTTTTTCCAAAAAGTCTGCGATGCTATACAATCCCTTGTTTGCCCATTTTCCTATCTGTCCATGAATTTCTTCAGGCAAGAGATGTCTTAGTAGTCTATTCCATGTTTTTGTAGGTATCAAGGTTAGGGATTTAGTGAGTGATCTCCATAATGTTGTTGTGTTTAGTATGACGGGTGATCTATATGTACGAGGGCCTTTTCCTCCCCCCGGGTCCTATAGAATGTCATCTGCCCTATCATGTTCTCCCAAATCCCTTTCTATTTTTGTCCAAATAATATTCTGCGTCTGTTTGCAAAGCAGGGAGGCTTGTGCTATTCTGGCTGACTGGTAATAGTCCATTAGATTTGGTAGTCTTTCTCCTCCTAGTTGTCGATGTTGAGCTAATATATATGATGCAATTCTTGCTTTCCTATCTCCTCTCAAGAAGGAAAGAAGGTCTGATTGCTGTTTTTGTAATTATGGGGGAGGTATTTTGATTGGCAAAGCTCTGAAGAGATATAAAATCCTGGGTAGTATGTTCATCGTTATAGCTGATAGGTGACCATACCAAGAGAAGGTACCTTTTTTCCAAGCCTTTAGATCTCTTCTAATAGTTTTATATAGTGGCACATATTTTCTTTTTATAGAGCTTTGCATATGAATCTGATATCTTGACTCACAACAAATAGGTTAGGGAATGTTTATCCCAGGTTATATCAAAATTGATCTCAATTGGTTTCTTGGTGTGGGTCGGTATCGGTAAAGGTAATGTAAACATTTAATTTAAAGGGACATGAAACCCAAAATTTTTCGATCATGATTCAGATAGAAGATGCAATTTTAAACAACTTTCTAATTAACTTCTCTTATCCAATTTTCTTTGTTATCTTGGTATCTTTTGTTGAAAGCAGGAATGTAAGCTCAGGAGCCTGCATGTGTCTGGAGCACTATATGGCAGCAGATTTACAAGAAAGTTATCCTTTTGCAAGAGCACTATATGGCAGCACTATTTCCTTCAATGTAGTGGTTTAGACACCTACCTATGTATTGTCTTCAACAAAGGATTCCATGGGAATTAAGCAAATAGGATTATAGGATTTTTTTTTTAAATTGTATGCTCTGTCTGAATCACAAAATATATTTTTTTGTTTCATATCCCTTTAACATCATTTTAATTGACACTAAAGTCAAAATTAAACTTGTATGATTCAGATAGAGCATGCAGTTGTAAGAGACTTTCTAATTTACTTCTATTATCAAATTTTGCACATTCTTTTTATATACATACTTTTTGAGGGACTTTCTCCTCCTGAGCATGTGCACAAGTTCCTAGGGTATATGTATACTGGTATGTGATTCTCTGGTGGCTGTCACATGATACAGGGGGCTAGCAAATAAGGACTAGAAAGTCTGAGATGGAGGATCCAGATCATTTTAATTCTGTACATACTGCATGGACTAATGATAAGCACTGAAAACTGCACTGTTCAAAATATATAACTTCATCTGTTGACTCAAATTGTAAATGTGTATTTTGAGGGCAATCCATGAACCAGCAAAAGAGTGCTGCAGATCTGGGGCACGATCACATATGTAGCGTAGTTTTCTGCGGAACTGATCAAACCCACGTCGCCCGTACATTCACCTCGCACATTGGGTGTTACTGACGTAAGTAGGCCAAACTGGCAAGGTTTAGAAATATGAGCAACTACATATTTCTGGCATCACCAGTTATTAAAGCCAGACTATTGCACGCATAGGTTAAAGGGACAGTCTAGTCCAAAATAAACTTTCATGATTCAGATAGAGAATATAATTTTAAACAATTTTCCAATTTAATTTTATCACCAATTTTGCTTTGTTCTCTTGGTATTCTTAGTTAAAAGATAAACCTAGGAGGTTCATATGCTAATTTCTAAGACCTTGAAGGCCGCCTCTTCTCTCAGGGCATTTTGACAGTTTTATACCACCAGAGGGTGTTAGTTCACGTATGTCATATAGATAACACTGTGCTCACCCATGTGGAGTTCCAGTGAGCAAGCTCTGATTGGCTAAAATGGATGTCTGTCAAAAGGAGTGAAATAAGGGGGCAGTTTGCAGAGGCTTAGATACAAGGTAATCACAGAGGTAAAAAGTGTATTTATATAACTGTGTTGGTTATGCAAAACTAGGGAATGGGTAATTAAGGGATTATCTATCTTTTCAAACAATAAAAATTCTGGTGTAGACTGTCCCTTTAAAAATAAAGAGTAGTTTTACTGAAATGTTGAATTCACATGTAAAAAAACGAATAAACTGACACGTCAAAACACCATTCAAAATCCCTATGTAAACTCATGCGTAACCGCCATATTTGGATTGTTCTTTGAGCTACAACATGGCCCAGGAGCGGAGGTATAGAAAGTGAGAGAGAGAGAGAGAGAGAGAGAGAGGGAGAGAGAGAGAGAGAGAGGAGCAAACACTAAAGTTAGTTAGGTAGTATTTTATTGAGGAGTATTTGGACACTTACACATATTTATACATATTGCACACATTGCATACATACATTGACACATACACCACACTTTTATTTTCAAACACCTGACACATTTTCTATTTATTTTTTTACAGTGTGATAGGCTTAGTGCTTGGTTGTGATTGTGTGTGGGGAGTGTGTGTGTGGTGTGAGAAGTTAAAGGAGAGGTAGAGAGGAGTGGAGTGGCAGGGAGAGGAGGAGAAGAGGAGCAGTGGGCCCCCCGACAGGGAGTAAGTGGAGTGGGGAGAGGGAGACCCAGAAGGGGAAATGGAGGGAGGAGAGATGACAAAAAGCCCACAAGGAGAGGAACATGTAGGAGAGTGACACTGGGTGCACATAGGGACAGAAGGGTGTTGGAGGGGGAGGATAGGCAGGAACACACACTGCCAGGGCCAGCTCAGGTAGGAAGCCAAGTGGCCATGGATGAGGAGAGGATGAAGTGTCCAAACGTCTCTTTTGAAGAGAATGTTGCCCTTGTCCAGTCCATTATTGACAATTATGCTATCTTCAGCCAGAAGAAGGGAATATGCTGTGCCAGGAGAAGGAGGAATGCATGGCAACAGTTGGAGGATGCTGTGAACAGCATGGCCCAGAAGAGGATGACTGTTGAGGGGCTTAAAAAGTGGTGGAATGACTGCAAGAGACGGGTGAAGGAGAAGATGGGGCAGGAAGCAGTCCACCAGAGGGGTACAGGAGGTGGCCCAGCCCTAGAAATGGAGTACAACACCTGGCAGAAGATGATACACAGGTCCCTGAGCACCACAGCAGTCAGTGGCCTTCCAGGAGTTCTTGACTCAGGGGTTACAACCACTGCACATCATTTAGCTGCATTTAGCTGCCTTCTAATTACCAAAAACCAATGCTAAAGCCATATATGTCTGCTATTGTGTAGTGGGGAAGGGAAGAGAACTGTTTTGGTGAGATCAGGGGGTGGGATGTTTCAGGTGGGAGGCTGATCTCTACACTAATGCTAAAATTAACCCTGCAAGCTTCCTACAAGCTATCTAATTAACCCCTTCACTGCTGGGCAAAATACAAGTGTGGTGCACAGCGGCATTTAGCGGCTTTCTAATTGCCAAAAAGCAATGCCAAAGCCATATATGTCTGCTATTTCTGAACAAAGGGGATCCCAGAGAAGCATTTACAACCATTTGTGCCATAATTGCACAAGTTATTTGTAAATGATTTTAATGAGAAACCTAAAGTTTGTGAAAAAGTTTGTGAAAAAGTTAACTTTTTTTTTATTTGCATCGCATGTGGCGGGGAAATGGTTGCATGAAATGTACCAAAATGGGTCTATATTAATAATTTGGGTTGTCTACTAATATATATATATATATATATATATATATATAGGACACAGAAAATAATATTTATAGGCAAACACTGTCCTTTTCTCTATAAAAATGGTAAAATGTACCACAAAAGAGTCACTCTTTATATCGATAAGGTGGAAACAGTTTCTCTTGCAGCCTTCCTCCAGTAGCAAAATACCAAGTATCCTCAGGGAGGTCTTAGTAGAATCTGAAATGGGTAGAAGAAGGGAGGGGTGCACAGAAAGACCAGATCCTAGTGTAGTATATTATGGAAAAAAAATTCTGACACACAAGCTTATGTACAGGTGGGCACTCACTTGATTTAACCTCAATCCTTATGAGGTAAGATAATGGCGTGGGGGCTATATGTAGCCTGAGGTAGATGTTGGAATAGTTGTCCTTTATTCAGCTTGCTTCCCCTTTAAGACCGGTGTTTGAAGACAGATGTAACTCACTCTTCTTCTGTTCAAAGAACCTTGTCAATCTCTCCTAGATCCCCTTTCTTTGTAATGTCCAATTGTTCAGGGGTATGGGAGGGAAGGGGGGGGGGCGTACTACTAATATGGCAGACCCAATGTAGATAAAAATATATGCTTTATTGTGGATAACAAAATGTCCATCAAACCATAGTGACACTGATTTTAAACACTTAAAATTGGTGTGTACATTCCAAGTATCGGTAAAAAACGGTATATAATAATAAATGAACAGACGTTTTGAAATTGTACTAAATATAAAGCTTGTATAACACTTCTCCAATGCACTAAGCTGACAGGCTGGTTCGCAGAAGCTTAACCGCAAACCTCCTAAGTGCTTACTGTGCTGATGGAGTGTGTTCGTGTCCGCCCCCCGACATTTTTTTTAGCAGCACTGTATTTATGATTATTTGACAATGCTGTAGAAATTCTATATTTAAAACCATGTAGAAATGTTTCCTCCTCAATACACAAATGGTAGGTGCCCTTTTGGCAGATATGCATTTTTATATATATATATATATATATATATATATATATATATATATATATATATATATATATATATATATATATATATATATATATATATATATATATATATATACATTAATATTAATTATATTCCAGTTTACTGCCCCTTTATGCAAGGACTTTCCAGACGCAATGAGGCATTTTATCTAAGATTTTTACATCTACATAACATGTTATACTCTTAGACTAAGATTACTCAGTGTTTGAAATGAGACAGGTTAACTTAAAACTGTTCAGTTTACACTACAGCTGACTTAATTTTGAAATACATACCAACAAGCCTAAATCCTGCATTTTAACCAGATCTAAATGGTATGAGTACCACAGCTTATGGTTCCACCAAGACCATATAGAGTACAGCATTTTCAAAATCCATAAGTACAGCTGACAGATGGGAACATTTGTACAATATATTTGAAATGGTGCTCTTTTAAAAGTACTTTTCTTCATCTAGCCATCTACCCAGATCAGTAATGTACAATTTTGAATTCACAGATTATTTTTGTTTGCACATTTACAAATATGATTCTTTAAAAAGTGATCTCTTAATTTCTGCATTTTTTTTTATCATGCATGTAACACACTGTTGATTTAGGGGATGCAAGGTGCATACATGTTTCCTCCTGTGAGTGTTTCTGTGGGTGTCTGTGTTTATGTCTTTGTGATTTGGTTTGTGTTTCTATGAGTATGTATGTATTTTTTTTCTGTGGGTCTCTCTGTGAGGGTGGGTGTGTATGTCTTTGTGCATTTTCTGTGGATGTCTGTGAGGATGTGTGCATATGTCTTTGAGATTTTTCTATGGGTGTCTCTGTGAGGGTGTGTGTGTGTTTGTCTTTGTGTACATTCTTTGGATGTCTCTGTGAGGGTGTGTGTGTGTGTATGTATGTATGTCTGTGTTTTCTGTGGATGTCTCTGTGAGGGTGTGTGTTTTCTGTGGGTGTCTCTGTGAGGGTGTGTGTATGTCTTTGTGTGTTTTCTGTAGATGTCTCAGTGAGGGTGTGTGTATGTATGTCTCTGTGTTTTATGTGGTTGTCTCTCTGTGTGTATGTCTTTGTGTGTTTTCTGTGGGTTTCTCTGTGTGTTTTCTGAGGCTCTCTCTGTCAGTGTTTCCTTGGGTGTATGTGTAAGTTTGAGTGTGTGTGTGTGTCAATTGTCTGTTCCTTTTTAGGACATTTTGACCTTACTACTGATTATTCACATCTTTCTACAGACTTTGAGACTAATGAGACCCCGGAAGTCGCCAATCTATCGTTTAACCTTTAAATTATTGTTTAGGCAGTTCAGGGCCCTTTCTTTCAGCCACTGCATGCTGTTGTCATCATTTAGTTGGCATCTTCCTTTACAAAAAGATAATCAGAACTCCATATTTTGTTTTCTACAAAACTGTAGTTTACCTCATTACTTGTCAGGTCAATGTAAACAATGTAAACAAGTGCTGAGTGTCCGTTTGGGTGTCTGTGTCTGAGTGTGTTTCTTTGCGTGTCTGCTAGAGAGTCTATATGTGAATCCTTATGTGTGAGTGTGTGTGTGTGTGTGTGTTTCAGTGTGTCTGTGTGTTTGTATGTTACTACCTTTACAACATTTCCAAGTTTAAATAGACACTTAAGAATAAAGTGAATATATGTTTTAGTCACTTGGTCAAAAATTGCACATGTCAAAGGAGGGGTCCCTGATCAATGGTTAAGTCAGGGGCCCCAAAATTTCTAGTAGCAGCCCTGGGTACAGGGAAATGGATGTATTGCTGTGTTTGATTGCCCATAGCACTCAACACCTGTCCCAGGACCCTGGAGAAGGTGGATTGAGCTTGCCCAGACACATAGCCCTCTGTTGACTGGAATGAGCCAGATGCCAGAAAGTGTACAACACACAACAGCTTCTGCATACCAGCCAGAGCATGGTTCCTAAGCTGGAGTAGGTATACATTGGTATTCTCCTAAAACTTTGGGGCTTGGTTAGGAGTCTGAAAATCAGAGCAATGTTATTTAAAAATAAGCAAAACTATACATTTAAAAAAACCAAAAAAACCTTTATGGGTTATATAAATAGATCATCTACAAAACATTTATGCAAAGAAAAAATTAGTGCATAATGTCCCTTTAAGCCTTCCGGGAAGTTACGCTGCTTTTTTACTGTGCGCAAGGTTTGCTGCGCCTGCCTATGTGTGGCAAGCTGAAAGTGGAGTAAAATATATCCATTCTGAGCGCATAAGTCCATGAGGTTTACACTTTTTGCAGAGTATTGCAAACTATGTATTAAGTAAACTACCCCAAGTGCACAATAAAACTGTCAAAGTCATTAATCTGTAAGCATTGATTCTATTACAAAATGCAAGAACATTACGTTTTTAAGATTCAGACAGAGTATATAATTTTAAACAACCTTCCAATATACTTCTAATTTTAAATGTTCTTCATACTCTTAGTATCGTTTGTTGAAGAATAAATCAAGGTAGGCTCTAGTAACTCAGGAGTGCGTATGTCTTTAGCACTCTGTGAAAGCAGTGGTTTGAAACATTGTTTGCACCAGGGTTATACATTGTTGCAAACACTGCTGCCATAGTGCTAAAGACACATGCACGCTCCTCAGTTACAACGGACCTACCTAGATTTACTTTGAATAAGGTATATGAAGTTAACAAAGCACCTTTGGTAATAGAAGTAAATTGGAAAGATGTTTACAATTGCATGTTCTATTTTAAACCATGACATTTTAATTCCGAGTTTACTGTTCCTTTAAAATCAGTAGAATTGCATCATCAACAAATGGATAATCACAAGACAATGCAAAAACACACTGAATTTCAAAAGTGCAGTAGATTTATTTTATGACAAATTGTAAAGATTCTTTCCATTTCTATCCCCTATATCATGTGAAAGTCAGAGACTCATATATGTATACACTCTTGCACATGCTCAGTAGGAGTCTCAGAAAGTGTCCATTTTTTTTAATCATGCAAGTTTAATTTTTACTTTAGTGCCCCTTTAAAGACTTGCAGTAAGCAGACCCAGAAGGCCTAACCTAAGTGCACAAGACTGATCACTGTCCCAGTAACCATCTCAGGCTTACAGATGACCACAAGATCCCAATTGTCACCTTGCTGGAACCGCATCTGCAAGATATCAGCACAAAATAAAAAAAACATGCAGAGTTACAGGGCTGTCAGCCACCACATGATAATTTGTAGACATGTGCACGTTGGAAAATTTTGTTTAGTTTCGTATCAATTTGGTATTTTTTTATTTTGTTTCCGAAGCATTCACATTGATTCATTATAGCAGTCATTAGTTTCTGACGCATTCGTATTGATTTGTTATAGCAGTCATTCGTTTCGGATGCATTCATATTGAATCGTTATAGCAGTCATTAGTTTCGGATGCATTCGGAAGTTCATTATGTTTGGATACATTTGTTATGTTATGTTATGTTACGTTGATTCGGATGGTTCTAACCAACACAAAATGAATTATTTCACTGTTATATCTCACTATATTTAATTGTAATATATCTCTTTTTGTTTTAATAATAAATATGGAACGGCAAAGGATTTGTGATTAGTCCAGAAAGTCCGACTATCGCTACATGGCCATTCGAATAAACCAAATGAATCCAAACTAATTTGGATGTTTTGTTACAAATTAATTCTGAGTAGTTTTTTTTCACTACTAGGGTGACTCAGAGATTCGGACACATCTGAATCTTACCATCACCTGAATTTCATCCAATATTTTATTCGGAACGAAACAAATTGCACATGTCTAATAATTTGCGCGTCCACCCCTATCATCCACCCAGGTCAAATCAAATACAGCAGCTGCAAGGGTGGATAGCACCTATCATTCTGCTTTACAAAACAGGCAGACTTTAACAGCTTTCCTATTGTTACCCATATTAAGAGAGGGTGGGGCTTCTATATAGCAGCAGCATACACCCTATGGCCAGTCCTGGCCAGACCAGATATGAATTCCTATCTCTATAAAGTGTTTTCACTTTACTTATGAATGAACATAAAGGGAAACTAAACAAGGGGAAAGAAAAAGGGTCTATAATGTGAGAGAATTTGATAATTGCACTTTGCTTGCATATAACCATGTGTTTGATATATAGTTTAAGCAAGCTTCAGAGCAGAAATGCAATTCTGTTCCTGAGCTGAACATGACTGGTGATTAGAGGGTATGTGCATACGCCTATGATTATTGGTTCGCTGGTTGTGTTCAGCTAGCACCCAGAACTGACTTTAACTGTGTGTTTATCAAATTTGCATGGGTTAAATTATAGCTTTAAGCAAGCAATACTGCAATAAAACACAATTAAAATGCACAGAAGCATTTGCTTATTGCAGTTTATGTCTAAATGTATCTCAAGTGCATAGGGAAGTTAACGAATTTAAGGGATAGTCAACACCAGAATTTTTTTGTTTAAATAGAAATATAATCCCTTTATTACCCATTCCCCGCTTTTGCATAACCAACACTGTTATAGAAATACACTTTTTACTTCTGTGATTACCTTGTATCTAAGCCTCTGTAAACTGCCCCCTTATTTCAGTTCTTTTGACAGACTTGCATTTTAGCAAATCAGTGCTCACTCCTAGGTAACTTCATGTGCATGAGCTCAATGTTATCTGTATGAAACACATGAACTAATGCCCTCTAGTTGTCAAAATGCATTCAGATTAGATGCAGTCTTCAAGGTCTAAGAAATTAGCATATAGAACTAGCTGGGTTGCAGACAAATGGATTGTACCTATTGTACATAACATGAATATTTACAAACACTCTGGGGGACATCTAAGTACTTGTAACTAAGCACTTGTACATCTATGTGCTTGTAATTATGTATATTGTGAAAACATAAGCACAATCAATTTATATGCCACCTGACCCAGCTAGTGCCAAAACTGTATTTGACCCGCTTCTGTAATATTTGTCGACTGCAGCATGGGCACATGTGTGCTATTTAGGGTAATTTTGCACTTTATTGTAGCAGTTCCGCAGTGAGTGCATGCGTCAACAACCGGCTTTGTAAGAATTTGGTAGACGTGGCCGGTGGTAGGGGAATGTAACGAAGTCGGCAAATATAACAGAACACCGGCCAATGTAATTTACCCCCATCAAACCATATATTTTTGAAACGTAGACACCCTAGGCTATTTGAAAAGCTGGTATTTTAACACTTTCCATGCACTAATTCAAGTTCAACCACCAGCCTTTGTCAAACTTTTGGGCAGTAATTTTTTGTGTTATTTTTCACACACATTGTACTTTAGGCATGGATTCTTAGTTCCTGTTATGTGTTACTGCCAAAGAACACCCAATATGTATTCAGCAACATCTCCTGAGTACAGTGATACCACCTATGTATAGGTTTGTTGGCTTCTTTGGGGAGGGCAATGCCAAACTTCTGACATGTGTTTGTGATTTTTTTTCACATTTAACATATTTTCTTTGACTATCTTATTTTTGGGGGGCCTTTTTATATACCCCACTTTATTTGCTTGCCATGAACGTGCATACACCTGAAAAGTCAACACCCCAATGTATTGTATATGGAGTGTTTTGATGCCTTTGATGCAACTATTTAGCCAAAACAATTGGAACAAGTATGTGGTGGTAATTTTTTATTTTTACACACACATTGCTTTTTGACTATGATTTAGGAGAGCCTGTTGTTAGTTATTGCAAGAAAACACTCTAGGTTGTTTTCTGCAAGACCCCCTGAGTACACCCATGCCCCCCATGCATGCATATGTTTGCCAGGATTTTGGGAAGGTTCAGTTACAATTGTAGGACTTGTAATTTGAGTTGAAAGTGAGAGTATTTCTTCTGATAGGCCTCTCTTTAGTTTGGGGCCTATCACATACCCCAGTCTTATTTATTGCCATAAAAGTGTATATTTTTGAAACATTGACACCCAAGGTATAGTATATGGAGTGCTTTGATGCAACCGTTTAATCCCAAAAATTGGAGAAAGTGTATGATGGTAATTTTTCAATTTTCATTTTTACACACATTGCTTTTTTACCATGATTTAGTAGAGCCTGTTGTAACTTATTGCAAGAAAACACTCCAGGTTGTTTTCTGCAAGACCCCCTGAGTACACCCATGCCCCCCGGTGCATAGGTTTGCCAGGATTTTGGTAAGGTTCAGTAACAATTGTATGACTTGTAATTTGAGTTGAAAGTGAGAGTATTTCTTCTGATAGGCCTATCTTTAGTTTGGGGCCTATTGCATACCCCAGTTTTATTTATTGCCATGAAAGTGTATATATTTGAAATGTTGATACCCCAAGATATTGCATATGGAGTGCTTTGATGCAACCGTTTCAGCAAAAAAAAAATTGGAGAAAGTGTATGGTGGTAATATTTCAATTTTAATTTTTACACACACATTGCTTTTTGACTATGATTTAGGAGAGCCTGTTGTAAGTTATTGCAGAAAAAAAAAACCCACTCCAGATTGTTTTCTGCAAGGCCCCCTGAGTGCACCCATGCCCCCCATGCATAGGTTTGACAGGGGTTTTGGAAAAATACAGCACCAATTTTAGAACTTATAAAAAATAGAACAGTTAAATTTAAAAATCTGGCACAGTAAAAGTAAAAAAAAACAACAACTCAATAACAGTAAACGTAACCAAACCCCCCCCCCCCCAAAAAAAAAAAACACAACAGCAAATGTTAATTCTTTTAAAAAATTTTACCAGTGTGTGATACCGTTTTAAGCAGTCCCCAATGCAGAGTCCAGGCTGTCCAGGGCAATCAGGACAGTAAAAGGATTGGGGGTCGATTTATGAAAGTGCAAGCGGACATGATAAGATGTAGCGTATCATGTTCGCTGCACATCGATAAATGCCGACAGCATATGCTGTTGGCATTTATCATTGCACAAGCAGTTCTTGTTGTTATCTGCTTGTGCAATGCCGCTTCCTGCAGATTCGCGGCCAATCGGCCGCTAGCAGGGGGTGTCAATCAGACCAATCGTATAGGATCGGGCGGATTGATGTTCGCAGCCTCAGAGCAAGTGGACAAGTTATGGAGCAGCGGTCTTTAGACTGCTGCTTCATAACTGCTATTTCAACGCGAGCCTTCACATCAAGCTCCATTCAGAGCTTTATAATTCGGCCCCAATGTCCTTTCTCTGTCCCCTCTTGGTACAGACTCTGGATTTTTTCTGAGGATTCTGCTTCACCGCAGTAGGGGGGATTTTGAAAATAAAATGGGTAGCCCCAACTCTACTGTCTCCCATCGCCGCCCGAGGAGCAGGTGCATCTTGGTACAAAATCTCTGAAATGATCTGGAGCTGAAACTGTAAAAAAGTCAGTTTCATTTTGAGGTTAGCTTTTTTGAACAACAATAAAGCATTGTGGGTTGCAATCTACATTAAGTAAATTGCAACCTTTTTGTACCAGACCGTTGTCTTCTGCATAATTAGGTAGGGCTGCAGCAGCTGATCTGCTAGATCAACCCCACCCATATGCCATTTAGAAACCTTGATGCACACTGGCTTCATTATGCTCTCATCTCTTCCACGTACAGAGACCTCCACAGTCTTCTCTGTGTGGATGGTGGTAAGAAGGTATACAGCCTTCTTGTCTCTGTACTTAACTGCCAACAGCTCCTCTTGGTGCAGAGCTGAGGTCTCCCCCCTTCGTAGCCGGGTGCATGCAAGTTGTCCTGGGAAACCTGCGTGGTTCTTTTTAATTGTACCGGAAGCTACTGTATCAAAACAATACAGTAGCTTGAACAAAAGGACACTTGTATAGAAATTGTCTATATATAAGTGGTACCCTTTGTTCATCAGGGGTAATATCAGGTCCCAGACAATCTTGACAGTGATTCCCATATGTTCTGGGCAACCTGTAGGGTACACAGACTTGCTCTCAGAGAGCTTATACACCTTTACTCCATACCTGGAGCGCTTGGAAGGAATATACTGCTTGAATCCCAGCCTTCCCTTATACTTCATCAGGGATTCATCCATGCATATATTCCTTTCAGGTGTATAAACCTCGGCAAACCTGGCAGTAAAGTGGGTAATCAGTGCGGCGGATTTTATACAGCCTGTCAAACTGGGGATGCTCCCTGGGGGGCACAGGCTGTTGTCGCTGAAGTGCATTAAATGTAGAATCATTTCATACCTCTTCCTCGACATACACTGGGGGGGAAATGGGGGCAAAGCAAATGGGGCTACTGCTCCAGTAGGAGCGGATGGAGGGTTTCTTTGTGATGCCCATCAACATAGTCAATGCCCAGAATTTTTCAATTCTGGCACATCGATGAGGGCCCATTGCTGCTTTGCCAAAAATGTGTCAGGCTTTGCAGCACGGAACTTATAGGCATATAAATTATTTGTTTGGTCGACAATGTTCCCCAATACATCATTGCCCAGAAACACCTCCATAAACTGTTGGGGGCTAAATCCTGCCACATCCACATTTATGCCAGGATTTGCAGTGAAGGGTGGGATATCTGGCTTCTGGTGATGAGGCGTTACCCACTCTTCAGCAGCAATGCCAGCTGGAGCAACATGTCTCCTTCTGGCTGGGGGGCTAGCAGCCACAGATACATCACTATCAGTTGTATCTAATGATGTATCTGAGCATATGGCAGGGTCAAAATTGGGGTCTGAGTCAGACATAGAGGCATCTGACTCTGACGCAAGGATGGCATATGCCTCCTCAGCACTATATGTTCTCTGTGACTTGATTTATTTTTATCTGTCTCACACAAAAAATTACTAAAAAAAAGATCAACACAAAATTTAAATGTAAATTAACTAAATGGCTCTGAAAAGAGCCTTTGGGTCTCACACAAAAAATTACAAAAAAAAATTAACCCCTAAAAAATGCACAGAGAGCAAAAAAGTGCTGCTGTGCTAGTGCCACTGTGATCACTGGCAAGCTAGGGGTTAATGTCTCTGAAAAGAAACTTTGGGTCTCAGAATTTTTAACAAATGTATTAGCTAAATCTCTCTCTCCTAAACACAGATCTCTCTCTCCCACAAAAACGCAAGTGAGGAGAGAGAGTGAGATCCACACTGGTCAGAGTAAATAGTTACTCAGATTGGATGACCCTAGCTTGCCCCTATGATGAGGCAGGCTAGGGACACCCCCAGAAGCCCCATGATGCACTGGGCATCGCCATCTTTGAAGCCACATGGGGGAGGGGACTATCGGCTAGATTTGGAGTTCTGCGGCCAAAGGGGTGCGTTAGCTACGCGTGTTTTTTTTCCCCCGCACCTTTTAAATACCGCTGGTATTTAGAGTTCACAGAAGGGCTGCGTTAGGCTCCAAAAAGGGAGCGTAGAGCATAATTTACCGACACTGCAACTCTAAATACTAGCGGTGCTTACGGATGCGGCCAGCTTCAAAAACGTGCTCGTGCACGATTCCCCCATAGGAAACAATGGGGCCGTTTGAGCTGAAAAAAAACCTAACACCTGCAAAAAAGCAGCGTTCATCTCCTAACACGGCCCCATTGTTTCCTATGGGGAAACACTTCCTAAGTCTGCACCTAACATCCTAACATGTACCCCGAGTCTAAACACCCCTAACCTTACACTTATTAACCCCTAATCTGCCGCCCCCGCTATCGCTGACACCTGCATATTTTTTTTAACCCCTAATCTGCCGCTCCGTACACCACCGCAACCTACATTATCCCTATGTACCCCTAATCTGCTGTCTCTAACACTGCCGACCCCTATATTATATTTATTAACCCCTAATCTGCCCCCCACAACGTCGTCTCCACCTACCTACAATTATTAACCCCTAATCTGCCAACCGGACCTCGCCGCTACTCTAATAAATGTATTAACCCCTAAAGCTAAGTCTAACCCTAACCCTAACACCCCCCTAAGTTAAATATAATTTAAATCTAACAAAATAAATTAACTCTTATTAAATAAATTTTTCCTATTTAAAGCTAAATACTTACCTGTAAAATAAACCCTAATATAGCTACAATATAAATAATAATTATATTGTAGCTATTTTAGGATTAATATTTATTTTACAGGCAACTTTGTATTTATTTTAACCAGGTACAATAGCTATTAAATAGTTAATAACTATTTAATAGTTACCTAGTTAAAATAATTACAAAATTACCTGTAAAATAAATCCTAACCTAAGTTACAATTAAACCTAACACTACACTATCAATAAATTAATTAAATACAAATACCTACAAATAAATACAATTAAATAAACTAACTAACGTACAAAAGATAAAAAAGAACTAAGTTACAAAAAATAAAAAAATATTTACAAACATTAGAAAAATATTACAACAATTTAAAGCTAATTACACCTACTCTAAGCCCCCTAAAAAAATAACAAAGCCCCCCAAATAAAAAAATGCCCTACCCTATTCTAAAATAAAATTAGAAAAGCTCTTTTACCTTACCAGCCCTTAAAAGGGCCTTTTGCGGGGCATGCCCCAAAGAAAACAGCTCTTTTGCCTGGAAAAAAAAACATACAATACCCCCCCCCCCCAACATTTACAACCCACCACCCACATACCCCTAATCTAACCCAAACCCACCTTAAATAAACCTAACTCTAAGCCCCTGAAGATCTTCCTACCTTATCTTCACCACGCCGGGTATCACCGATCGGTCCAGGCTCCGATGTCTTGATCCAAGCCCAAGCGGGGGCTGAAGATGTCCATCCTCCGGCTGAAATCTTGATCCAAGCCCAAGCGGGGGCTGAAGACGTCCATCCTCCGGCTGAAGTCTTGATCCAAGCGGCGGCTGAAGAAGTCCATCAACGGGCAGAAGTCTTCATCCTATCCGGGCAGAAGAGGAGATCCGGACCGGTAGAGATCCGGACCGGTAGACATCTTCATCCAAGCGGCATCTTCTATGTTCTTCCATCCGACGACGAGCGGCTCCATCTTCAAGACCTCCGGCGCAGATCCATCCTCTTCTTCCGACGACTAGACAACGAATGAAGGTTCCTTTAAGGGACGTCATCCAAGATGGCGTCCCTCGAATTCCGATTGGCTGATAGAATCAGCCAATCGGAATTAAGGTTTGGAAAATTATGATTGGCTGATGGAATCAGCCAATCAGATTCAAGTTCAATCCGATTGGCTGATTGGATGAGCCAATCAGATTGAACTTGAATCTGATTGGTCCAATCGGCAGATTAGGGGTTAATACTTGAAGTTAGGTGTCAGCGATGTTAGGGAGGGCAGATTAGGGGTTAATACTATTTATTATAGGGTTTTTGAGGCGGGAGTGAGGCGGATTAGGGGTTAATACATTTATTATAGTAGGGGTGAGGTCCGGTCGGCAGATTAGGGGTTAATAATTGTAGGTATAATAATTGTAGGTAGGTGGTGGCGACGTTGGGGGCGGCAGATTAGGGGTTAATAAATATAATATAGGGGTCGGCGGTGTTAGGGGCAGCAGATTAGGGGTACATAAGGATAACGTAGGTGGCGACGCTGTGCGGTCGGCAGATTAGGGGTTAAAATTTTTTAATAGAGTGGCGGCGATGTGGGGGGGCCTCGGTTTAGGGGTGCATAGGTAGTTTATGGGTGTTAGTGTACTTTAGAGCACAGTAGTTAAGAGCTTTATGAACCGGCGTTAGCCCAGAAAGCTCTTAACTCCTGGCTTTTTTCTGCGGCTGGAGTTTTGTCGTTAGATTTCTAACGCTCACTTCAGCCAAGACTCTAAATACCGGTGTTCGGAAGATCCCATTGAAAAGATAGGATACGCAAATGGCGTAGGGGGATCTGCGGTATGGAAAAGTCGCGGCTGGAAAGTGAGCGTTAGACCCTTTAATGACTGACTCTAAATACCAGAGGGCGGTAAAAACCAGCGTTAGGAGCCTCTAACGCTGGTTTTTACGGCTAACGCAGAACTCTAAATCTAGGCGTATATGTTTTTTTTATAATTTTTTAAAAATAATTATTACGTATTATATTTTACTGAGTGCCTCGACCCACTGAGGCACTCAGCACACTATCAGAGCATCAGAAGCCTGCCCAATGGCTTCTGATGCTCTGCTTGACTGCCGGGCTCCACGTGGAGCGAAACCAAAAATGATCAATCCGTGGGAGTGATCAAAACGGAGCCCGGCAGTCAGGAACAGTATTGCAGGATGCCTCAACATTGAGGCATGGCTACAATACTATTTGAAAGGCTGGAAGCGATCTCGATCGCCTCCAGTGCTCAGATTACCCGAGGACGTGTCAGTCACGTCCTTAACTGACACTTTTTGTAGGATGTGCCTGACACGTCCTCGGTCACCAAGGGGTTAAACAATAAAAAAATAGAGTAGACTGTCCCTTTAAGCATTGCAGCACCAAAGCTGAACACAGCCGGGATTGGTGGGGTGGTGCTACTGCTCACATTGGTTGGCTGCTTGAGATCAGCATTTCTTTGTGCTTTATCTATGTGTTTAACAACTTTGCATGGGTTAAACATATAGAGTTCTACAGTGAGTAGTGCAAAAATTATATTCTCTAACATATTTTTTTCCACTACAATGTCCCTTTGTCAACAACTTTTCATGTGTTGTGTAAGGACCTGCATATACACATTAAGCTGCTTCTGTTTATTACGTGATTACAGCATATTTTTCCAATATAAATACAAATTGTGCAGTTTAAACAAGTCAAAACAGCGATATCAGTGTTTCCTCCTTTCTGCTTGTTTAATTTAAAAAAATGAAAAAAAGCTTATGTGTATAGATAGATAGATAGATAGATAGATAGATAGATAGATAGATAGATAGATAGATAGATAGATAGATAGATAGATAGATAGATAGATAGATAGATAGATAGGTAAATAGATAAATGCATAGCAGGTATTAAAGAGTGCAGAAAAGAAAAACCCATGGCTACAGCTGTTTCATCCTTATTAGACTTCAGCCCATTAAGGGGTTGCCAAGTGTCCAGTAATCATCTGGACAGTCCAGTAAAATCTTCACTTAAATGTACAGTTTTTTTTAAAGTCTTTGAGAGTTAGTTAAGTGTAAAAGGTCTCCTATGCCTCAATAAGTGAGGAGCAGTCAAGGGGGTCAAATTGCTTCTATTTATGTGTTACTGTCAGCTAAAGACCTAAAATTATTGATTTATATGTTACTGGCATATAAATCAATTAAATAATTGCTGAGTTGTGCAAAATATGCAAAATCAAACAAGAGTGGGAGCTATGGTAGAGCTTTTTTTTTTTGGGGGGGGGGTGTCATTGTGTGACCCTACCTACTGTCATACCCAGCCATTGACTGATAGTCCAGAATTTTTGATGAGGACAGCTGTCAACCCTAGCCCATGATCAATTTCTAAATGCTGCTGAGTGAATCTTGGTCTAGTGCAATTAAATGATGGGGAGTAAAATGATGTGGAAAAAACACCTTGATTATGAGTTAAATAAAACTCAATAGTTCATTGCATAGCCCATCTACACCTCCCCCACAGAAAACCTAAACTATGCTATGCTTAAAAGCAACCCAGCATTGCACTAGCATTAAGAACTCTCTGTTTAAAACAGATACTTGAAGCAAAAAAAGGTTGGGCATTGTATAGCTCATTTGCATATAATTTCCCAGATTCCTCTGCTCCAGTACAAAAAAAAAGTAGTAGTTTAGGTTTTCTGTGTGGGATGTGCAGATGAGCTATGCAATGATCTGTTGATTGTTACTTAACCCCTTTTTGGAAATCTTTTTTTTATTCACTGTAATTTAAATGGAGACATTTAAAATGAGAAATAAATATTAGAATGTATGTGGTTGTAGAGAACTGCGCCTAGATTTATATATATATATATATATATATATATATATATATATATATATATATATATATATATATATATATATATATATATTGTATATACAGGCTACACTAAGTATAATAGTTAGCTAACCAAGGTAGTTAGGCAAACAAGGTTTTGGGGTAACCGAGGGGAAATATATTTATTTTATACTTTTAAGTTAAACCTTTTATTAAGAATGTGTGAGAATCTCATTCAGTGTACAGCTTGCCACATGTTTGCATCACTGGAGCAGCCGCTTCTGGGATTATATGTTTGTGGCAAGTGCGAGCATATTGTCTCTTTAGAAACTCGTATTGGGGATCTGGAGGAACGAATTGCAACACTACATGAAATTCAGACACTTGAAAGGGAAATGGATAGGACTGAGCTGGTTGTTAATGGTTCCAGCAGTGGGAATGGGGAGGATTCAGATGAGGAGACTCCAGGATGTAGCTGGGTCACAGTTAGAGGGCGAAGTAAGCGGAAGAGACGGGCCAGTTCTGAGCTGGTACACCCCAATAGATTTGCAAGATTAAGTGAAGATGTTGGGGATATCAGTTCAGGGGTGGCAGTGTCAGAGAGGGCCGTGTTGCCTAGTATAGTGAACAGTCCTTTAGCTGTGGAAGAGGAGCATACTATGGTGGGCAGTCCTTCAGTCATGGAAGAGGGGCATACAAGTCAGGGCCAGAGGCAGATGTTGGTGGTAGGAGACTCTATTATAAGGAAGGTTGATAGGGTAATTTGTCATCCAGACCCTTTACATAGAACAGTTTGCTGTCTTCCAGGGGCTCGTGTTAGGCATATTGTGGAGCGTATTGATAGATTGTTAGAGGGATGCGGGTCTGATCCTGCAGTCATGGTGCATATTGGTACTAATGAAGAAATCAGTGGGAGATGGAGAGTCCTAAAAAATGACTTCAGGGAGTTAGGTAGCAAGCTTAAAGCAAGGACCTCCAAAGTAATATTTTCTGAGATATTACCAGTGCCGTGTGTTAACTCAGTAAGGCAGAAGGAGCTAAGGTCTGTTAATTCATGGCTAAAAACATGGTGTAAAAATGAGGGGTTTGACTTTTTAGAACACTGGGCTGATTTTTCACTAGGGTATAAATTGTACAGTAAGGATGGATTGCACCTGAATGACATGGGTGCAGGTGTGTTGGGGGAAAGGATGGTAGCACGTTTAGAGAACCTTTTAAACTAGGCAAAGGGGGGGAGGGTAAATTAGAACAAAATAGAACAGAGAGATCAGTGTCTGAATATGTCACTCCCTTAATATCTCAAGGAAGGGATGACTTAAGAAATGTCACATTAGAAAGTATAGAGGAAAGTACACCAAGTAGCAGCAGAAAGCACATGAAAATTAAATGTATGACAACAAATGCAAGAAGCATGACAGGTAAAATGGGGGAGCTGACGCTCTTAGTTGCAGAAGAGGACTATGATGTTATCAGTATAACGGAAACTTGGTGGGATGATTCACATGACTGGGCAGTTAACTTAGAGGGGTATACATTATTTAGGAGGGACAGGAATAATAAAAGGGGTGGAGGAATCTGCATGTATATTAAACCTGACCTTAAACCTACAATAAGGGAAGATATTTATGATACAAGTGACAATGTAGAGACCCTGTGGGTTGAAATAAAGAGTGGGGGGAAAAATCCTAAAAAAATATTACTAGGAACATGCTACAAGCCTCCCAACATTAGTGACCTGGAGGAAACTCAACTACTTATCCAAATAGGTAAGGCTGCTAATAACAGTGCTGTAATTATGGGAGATTTTAACTACCCTGATATAAACTGGGCCAATGAAACTAGTAATTCAGCTAAGGGGGATAGATTTTTAAATGTTCTCAGGGATAACTTCTTGTCACAATTAATAGAGGAGCCAACTAGAAGTAAAGCTATATTGGATTTAGTGCTATCAAACAATACAGATATAATATCAAACATAGAAGTTAAAGAACATTTGGGTAACAGTGATCATAACATGGTCACATTTGAAATCTCTTTTCATATGCAGTGTTTTAAAGGCTTAACTAAGACTTTTAATTTTAAGAAAGCAAAATTCAACGATTTAAGGAAATCATTAAATAATATAAATTGGGAAAATGTATTTTCTAATAAAAATACAGAGGATAAATGGATAATATTTAAAAATTTGTTAAATAAATATACATATCAATACATACCATATGGTTATAAAAATAAAAATAAAAAAACTAAGCCGTTATGGCTAAATAAAAATGTGTTAAAAGAAATTAGGAAAAAACGTAGGGCATTTAAATTATTAAAAGAAAATAGTACAGACTCGGCATACAATATTTATAAGGAATGTAACAAAGCATGCAAAAAAGCAATCAAATTAGCCAAAATTGAAAATGAAAAATTAATTGCCAAGGATTCTAAGTCTAACCCTAAAAGGTTCTTTAAGTACATAAATAGCAAAAAATCTAAGAAGGATAATATAGGTACATTAAAATGTGTGGAGGGTAGCATGATAAATAATGACAGGGAGAAGGCTGAGGTACTAAACCAGTTTTTTTCTTCAGTATACACAAGAGAGGAACCATTGAATGATACTTTGGAACAGAATAGAACATGCCAGTCCATACCACTAACTGGGTTTTGTTTAGAGGATATCAGGAAAAAACTAAAAAATATTAAGGTAAATAAAACTCCAGGCCCAGATGGAATACACCCAAGGGTGTTAAGTGAACTTAGCACTGTTATAGACAAACCTTTACTCTTAATTTTTCAAGACTCATTATCCTCAGGCATGGTACCCCAGGATTGGCGTAAAGCTGATGTGGTGCCACTCTTCAAAAAGGGAAGCAGGGATGATCCAGGAAGCTATAGACCAGTAAGTCTGACATCAATAGTGGGGAAGATATTTGAAGGGATTATAAGGGATTATATTGATGAGCATATTCGTGTAAACAAGATTATGAGTTCTAATCAGCATGGCTTTAGGAGAAATAGATCATGTCAAACTAATCTAATTAGATTCTACGAGGAAGTAAGTAAAAATATAGATAAAGGGGAATCAGTTGATGTGATATACTTAGATTTTGCAAAGGCATTTGATACAGTGCCACATGAGAGATTAATGCACAAAATTAAGGGACTGGGAATAGCTGAAAATGTTAGCTCATGGATAAATAACTGGATAAAAGATAGGGAGCAACGAGTAGCAGTAAATGGATCATACTCAGATTGGACAAAGGTAATCAGTGGCGTCCCCCAGGGATCAGTACTGGGCCCTGTTCTTTTTAATATTTTTATAAATGACTTGGAGCAAGGATTAAATAGCGACATCTCTATTTTTGCAGATGATACTAAGTTAAGTAAGGTCATTAGGTCAGAGCAGGATGAACTCTCTTTGCAAAGGGATTTGCTAAAATTAGAACTATGGGCAAGTGAATGGAAAATGAGATTTAATACGGAAAAATGTAAGGTTCTACATTTTGGAAGTAAAAATAAGCAGGCTATGTATTTTTTAAATGGGACAAGACTTAGCCAAACACAGGAGGAAAGGGATTTGGGAGTAGTAATAGATAACAAGCTAAAGATGAGTGCACAATGCAGGGCAGCGGCTTCAAAGGCTAATAAGATACTAGCATGTATTAAAAGAGGCATTGATTCAAGGGAGGAAAGCATAATTCTGTCATTATATAAAGCCCTGGTAAGACCTCACCTTGAGTTTGGAGTGCAGTTCTGGGGACCGATTGCTAAAAAAGATATTGCAGAACTAGAAAAAGTTCAGAGAAGGGCCACAAAGCTAATAAGGGGATTGGAGAAATTAACCTATGAGGAGAGGCTAGCCAAACTGGGTCTGTTCTCTTTAGAAAAAAGGCGCTTGAGAGGTGACATGATTACTTTATATAAATATATTCAAGGCCCATATACAGAGATGGCAGAAGCTCTTTTTATTCCAAGAAAATTGGTTCTGACAAGAGGTCATAATTTAAGGTTGGAGGAAAGGAGATTTAATCTCCTGCAACGGAAACGTTTTTTCACTGTAAGAGCAATAAAATTGTGGAACTCATTACCAAAGGAGGTAGTGAATGCCAATACCATAGATACATTTAAAAATAGTCTGGATACATTTCTGTATATAAACAAAATTCATGGATATGATTGCTAGTATTAAATGGGTCACATTTTAATGGGGTTATTTAAGCTTAACTGGAGCTTTTTGTAAGTATTTTAGATTTGTATAGGTTGAACTCGATGGACTTCAGTCTTTTTTCAACCTTATCTACTATGTTACTATGTTACTATGTTACTATAAAAGACCCCCTAACTGGACCTTGGATTTTAAGTACCGAAAAAGGGAATAGGAGAGCCAAAATTGGCAAAAGTATATTTAAAACAGGATAAATCAGGGACAAAGCTGACTGAAAAGCAGGGTGATAATGACAATGGTATATCTAATAATGTATAAAATATGATATAGAAATTTATATATGGTATAGAAATTTCTATACTTATTTGCCTATATAGAAAGACCAACTGTAGGTGTTATATCATATATTATACATTATTAGATATACCATTGTCATTATCACCCTCCTTTTCAGTCAGCTTTGTCCCTGATTTATCCTGTTTTATATATACTTTAGCCAATTTTGGCGCTCCTATTCCCTTTTTCGGTATTTCGAGAAATAAATATTAGTTTGCCTTTATGTATTTATGTAAAAAATCCTTTAGCATAGTAAAAAAATTAATTTATTTAAAGGGATAGCCTAGTCACAATTAAACGATCATGATTCAGATAGCGCATGCAATTTTAAGCAATTTTCTAATTTAATCCTATTATCAATTTTTTTTCGTTCTCTTGGTAAGTTTATTTGAAAAAGCAAGAATTTAAAGGGACAGTCAACACCAGAATTTTTGTTGTTTTAAAAGATAGATAATCCCTTTATTACCCATTCCCCAGTTTTGCATAACCAACACAGTTATAATTATACACGTTTTACCTCTGTAATTACCTTGTATCTAAGCCTCAACAGACTGCCCCCTTATTTCAGTTCTTTTGACAGACTTGCATTTTAGCCAATCAGAGTTGACTCCATGGTAACTTCACGTGCACAGGCTCAATGTTATCTATATGAAACACATGAACTAATGCCCTCTAATGGTGGAAAACTATCAAAATGCATTTAGATTAGAGGCGGCCTTCAAGGTCTAAGAAATTAGTATATGAACCTCCTAGGTTTAGCTTTCAACTAAGAATACAAAGAGAACAAAGCAAAATTGGAGCCGGCCCAATTTTGGTTTAGCACCTGGGTAGCATTTGTGGATTGTGTGTGTGGGGGGGAGGGGGGAGGGGGGAAATAAGGTGTGCTATTGATGGGTTGCTACCAGAAATTACATTACAACTATACTTAGTTATTTGTATAATGATATTTGCAAAGATTTATTTATATAATTTGAATTTCTAAAAGCTTATTTAAAATGCATATAAAGACAATGTTTAGGACATAAAAGTATGCATTTGCTTTAAAGGAGATAGAAATCTCAAAATGTAATTGTTCATGGTTGCATTTTTTTTTTTGTTTAAATTTTTTTATTGAGGTTGTTAGAAGAAATTTAACAAACATGAAATACCATAAGACATAAAAATAAAGCAAAAACCATATTTCACAATAGTAAGGTATTGGATAATAGAAGAACAGGAGGTGAGTCTTTTTAGGTAGGTGGTTTGAACCTCAGTTTTATATTATTATCATATCTTATATGTGTTCCTCTATTGAAACTGCGGGTTACTCTTGAACCTTGCAAACTTATATGGTGTTAGAGAGGAATTTGGCTTTGTGAGTGGCCACTTTTGGGCCTAGATGAGGAGAAGAGAATTAGTATCTGGTATAGGAAATGTAATAATTAAAGTTAAAAGATAGAAAAGAGGAAGATGGGGAATCAACAGGCAATAGCTGTTTTGATTTAAATAGGGGGGGAGGGAAAGAAAGAAAGAGGGGGGGGGCTCTTGTGAAAAGTATAAGTAATTCGGGAAGGAGAAGTGACAATTAATACAAAGAACATCATTTTTTTTTTTTTTTTTTTTTTAAATAGGTAGGGTATATACTGTTCCATCCTAGCTCTGGGTCTGCAAGTGTCCGCGCATTCTAAGTTTTAATCTACACGGTGCTTGCTAACTAAATGGGGAGAGAATGTGAGCTAGAGGCAAGATAGAAAGTCTAGAAGGTTATATGAAAAATATGATAGGTAAGGTGAAGTAACAAGCAGTAAAGATCTATTACTGTGTAAGTGCCTAGGTAAATCTGACATTATCTTCTTGGTGGTCGAGTTAAACCAGCTTACTATTGCACTAGAAGATGTTGGAATGCCCTTATTGTGACCTGGGTAATAATTTGAAACGTGTGTTGGGTAGGATTAGTTAGGGGTGGGGGTGAGGTACTAGAGGCTTCATTGGGCGGTAGGGGTTACCTTATTGCAAGCGAGTTAAGTGGGGTATGTCAGGGTATTAAGCTGCACATTTAACAGCTATGTGTGATATAAGGCGTCCACTCTGATTCCCCTAACTGACTCAAACCTAATTGTTTATACAGAGCCTCTGTGTAGCGGAGACTATGATGTTAATCTAGCCACCCAAGTATAGTGCCTAATTCTGTACGGTAAATACTTGAATAATAGGGTAGGATAACATGTGTACTCCTGGAATATCACTTACAAGCAATTACAAATATGTAGGGTATATATTAGAATATAAACACATTGAACACTTACGGAATTTTAACATATGCTTACAACCCTGAGTCAGACATAGAACAGGTAAACTAGAGTGCATTGGGTTCTAATTTTCAAAATACCCATAACTAAAGAACTGAAAATGTTAAATAGTGTTCATAAAGTCTCATGTTCGGTGTCACATAAGACCTTCTCTAATTGCATTCGTCTCTATCCCACTCCTGACCGGGTTAATTCTGTGAAGTCCCGGGGCTCACCTACGTTGGAACAGTTGGTCAGGAGGAGGTCTCTGAAGGGCTTTATTTCGTAGTAAACCTGAGACACACACGGTCTAAACTTATTCATGTAATAGCTTCGATCATAGGCCATGTGTATTCTCAGCCGCTCCGGGTCCCCCACACGGAAGCCGGCCGTATCTCCCGCATAGGCAATCCGGGGCAGCGGGATAAGCCTGGACTTGTCAGCTGAAGCAGAGGTGAGATCGGGAGGCTGGTTGGAGATCTTGAGTGCAAGAGGAGGAGGCCGTGCCGGAAGAGGTGCCAGCTCAGCAGAATCATGCCTCTGTATAAGTGGACCGGATCTAGCCGAAAGAAGATTGCCCTTGCAATGTGTCGTGGGTGAGATATATTTCTGTTTGATTTGCCCAATTGGCCTGTCGTGAGTGTTCGCTGTTGTTAGGGCCGGGCAAAACTCCCCGGTATGTGTTTTCACGTGGTTCTTCACGGCCTCCTTCTCCTCCTCTACATTGTTGGTGTCCGTGTCAGTGTCTTCCTCTGTGAAAGGTGCTCTGACTAAGAGGGTAAGATCCTTAAAATAGTTGTCCATCTTCAGTCCCAAGTCTCTTAGCAGTGACTGGATCAGTGTACTATGCTCCTCCATGATGCAAGAGAGAGACCGTTTCCGTACAGTGCAGTCTGAGGAGCGTAGTAATTATTTTTATCTGTCCTGTCGCCTCTTCTCCTCTCCTTCAAGCAGTTCTTAAGCTCAGTTATATGTTGGAAGAAGAAGGGAGGGGATCTGCCGCTCTGATCACCGGGTATATAGAAGTGTATAGTTGTAGCTCCCACCTAACCTGGCTGCGTAATCTTGGTATCCCTGAGTTCAGGGGCATTTGTAGTTAAAGCTGAGTGGGCTTAGGATGTCGGATAGCAGAGATATTCACAATAAAGTTAAAGTTATATGGAATGTAAGCGGGAGCTCCAAAAAAACACGACCATTCCCCTCCTAGGCTGGCTCCGCCCCCTCATGGTTGCATTTTAATTTTATGTAGAAGGATTTTTGCAATTTATTTCCATTAGCAAAAGTGTTTCTAGTAAAAAGTATTACTGGCTCAGCGACATATGAACATATGCTACGTGGACTTGAACACCATGCCTGCTCAGAGAGCTATTGTATTTTACCTTAAAGGGACAGTATACACTCATTTTCATATAACTGCATGTAATGGACACTACTATAAAGAATAAGATGCCCAGATACTGATATAAAAATCCATGATAAAACGGTTTTAAAACTTACTTAGAAGCTCTCAGTTTAGCTATGTTGAAAAGTTAGCTGGAAAGCCCACTGCAAGTAGGAAATAAGAACCCCCCCTTCTTTTGCATATGAAAAGACCCTTTACACAAACAGGAGCAAGCTGGAGAAGGTAGCTGACGGTATTCTCATAAAATTTTGTGGCTTGGTTAGGAGTCAGAAAATCACAGCAATGTTATTTAAAAATAAGCAAAACTATACATTTAAAAAAAAAAAAAAATGATGGGCTATATAAATAGATAATTTACAAAACATATATGCAAAGAAAAAATGAGTGTATAATGTCCCTTTAAAGGGACAGTAAACATTGGAGAAAATGTTACATAATTCTGCAGTATGTGCAGAATTATGTAAGATGACAATATCCTTATGATTTATTTATATTTTTCAAACACGTAATATGTCACCCAAAAGTATACTTACCTCTACTGTAAAGTTGTCCTCTTCAGCGCAACTGCTTTTTCAAACAGCGTGTCACGGGTTCACTGTCTAATAACAGCGAGCCCATCGCACCATTGAATTACATCTAGCGCGGTCCTGCAATAAGTAAAGCTGTCGGCTGCTTTACCTAGTGTAAGAGTGGGCTACATATAATTTATTGGTCTGACGGGCTCGCTGTGATTAGACAGTGAGCCAGTGACACGCTGTTTGAAAAAGCAGCCAGGCTGAAGAGGACGGCTTTACAGTAGATGTAAGTATACTTTTGGGTGACATATTATGCATTTAAAGAAGAAACCATACAGCTATCGTGATATTACATAATTCTGTACATAATGCAGAATTATGTACCATTTTCCCCAACATTTACTATCCCTTTAATGAAGACATAATTTGTGCCATACAAGCCAATGCTAAATCTCTGGGAAGGTGTGACATTTGAATGCTGAAGCACTGGGCACTCACAGCATATGTGTGTATGCTGCCTAAACGGTGATAACTTTTACTAGAAGCATTTTTGCTAATAGAAATATATAGCAAAAAAGCTTAAAATTGAAAAACTCTTGTGAATTACCCCCATACTGATATATCCTTATCCAATTTAATGTAAGTGCATGTTATTTTCTTGAGCTATATTCAATTCCAGTAGAAAATATTCTCACATAAAACACCTACAAAATGTCCTTTATATATTTTATTAGGGAATTTTACAGAAACTGACGTTGATACGCACTCCCTCTTTGTTGATTTTCTCTTGCTTCTTTATAAAATAACATTCTGTACCTTCACTGCTACATATTGCCTCTGACATAATCATCTACCACTAACTGGTCTGAGCCGCCCACCTCCCTCCCAGCTCTTGGCTGGTTATTCTTAGCCATCCAACCCTTGTGTATTGCTTGTGTACACACCCATACTATGCTGTGTGATTTCCTGTAGCAGCCACTCACAGATCTCCCTAGTGTTTATGTCTGCTTTAGTATTAATGTATTGGTTTACAGGAAGACGGAGATCTGAAAGGTAGGTTGTCCTCCCCTGCATGTACTGTACAAGCTTGTGATGTCATTGAGAGGTCACTGTTCTTACTGCCTTCTGAGCAAGGACATATCAAGTAAGTGTCCTCTATAGATAATATTTTTTATAAAAATGAAAATGACTTTAGGATTATAATGCACTATAAACCCTTTACAGACTTACTATGTAATATTTAATTCACCATTTGTTAGTAGTGCACTGTGCTAGTGCTGTTGCCCAAAGTATTGAAATAGTTAAACATAATTGCATTTCACAGTAGAGATTAAATATATTTTTCGGTTAAGGGTTAATATAATATGTTCTTAGGGCTCCTATGAAACAGGTGGTGCTTTTAATGAAAGGATTTAGCTGGCAGATTAATGTCACACAGACAATACAGAATCCTTCTTTATTACAGCTACAGTGTGTGGCTGTGTCACACAGCAAAAACACAAAGATGTGTTGTACCCCACACCTGTTTGTGTGTATTATGTGGGAAAACCTGCATGTCCCCTCAAGCAACAGAATGCTGCAATATTTTTTAAAAATATATCAATTTCCGCACATCCTATCTAACTGAGCATGTTTATAATTGTATTTCCTTTATGAATTTTCTTTTTAGCTTCCTCCGACAAATAACACATTCAATATGCATAAATAATTTGTGCAGTTATTTTTCAGTCATTTCTACTGCCAGGAGCATTACGCCAGTCAGTCACAAATGAAACTGACTAAAAAATGTATCTAATAAAAAAATTAAAAGAAATTAATGTATGTATTTAATATGTGTCCTGTCTTATAACATGTCATGGTCACACCAGAGTCATGTGTTATATTTAATTTTTTTTTTTCTTAAAGTTTTGTTTAAAATTAATTTACTTAATAGTTTTTGTTCTTAATTTCCCACATGACAATACAATGTCACAACTAAACACACACACACACATATATATATATTGATATTGCTGTCTTGATCACATTTTATATTGTCTGAGCAATTATATTCAAAATCTACAAGCTGTGAATGTGTTATTTAAATTAAATGTTAATTTTACAATTTAAATTTCAAATAAATACAAGTAATTCTTCCTTTCCTTTAACATGGTAAAATCCTACACACAAGAAACACCACCGCTCAGTTATTTAGTTGTTATGGAAACAAGTCATATGACTGTTAGTGGTTTGTAATAGGATACAGCAAATAACCACCAGCAGAAGGAAGGTTATATTTGAAGGGGAAAAAAAAGATTTTTTTTCTTTCATTTTGGTATTTTTCAGTTCAGTTTACAATTATTAAAAATTGTATTTTTATTTAAAAACATAATTTTTGTTAAAATGGACCAATATTTTTGCAGCACAGGTTAAAAGGCCCTGAGGTTGCACATGAAAGAGGAGTAAAAATAGGAGTAGAGCTGTTTATAAACAGGTGATAAGAGATGCGTGAGAATTTAAGAGCTGATAAATTAGATATATGTTGTTGAGGGATAATTACATCTGTTCTCATAGTCAGATTAGCAGATCTCCTAGCTGTCCTGCATTCTGTGGGATTGTCCTGCTATAGGAGCTCTTTTTTGATGTCTCTCCTATTAATTTCCCATCACTTCTGGAACACCTAAACCCTGCCCTGGACTACCCAGTTATGCTTGTACCACCTCTTTCTCTTACACCACTTCCAGGGCACGTGAAAAGCCACACCCATAGATTTCACCATTTACACCCCCTATGGCACCCAGGCATGTTTCTGGACAGTCCTGATGCCGAATTCAGTTTGTCCTGGCTCTACCTCTGTGTCCCATAGATAGAATGTAGGAACATATGCATTAGTTGTGAGAACCACAACTGATGTCAGTTACATGGGAGGGCTGCGGGGAGAGTAGGAGGGAAGTCATGTGTTGGTCAGTTGCTTGCAGTCTGGAAGAGTTGCAGTCTGTGTTTCAAATTTTGACACATCTTGTGCAGAAATATGTGTTTATAAGTTGCTGAGAAATAGAAGAGACAGAATTTTATACTGTTAGGACAGTTTACGTTAAATGTCTTTATGCCCTTTCTTTCTCACACCACCCATGGGGTAGTTGATTTCTTCTGATACCTCTTGTTTGTGTAGCTTTTCGGTAGCCATTACTGCCACATTGACATTTTTAGTATAGGTTGAGGTTTCTACAGAAATAAAAGATATATTTTAAATGACATAATAAAGGTAAAGGAGTTATTTGTAAACAATTGAATACACTCCAGCAGGTAAAATAGATAGTTAGGAACAGATTAAAAGGGGAAACATTTTACAGTGCACGTCCCCTTTAAGCTCACTATTGACTTTAATTGCCGCATTAAAGGGATAGAAAGGTCAAAATTGAAATGTGTATGGGGGCATTTCAGTTTTAAATTGAACATTTTTTGCAATATACTTCAATTAGCAAAACTGCTTCTTGTAAAATTGACTACAATTTTTCAGAGACATACACACATATGCTGTGAGGGCCCATGCACCAGTACTCAAGCTCAGAGATCTGTCAGTAGTGTGTATTGCATCTGTAAAGACTTAATTTGTGTCATAGAAGCCACCACTGACTCTCTAAAAAGGTGCAGTGTTCGAATTCCGCAGCACAGGCCCCCACAGCAAATGTGCGTATGCTGCTGAAAAATAGTAATAATTTTTAATAGAAGCATTTTTACTAATGGAAATATATTGCAAAATTGAAATGTACCCATGCAAATTTAATTTTGGACCTTTCTATCCCTTTAAGGGGAGGAGGCAACTGGCATATGGGGGGGGGGGGGAGGAAAGATGACAGTTATTGTAAAATTGCATTGGACAAAAAGAGAGGGAATAGTATAAAATCCAGTTGCTGGAAGAACACAAAAAATAAGAAACAAATAAATATCTGTCCTTGAGCTAAAGTAAAACAAATCATATGATTCCTGTTTTTCAACAAAACAGCCACACCAAATGCAAATGGGTTAAAATGCCCAAGCTGTGACTCAGCTAACAAAAACTGGCATACAGTTGAATTTTTTTACTTTCTGGAAAATATGATAAAGCTGACTGTGTGGGGCGGTTGGATAGTTTAGCTCTTGCTAAAGTGAGAGCAGTTACTGTACGCAGCAGAAAGAAGCTTGAAGCAGGAAACTAAGGTAATTTGTTAGCTGTTACTTTTGGTCAGGGAGAGGGGTACCAGTTGTTAAACAGGTCTGGCACTTATTGCTACAGTTTTAATTAGTTCAGTTATTTGCAGTTCACTCTCGATAGTAGGACAATGATAATATTTGTATCTGTTTACCAGCTCTAAAGGCAGTGCAGCTTGTTATTGGGTAGTTTCACTTATAGTTTTTCCAGTCTCTAAAGTCTCAACAATTCCTATGTTATTTAAAGGGGTTCTGCACACCTCTCTATTTGTTATATGCATTAAAGGGAAAGGAAATTCAAAACTGAAATGTGCATGGGTGCATTAAATATAAGCATGTTTGCACTATACTTCCTTTAGGAAAAATGCTTCTGTTTTTCAGCGGCATACACACATATGCTCTGAGGGCACGTGCACCAGTAATCAAACACCACACCTTTTCAGAGAGTCAGCAATGGCTTATATAACACAAATTAAAGGGACATTAAACTACTGAGGACAACAACACAAGTATATTAACTCCTCACTATGTTATTGTGTTTCATCCTGTTCCTTCAGCAGTTTACAAATCAGTTTCTCTGTTTTAATAGCTTAAAGGTGCTGAAGCTCCGCCTCTTCATACTGGGTATGGCCATCTTTAAGCTCAGGTATTCTCACAGCCTGTGACAGAATAGTGCACACTAGATATGTGCGATTCGTTTCGGATCGATACGGAAATTCTGCAAATTCGGTGATTCGGATCGAACCGAATTTCCGAATTAAAATACTGCCGAATTACCAAATAAATCCGAATTACTTCGGATTTATTCAGTAAATTCGGATGGCCATGGATTACACTAGTATTGTACAGTATAAATCTAATCCCACCTAACACTTACCGAAATTCCGAACCGAACCGAATCTAACCGAATCCAGCCGAATTTAGGACATAATACTAGTCTAATCCCACCTAACACTTACCGAAATTCCGAATTTCCGAACCGAACCGAATCCAGCTGAATTTATTCGAATCCGAATGAATCTGAAACAAAACCGAACCGAATTTATTCGAATCCGAATGAATCCGAAACAAAACCGAACCAAATTTATTCGAATCCAAATGAATCCGAAACAAATCCGAACCGAATTGATTCAAATTTTTCCGAATTTGAATCGCTCCGAACCGAAATTCATAAAAATCCGAATCGATCCGAACCGAATTTTTCCGCCAAGCACATGTCTAGTGCACACTCACTGATCAGTAATATTGCCCACTTTTTTACAGCTGTATCATTTGGTTGGAGTTAGTGCAGGGGTCAAGTCGAGCGGGAACGCATGGGAACGGAGTTCCTGCACTGATTTTGCAGGAAGAACTAAGTTCCCTCTGGACAGAGAACATGACTGCTTCAGTAAACGCTGCTGCTGCTGGTGGGAAGAGCTGGAGCACAGTCTAGTCAGAGGGATAGTGAGATCCTCTAGTAATGGGCAGTAACACTTCCTACAATACAATAAATTCAAGCCTGTCAGCGGTCCTGCTGTGTGATCACCCCACACTGATTCTGTGACAAAGGAGGATTCTCAGGTCCAAAGGCAACCATTCAACCCTTCATTGGATTTAATTTGCTTTCATTAACCAAAGTTTATAGATTATATACATATAAATGCAGTGTGTGTGTGTATATAAAACAATATTAATTGTGATGGGGTGGTGGAAATCTTGGTGAGTGAGTTCCCACCCTTTTTTTTGAAGGACTTGACCCCTGAGTTAGTGTGCATGATATATTGTGTGAACGTTACTTTAATGCATTTCTACACAAAGTATATTTTAAAAAGCACTCAACAATAATATAGAGCAATGCAGCCACTGCAAAAATGTAACGCTCCTGTTCTGTATCATGCACCCTACTGTGTAGTACATTATACAGTTGTCAAAAAATTGACAACCTCATTGATAAGTAAATGAGCAAAATTTCTGTCTCAGGATTTGAGAATACCTGTGCTCCAAGATGGCAGCCCCCAGTACAAAGAAGTGGAGCTGGCACCATCTGATAGACTTTCAGGGGTTAAATAGGAACACAGCTTTAAAGAGAGCTGCAGCAACAGAAAGAAAAATGGCAGCATAGTGAGTAGTAACCATTCTAGAGTAGTTGTGTCCAATAGTTTAAAGGGACATGAAACACAATTTTTTTTCTTTCGTGATTTAGAAAGAGCATGCTATTTTAAACAACTTTCCAATTAACTTCTATTATCTAATTTGCTTCATTCTCTTTATATGCTTTGTTGAAAAGCATGTCTAGATAGGCTTAGTAGCTGCTGATTGGCGGCTGCGCATAGGTGACTCGTGTGATTGGCTTACCCTTGTGCATTGCTATTTCTTCAACATAAATAATAGAAGTAAATTGGAATCTTGTTTAAAATTGTATTCTCTATCTGAATCATGAAAGAAAACATTTGGGTTAAATGTCCCTTTAATGTCCCTTTAAGGCTTCACAGGCACAATACACACCACAGCCAACTCTCTGAGCTTGGATACTGGTGCATTGCTACTAATGGAAATATATTAAAACATGCTTCTATTTAATATTGAAATGCACCCAAGCACATTTCAATTTTGACCTTTCTATCCCTTTAATAAATATGATCCCCAACATATCATAGGAATTGGTGACAGTAAAGAGAAGGCAGAGGTCAGAGAGGCTGATAGTGAATCTACCCCTTTGTTAGTACGTATTAGAGTTTACTTATTAAAAACAGCTTAAAAAAAAAGCTTAAAGGGACAGAAAACTCCAAAATATTCTTTGTGATTCAGATAGAACATACAATTTTAAGCAAATTTCCAATTCACTTCTATTTTCCAATTTGCTTCATTCTCTTTTTATCCTTTTCTGAAAGAATATTGACAGCTAGCTGAACACATCTAGTTAATCACAATAGACAAATCTGTGCAGGCACCAATCAACAGCTAGCTCCCACTAGTGTAGGATATGTGCGTATTCTTTTTTAAAAAGGGGTACCAAGAGAATGAAGCACATTTGAAAATAGAAGTGAATTTAAAAGGGTCTTAACATGACATGCTCTATCTGACTCATGCAAGTTTAATTTTGACTTTCCTATCCCTTTAAGGTATTTGTTTATCCTTCCTTATCTAAAGGGGTTGAAAAATAAAATTAAACTGATATTTTTGTTTGTCTGTTTAATGTCTCTTAAAAGGGCACATTCTAGGTTGGCGCAAAGGACAAATTTATAAAAAAGTATAAAATTAATTCTTATGCTGCATTCATTCATATTTACAATTCCCCAGATGCTCACTAATTTGTCACATTATGCAGAAAGATTGTATCAAAATGCATCAAAGTAAACCCAGCAAGCTTCATGAAGCAATAAAGAACGTTAATGTTTGTTTTCTATCCTTATTTAATTAATTCAGACTTTCAACTGTGTCTAGAAATATTACTTCAATTAGTTTGTATTTGAGCAGCCAAATGACAGATGTAATGTAGTAATGTGAAAATCAAGACTTGTAGACTGCGAAACGCGTATCCCATGTATCGTTAGTTGCACTCTACGGGGCTGATTTACTAAATGTCGCCGGACATGACCCGCTGTAGCGGATCATGTCCACCTGACATCGCTAAATTCCGACAGCATACGCTGTCGGCACTTAACATTGCACAAGCATTTCTAGTGAAATGCTTGTGCAATTCCGCACCCTGCAGATTTGCGGCCGCTAGCAAGGGGTGTCAATCATCCCAATCGTATCTGATCAGGATGATCGCTGTCCGCCACCTCAGAGGTGGCGGACGAGTTAAGGAGCAGCGGTCTTATTCCTGAAGGCTCACGCGGAATAAGTAGCATTGAGTGCTTAGCAAATCGGCCCCATAGTCTTATTTTTATTGTGGTTTTAAATAAAGTATCTTATATATTGTATATATTGGGTTGTGAAACTTTTTGTTTTTATACTACGCAGAGACTTTTAACAGTACGTAGACATATGGCTTTAATTATTTTGTGTTTGGATCAGCGATGATGCCCATTCTTTTTTCTCACATTTAAATGTTTTTTTTTGTTTAGTTACAGTTATAGATTTTTTCAATCCACTTTAGCACTAAATAATTTTGTATTTTTTTTGGTGTATAGAGACATTCTAATGCATAATTAAAGGACCACTAAAGTCAAAGTGAAACTTTAATGATTCAGATAAAGCACACAATTTTAAACAAATTTCCAACTAGGAGTCTTAAAATCAGCACAATTTTATTAAAAAAATAAGCAAAACTATTTTTACAAAAGCGCTAACAGATGAGCTATATTGGGTCATCTGCAAAACATTTATGCAAAGAAAAATCTAGTGTACAATGTCCCTTTAAGTATTGTTACACCCTATGGCAGAAGATGTGCACAGTAAAAGTCATATTGTTGTCAGTTTGACCAGCCATATTGTGCACTTTAATTTAGCATGCACCATACAGAGAGGGAGCTGAACATTTTGTAGTGGTTGTAATATTGCTCTGTATTATTCCTGAGTGTTTTTAAAATATTGTTATGTAACTTTTAAACTGTGTAAAAACCTCACTTTCTATTCTATTATAGTCCGTACATGCTAAGGTATATGTACACTAATTACATGTTATATGTTATAATGTCTTTGTATTGCTGCTAAAAAACTAATATAATTAAAGCCCTATTATAGTGAAAAACATGAAATGCTTTCAGTCATCAAATCATGCAATTTTCTCACTATCAACCCTGCAAATCTATGTGTTAATCCTCGCAAATAGATTAAACACATAGGTAAAGTACCACTCAGGAGCATTAGGAACAATAGTCGAATGACCAAGCTGTGCAATGAGTGCTGCTGATTGGGTCAGCAGCAGTTTCTGCTTGGGACCAGCAGTTTTCTGTGACTTCAAATGGGTGATTTACGTAAGAGCTTATCCCCCACAAAGGGGGTAAACACATAGAAGTGCAGGGTCGGTATAATGATAAAATTTAAATGTTCTAACAAATGAGAGCATGCTATTTTTTCACTGTAATGGCCATTTAAAGAATAGTTTTTTTTTCCAGTTTATGACAAATATATATTTATTTCATACAAATGTATAACTTAGAAGAAACATTTTGGTAAAGACATTTTTAAACCGTGTCTAAAAATGTTTTTCTGCATACTAGACGATGTCTGCAGAACTTCCTTTCAACATCAATATCAAAGAACCACGATGGGATCAGAGTACGTTCGAAGGAAGAGCCAAGCATTTCTTCATGGTGACTGATCCACGAAATATCTTACTTGGTTCGAAAGTCTTAGATGAAGCAAAGAACATTGTACAGAATTACAGGTTGGCTTGCTAGCTTATACATCTTCATTGTAATATAATACGAAGTCCACTTTCAAAATCATGTTTTTGTGTTTAGTCAATGGCATCGACTCTAAACTTTTTTGGTTTCTGCAAGGTACCAACTCACTTAAAGAGCCACACTTCCTCTAAAAAGTAATGGGTCTGTCTAAAACCTGTGGGGGCCCATACAAATGTCAATATTCAAATATTGAATTTAGCATTTGAATATTGAATGTTAACATTTGACTACTATGCTAGAATATTGATTCCCATAGACTTACACTGAAGTCTATAAGAGTCAACTTTCAAATATTGATCAATAAATTCAGTAAGAAAGGGAGTTTAGCATAAAATTACTACCCTAGAAAGTAATGGGTCTGTTGAGAAAATGTGGGGGTGCAAAAAATGTCAACATTCAAATATTGAATGTAACATCTGAATATTGAATGTTAACATTTGATTATTATGCTAAGAATATTAATTCCTATAGACTTACACAGTCTATGAAAATCAACAATCAAATATTGATATATGAATATTCAAATACTATATTAGAAAAACAAATTTTACATTTGATAAAGGCAAAAATAAACTTTATTTTTTCCAAAAAACAAACTGTGTATTTTTTGCAGACCTTCAGCTTGGTTTAAAATTAACTAATGAGGCCAAAATTATTTATTTTTAATGAAGTGTTGAAATACCCCGCCACTGTTAAAACTTGTTTAACCAACAAAATACAAATTAAAATGGAGTACTGCTACATTATTTTTTCTCTAAGTTAAAGGGATATAAAACCCAAATTTTTTTTATTCATGATTATTGTGGAGCATACAATTTTAAGCAACTTTCCAATTAATTTCTATTATCAAAATGTCTTTGTTTTCTTATTATCCTTTGTTTAAAAACAGAAAGGTAAGTTTAGGAGTGTCTGCAGCACTAAATGGCAAAAGTTTTGCAACAATGTTATACATTAGCAAGAACACTAGATGGCAGCACTATTTTTTGTCATGTAGTGCTTTAGACATTTGAACAAAGCAAATTTGATAATAGAAGTAAATTGGATTTTTTTTTTTAAATTGTATTCTGTATCTGAAAAATAAAAGAAAAATGTTGTTTTTTTATGTCCCTTTAAGCATATTTACCTTTCCTTTTTTTGACAACTGTAAATCCAATAGCAAAGTGGTACTATTGTTCATGGTTGCATTTTATTGCCCATCTCTTTAATGAGTTAAAGGGACATTCCAGTCAAAATTGAAATGCACATTACCAGATAATACAAACACCTTAGACTCTCTGAGCAAGTGCTGTGTTTAAAATGCTGGTGCACTTTGCATACTTAAATACCCTTTTGAAACAGCTATAGCTTTTACTAGAAGCATGTTTGCTAATACATGTATATTACGAAAATGCTTCTGTTCAAATCTGAAATGCATCCACGTGGATTACAATTTTGGCTGGAATGTCCCTTTCAACAAGGCATCCTCAAACTTGGCCCTCTAGAGGTTTTGGAACTACATTTCCCATGATGCTTTGCCAGCATATTAGCTGGCTTAGCATAATGGGAAATGTAGTTCCAAAACCTCTAAAGGGCCCAGTTTGAGGATGTCTGCTTTAACCTCTTAACGACCACGACGTACCCTGTTTGTCGGCAGTCGTTAAGGGTTTGCCTGCTTCCTATAGCACAGGTCTTGCTGCAAGCGGCAAGACCGCGCTATTAGACCCTACCTCCCTCCCACCTAGGCTTGTTGGAATATTTAAAAGCACACTTCCATAGAAAGACCAGCAATGTTAAAGGGCCAGGAAATTTACCAAATAATGTTATATAATTCTGCACATAGTGAAGATTTATATAACATTAGCTAAGCGCTAGCTTTATAAAACGAAGGGCTGCATAGATATTTACCTAAGAAAATGACTTTTACAGAACGCCGCTCCTTGTTCTACTGAGCGGGTCTTTCAGAAGCGCATCGTGGCACGCTGTCTATTCACAGCCAGCCCGACCACGCCATTAAACTCAATCTAGCTTGCTCCCGCTGCCAGACCAGAGCGGGAACGAGGTAGATTGAGTTTAATGGCGTGGTCAGGCCGGATGTGAATAGACAAAAAACAGACCTGCTCAGTAGAACAAGGAGTGGCGTTCTTTAAAAGTAATTTTCTTAGGTAAATATCTATGCAGCTCTTTGTTTTATAAAGCTAGCGCTAAGCTAATGTTACATAATTCTGCACTATGTGCAGAATTGTATAACATTATTTGGTACTTTTACTGGCCCTTTAAGGGTACGTTGCTGGTCTTTAAAGGGTTAAATAAAATAAACGTGAAACAATACATACAGCTTATACTGGCTCTGCTCATTTAGTGAAAATATAGTACGAAGCATCTATTCAGTATATATCAAGATAAATATATTGAAAGGTAAGCTTCCCTTGTTTTGCTGCTGTCTCTTTAAAATCCCATCAATGTTTTTTAATCTCAGCAAATGTATACTTAAACAGTATATACTTGAAATAATGTATTAAAATAGTCAGGATGCTATAATATGTTTTCTACAATCTTTTAACTTACTATGGGCCAGATTACGAGTGGAGCGCAAAATTGCACTGGTATGAGAGGTGAGGTGCAATGCGAGCGCAACCTCACATTCACATTGCAGGGAAGCTTTTGTGCTCCAATGGGAGCCTAGTTCTCATGCCGTGAGTGCTCTACTTGTAATCTAGCCCTATATGTAATCCTATATTTGAAGCGATAACCCCAACTGTATTTTGAAAATACACTATGGGCTGTGGGCGCAGTGAAAAGGTTAATTTCACACATGTAAATTGTTATTGTCAATGAACAAAAAAAACTGCAATTAGGCAGTCATCATCAATACTGAATTAATTTGACTCTTACTTAGCTGCATTTCACACAAAAACAACCCTTCTATAAACTAAAATCCATCTTGTTTTTTTTAATTTTACATAGTCCCCAACATCCCCATCTGATTCAGCTTCAAACTGTTTTATTAATTCAAATTACATCACTTCTAATGAATTGGAATGGCTAAGAAAAAACAAGCAAAGCAAAAAAAAAAAATCACACAAGTTTGAATATGATGTTTTTGCACTTTTGCTGTATTGGAATGGGGGTTATTGACATTTTTGAATAATGATATTGTCAGTGGCATGTAACTGATGTAATGTAATTTAATGTATCACAGAATGGGAATACCCACTCCAGGACTAACTGAAGACCAGCTATGGCGAGCAAAATACATCTATGACTCTGCTTTCCATCCCGATACAGGAGAGAAGATGATGTTGATAGGACGAATGTCTGCACAGGTGCCCATGAACATGACAATAACAGGCTGCATGCTGACGTTTTACAGGCAGGTCACCCTCAAAATAATATTTGTAAATTCCTGAGTTTTGCTGATACTTTTAAGGGAAATTAGAGAGATCCGAGTGTCTGATTGGCCGTCTATAAAAATAATGCAAGTTATTTAGCTTAAAAAACAAACAAAAAAAAAACAAAAAAAACAATGTTGCCATTAACTCCTTCCTGTCGGGACTTATTTGTGGTATATATGATTAAGTGCCCATGTGGGAGGAGCTACATAGAGGAAACAACTAGAACTATTAGAGATAGAATAGTGGAGCATAAGAGTAACATCAGAACAGGTAATGATAAAGCCCCTGTAGCCCACCACTTTATCAAAATGGGTCACTCTATAAATCAGCTGACGTTTCAGATAATTGAGTTAATCGCCATGCCCCGTAGAGGTGGGGATAGAGAATGTATACTAAAGCAACGAGAATCCTTTTGGATCTTTAAGCTGGGTACGATGGAGCCAGTAGGCCTCAACAAAGATTGGGATCTGTCAGTCTTTTTGTAATTTTGCTGGACATGTAGGACTTTAAAATGTATAAAAATTTAGAAAAATTGTATTCATTATGAGTAGTCTTTAAATGGTTTAATATAGAAGTTTGTTCTAGAAACTTATATGTATAGTCACCTTTGTAAGAGTTTGTTTTTCTGTTTTTAATTGTGTTAATTATGTTAAAATCACCTTTAAAATCATTGCCTTTCAGGAGGCATATGAAGAGTTAATATTGCACTTATCCTTGAGCACCACCTAGTGAAATATGAGTATAACTGGATGTAATTCAGTTTATGTGATAGCATGAATAAGGGTGTATACCCGAAACATTGCTGCTACATTTGTTTGTGCTGTGACCTGCAATAAAGAAGTTTTGCTGCCACTTTTTCTAGTTTATTGAATTAGGGACCTATTTGTGTACAGTGGAACAAACTTTCGATGTAAACAAATAAGTAAAAATTTTCGTTCACGCGATCACGTGATTTCAATGATAGGATCGGGTCAGGGGAGTGCCTATGATGCTAGGTGTGCTCTCCACACTTAGGTGTAATCACTGGCTGGATGCTATCCTTATAAGAATATGTAGTGATTTTTTTTATTGAAGGAGGGCACTCACAGGACTTTTGTAAAGCAAGACAGTGCAATTTTATTTCCAAATGAATTTAGCAATTAAATAAATGTCGATGTTTCAGCCCCATTGCGGGCCTTCTTCAAGACAACAATTATACAAATAGTGCGAATGGCATCGCTTACAGCGGCATGCCAGCCGGTCTCCCTAACGACAGGTAGATATCAATCAAACATAAAAATAAAATGTTCCTTTATGTAAAGAAGAACATTGTAAAGTATGCATAACTACCTGCGGGTTTAGCGCTGTAGGTGTAACGCGGTGTCAGGTTAGCGTGCGAGTAATAAGTGTTAATTTTATTTAAGCACGCTCCATTAAAATCTATAGGAAGAAGTTAGAGCGGTGGCGATAGCCATAGTCCTTAAGTTAGCGTGCACCGGGTTTCGCTTGGGCGCAGACAATTTACTTTCAACTTGTAATACGCGTGCTAACCCACCCACGTTAGAAGTTTACTTCTAGCAGTGTTCGCGCACGAGCGAAATCGCTAAGTAGTGTGCTGCTTGTAATCTGGCCCACTTTTAGGCATGGTGAAAATTGTTTGCACATCTTTACCCAGAATATGGACATAGACTATGCTCATAAGTTGAATTTTAGTTTTCATCATTGCAGAAAGGAGAATTACAGAGAATGACTGCATGCATTCCCAGGCATGCACATGTAGAAGAGATTGGTTTTATACACTATAATCCCTTCAGTAGCAATTTGATAACTGCTTTTCAAAATAGTTTCCTATTTATTATTCTTACTGGGAATTTCCCAGTATATGAGACAGCACGATCACTATAAAGACAGATGCATTTCCCCTGTACTCTATTCACACCTATTTGCCTGTAGGATGCAGTCCGTAGAGCTCAGTGGAATTCTCTTACAAGCTATAGCAGCTGTACTATGTGCTAACGCCTGTGCTTAGTCATGCAGTCATAAGAGTATCCTGTTGGAGAGAGACTGATAGTCTGTTGAGGTAAACTGAGTAAGTGACTAATTCTACTTGGTAATTGTGCCCTACATTCTGAGAACCGATGCTTTACATGCCAGAGTCAGATGCGCTTCTATTTAGCAGACGCTCTACAGTTATTCTGTTATTCTGAAGTACAGGGCTGTCTAAGGGCCACACAATCCAGTTTTGTTTTGTAGGTCTAATGGTTCTGGGTTATGTCATGTTTGTGTTATTCAACTCCAAGCTGCTTATATGCAGTACATGTTTGCAAAGTTCTATAGTTATGCATTTAAGTTATCCCACATTACTTTTCTATTTATTTCCATGTGCATAATATCACATGCCCATTCATACATGTATTGGGGGAGGGGCCTACTCGGTTGTCTGCAATTGGCTCTCTCCTCTCTTTAAAATGATCCAATGTATGTGTCCCTTTTTGTTTTGTCAACACATGTGTTAATGAGCTAGTATAGTATAAACTGACCAAAAGGGCCTGGATACACTTCAGCATGATGTGACCCATTGGCAGTGTTTAGTTGGCATGGAGAAGTAATAAGTAATAAGTAATAAGTAATAATAAGAAGTAATAAGTAATAAGATGCTGGTGATTACTTGGTTCAGAGCAAAATGTATTACAGTGATAGGTTCTTAACACAAGTGAACAAGAATATAAATCAATCAATAAAAAGTGACTATAACCTTCACACAATAAATACAAACCACATGAAAACACCACAATTTTCAGATGAATGTAAGTCCTTTTAATTTAGAGTGGATGAATATGAGCAATTTTGACAGAACTCTTCAGGTTTGTTCCTCAAAGAGAGAAAAGGAAAACCATATCGGGAAACTGTAAAATCCGATGATATACAGCAATCCTACTCACGTTACAGAGCTTCAATAGCTCCAAGAATTGCGCTTTATAAGGGAAACCCAGGGTAATGCAGGATACACTGTAGTTTCCGGTGCTGGTTACAAAGTTTTATTAAAAGATTACAAAAGAGACTTGACAACAAATCACTTAAGGTATAAGTGTACAGGCAAGCAGCAACATATTAGCGTGTATGAGTCTTTATACATAGGACTACTTTCTCCACAATGCTGTACCACAATTTGGCCCTTCCTTGTGATCAGTCAATGTTCCTTCATTAACTCTGCAAATTCTTCTTGAAAAAGCTATGTTGAAATAGTGAAACGATTGTCGGAAAATTGTGGTGTTTTGATGTGGTTTGTATATATCTTGTTATGGGTCTAGTCACCTTTCATTGATTGATTACTTGGTTCAACCAGGCCAAATTCATGTACAGGAATCGTATGGTCATAATAAGAAGCAAGGTTAGTTCAGGCATGGGGTCAAATACCAGCGTACCAGTCCAGATCATTATGCAGAGACAAGTCAGGGAAGCAAAGGTATGGCAACAGATTGGGAGGTTCACATACATAATCATCAGGCAAAGACAGGTTAGGTTCAGGCAAAGTTCAGCAAACATTAAGGTATTTCATTGTTGTGCCCCTTTTATTGCAAAAATTTTAAAACATAGGCCAGCATTTCAGATAAATGTTCAGCCTTTTTCAAGACCTCATGGCATGCTGCATACCATCAAAAAAGTACTATCACTTTTTTCATGGTATGCATCTTGTCATGAGGTCTTGAAAAAAGGCTGAGCATTCCAAAATGTTGAACTTTTTTCAAACTTTTTGCCTTCCTGCTGATATATATATATATAATCTATAAAATCTGTAGAAATTGGACAAAAGCTGCTTACATTCATTATAGTAGTGACATTATCAGTTTACCTGTGAAGTGTAGACACTAAAAATGCATGTCTAAAATACTCTGAAATATAGTGATTTATAAATACAAATTGTAGTTTCATTACGTGTTTCTTATCTTCTCTGCTTGCAGAACAACTCCTACTGTCATATTTTGGCAGTGGATTAATCAGTCGTTTAATGCCGTTGTGAATTACACTAACAGGAGTGGAGATGCCCCCATCACAAATAGGTGAGATTGAACTCAAGATCACAGTTGTCCCGAAATTTGCTTGACACTGACGGCTTGGAAGCCCTGTCCCACCCACAGCTTTAATGACTATTTACTCTGTTTCTGTTCTGGCTTATGATAGCTCTAACTCTGCACAAAAATGCCCCCCCCCCAAAAAAAAAATGATTAAGCTTTACTAACCGCTTAATATAATTGATAGATGATGTGACAGTACTACAGATGAACACACATTTATAATGTTCATAGATCACTGCAACTGATAGTATTAGCTTGTTGTAATTATAAAAATGTGTATTTTGCCTTTTGAGGTTGCACCAAACAATGTAAACAGTGCAAGTCCATTATCTATATGCACATTCTTCTTTCTAAGCTCTTGCTGTATGCTTTGTACTAACTTATTTTCACCATTTATCTAACAGTCAATTGGGGACGGCATATGTCAGTGCGACCACGGGTGCTGTCGTTACTGCTTTGGGACTCAAATCACTGACCAAGGTATGAATACTTTATTTGTAATCACATTATAAACAAAGATCAATTTGGCATAATTAGGCAAGTTCTTAGAAGCAGGAGAGTAGACCGGCGTTTCTCAATTCCATTCATCAGTGCACATTAACAGGTTGGAATTTCAGAATTACCTTGGGTGAGAGCAAGTTTATAACCATGGTTACTGATCAGCTGATTATTTAATATGTGCTCTAGTTCAGATATCCTAAAAATCTGGCCTCAAATGACCCTCCAAGCCTTCCAACAATGCAGACAGGAATAGGTTACTGTAGTCATGCTGACCAATTGCAAGGGGTTGTCATCAAATTATTTGTCACATTTAAATGCTATTTGTGCATCTTATAGATGGTAAAGGCTGGTAAAGGGGCTTAAGTATTTTTATCTCCGCGATTGTGATTATTATTTGCTTCAATAATTACCAACAGTACTGGTACAGCTCAGTTGTAATCTTCATCTGAGACTTAGCGCCAAATTCTCCAACACTCTCTGCTCAGGTAAAATTATCTAAAAAGACCCATCAGTGCTACGATTACCTCCACAGAACTCTTTATAACATTGAGCTCTGTATCTCACTAAGGGGCAAAGCCTACATTTCTGTATGGAAAAGAAAACGTATTCTTTACAATACAGTGATCAATAAAAAAGCACTTTAAGTAGCGCATTGAAAGTACAAATGTAAAATTTGTAATTAAAGTATGCATTAAAAATTGCATTAATTAATCCTCGTTAAAATTTGTTTAAATGATTATACAGCAAAATGCAAATTTAAATTATACAGTCAAATTCTTATGTAAAGTATGCAGTAAAAAATTGTGCACAATACAAATCATATTTAATGTACACTCACCGGCCACTTTATTAGGTACACCTTGCTAGTACCGGATTGGGCCCCCCTTTGCCTTCAGAACTGCCTTAATTCTTCGCGGCATTGATTCATCAAGGTGTTGGAAACATTCCTCAGAGATTTTGGTTTATATTGACATGATAGCATCACGCAGTTGCTGCAGAGTTGTTGGCTGCACATCCATATTGTGAATCTCCCATTCCACCACATCCCAAAGGTGCTCTTTTGGATTGAGATCTGGTGACTGTGGAGGCCATTGGGGTATAGCGAACTCATTGTCATGTTCAAGAAACCAGTTTGAGATGATTTGAGCTTTGTGACATGGTGCATTATCCTGCTGAAAGTAGCCATCAGAAGATAGGTACTGTGTAGTCATAAAGGGATGGACATGGTCAGCAACAATACTCAGGTAGGCCGTGGTATTTAAACAATGCTCAATTGGTACTAAGGGGCGCAAAGTGTGCCAAGAAAATGTCCTCCACACAAGTATACCACCACCACCAGCCTGAACCGTTGATACAAGGCAGGATGGATCCATGCTTTCATGTTGTTTACTCCAAATTCTGACCCTACCATCTGAGTGTCACAGCTGAAATTGAGACTCATCAGACCAAGGCAACGTTTTTCCAATCTTCTATTGTCCAATTTGTGAGCCTGTGCGAATTGTAGCCTCAGTTTCCTGTTCTTAGCTGACAGGAGTTGCACCCGGTGTGGTCTTCTGCTGCTGTAGCCCATCTGCTTCAAGGTTTGATGTGTTGTGTGTTTAGAGATGGCATTCTGCATAACTTGGTTGTAACGAGTGGTTATTTGAGTTGCTGTTGCCTTTCTATCATCTCAAACCAGTCTGCCCATTCTCCTCTGACCTCTGACATCAACAAGGCATTGTCATCCACACAACTCCCGCTTACTGGATTTTTTTTTTTTCTGACCATTCTCTGTAAACCCTAAAGATAGTTGTGTGTGCAAATCCCAGTAGATCAGCAGTTTTTTAAATACTCAGACCAGCCCGTCTGGCACCAACAACCATGCCACGTTCAAAGTCACATAAATCCCCTTTTTCCCCATTCTGATGCTCAGTTCGAACTTCAGCAAGTTGTCTTCACCACATTTAGATGCCTAAATGCATTGAGTTGCTGCCATGTGATTGGCTGATTAGCAATTTGTGTTACCAATCAATTGAACAGGTGTACCTAATAAAGTGGCCTGTGAATGTACACAATGTTAATATCTTAACAAAAAGTAAGAAATTCTAAACGTATGGGCTTAGTGTATATAGGTGTTAAAAGAGGGCTTTTCCGGTTAGTATCCTGTCCAGCTCTCTTGCTGGAATTGTTCTTGTATATGTTTCTCTCTGATACTCAGCACCTATACACAATTACATAGTATAATTATATATTAGATTATATTCCATACATTTAAATATAGTGTTCCCTCAATGTAACAAGAGTGGTGCCATTGCTCATCTCTCAAATTTTGGTGGTGGGTGTGCCTAATGTTTCGGCTAGGTCTTATCATACTGTCTAAGCATGTTCAGTATTCACAGTTTTATCTCTCTAAATGAAAGATTTGTGGCAAAATATGCAATGTGCTTATAACACTGGTAGAAAAAGATATGTTTGTGAAACTAGAGTAGAAGTGAATGCAAGTTTACTGAAAACACTATCATTTGATTTGTATTAAAGAAAGGATTTGTTTTAAAAAAAAACCACAACATAAAATAGAGCATTTTTTTTTACTTTCTTTTTAATTTTTACGTTTTTACTATTACTTAAGTATGCCTTTTCCTCATAGAAGTCAATAAGAACTGACTTTAAATGGATTTAGGCCGCTGTCTGTGCTGAGCATGTTCCCTGGATATCTGGTTGTATCTTCCTGTCATTAAACATAACATAAAATAAATTTTCTGTTGATAAATAATGAACCAATCTCAGAGATAAATACACATTTCATTACTTCTCACTTTTTAGTTATTGCTCATGCTCTTTATCATGACTATGCATTGCATCCTTCTAGCATCTACCATCACTAATTGGGAGATTTGTCCCCTTTGCTGCAGTTGCAGCTGCCAATTGCATCAACATCCCATTAATGAGGCAAAGGTAAGTATGTTACATTGTGTTCTAAGCTGTAATCCCCTCTCATTTTGTTCATTAAATTATTAACGCATACATAAAGACAACAATATTTCAGAGGAAATGGGAGGTATAGGTGACCATTTTATAAGCTAATTTAAGTTTAAGTACAACACTCTGTAGGGCACCTGCTTTTCATGCCGTTAATATGTACAGCGTACAAGCAGACCTCCAACTGTCCATCTTTGAGAGAGACAGTCCCTAATTCTGAGCTCTGTCCCTCTGTTTCTCTGAGACAGCCATATGTCCTGATTTTCAGAATTTCCCTAAAGTGTTTGAATTTTACGCCGATTCCAATACTTTAACCATAGAAATATGTTTTGATGGCTCTTATAAGCTAGTATGCTCTTCTACAGCCTGATATTTAAAACCTCACTGGCATGGAGAGAAATCACGCAAAATCTTTGGGATTTTTCTTTAGACCTTGTACTGTAATATAGAAGTCTCTGTTTCACATAAGCAGCATAAACATTTCTCAAGATAAAATTTGTGTTTCTACTTTTTTTTTAATGGCCTCGCCGTACAGACAAGAGGTTTTGAATATCAGCCCCCTAGTCTGTATGACTGCTCAGCACAGTAATCTTAAAGGGACAGTCTACTCCAGAATTGTTATTGTTTAAAAAGATAGATAATGCCTTTATTACTCATTCCCCAGTTTTGCACAGCCAACATGGTTACATTAATATACTTTTAACCTCTGTGATTACCTTGTATCTAAGCCTTTGCAGACTGCCTCCTTATTTCAGTTCTTTTGACAGCCTTGCATTTTAGCCAATCAGTGCTGACTCCTAGGTGTGAGTACAATCTTATCTATATGGCACACATGAACTAATGCCCTCTAGCTGTGAAAAACGGTCAAATGCACTGAGATAAGAGTCGGCCTTCAAGGGCTTAGAAATTAGCATATGAGTCGACCTAGGTTTAGCTTTCAACTAAGAATTCCAAAGCAAATTTTAAGATAAAAGTAAATTGTAAAGTTGTTTAAAATTGCATGCCCTATCTGAATCATGAACGTTTAATTATGACTACACTGTCCCTTTTAATATATTTAATCCTGTGCTATTTTATTCCATAGTCTTTTCGTCCTAGAGGATTAAACCTTCGAAATAACATAACATGATGTATTTTACTTGTGATATGTAATAAAATGAATGGAAATGCTAAAAATAGGTTATAAGTTCTGAAGCTGATAAGAAACAGGCATTTGCCTGGAAGCCTTTCTGCCTGCTAATTCTTTGTTTCTTGGCCAGAGAGCTGAAGTGTGGGATACCTATCACAGATGAAAATGGAAATCGCCTTGGCGAGTCCACTAAAGCTGCTCAGCAAGCCATAGCACAGGTGGTGGTATCCCGGATTGGCATGGCCGCACCTGCCATGGGTAAGTATATTTGTTGTTCTCATAAATTGTAGGGAAAGAAAGATCAAAATTGAAATGTGCATGAGAGCATTTTAATTTTAAAATAGAAACATTTTTGCAGTTTACTAAATGCTTCTAGTAAAAGTTATTAATGTTTTTCACTGTCATACGCACATATGCTGTAATTGCGCTGTGCACCAGCATTCAAGCACCACTCCTGCTCAGAGAGTCAGCTGTGGGTTGCATGACACAGATTAAAGGGACAGTCTACTCCAGAATTGTTATTGTTTAAAAAGATAGATAATCCCTTTATTACCCATTCCCCAGTTTTTAATATACGTTTTACCTCTGTGATGACCTTGTATCTAAGCCTCTTCAGATTGCCCCCTTATATCAGTTCTTTTGACAGACATGCAGCTTAGCCAATTAGTGCCCTCTCATAATTAACTCCATGGGCGTGAACACAATTTTATCTATATGGCACACATCTAGCTTTGAAAAACTGTCAAAAGCATTCAGATAAGAGGCAGCCTTCAAGGGCTTAGAAATTAGCATATTAGCCTAGGTTTAGCTTTCAACTAAAAATGCCAAGAGAACAAAGCCAATTTGATGATAAAAGTAAATTGGAAAGTTGTTAAAATGACATGACCTATCTGAATCATGAAAGTTTAATTTTGACTAGACATCCCCTTATAGGGGCATATTGATGATTGTGTAAGCGGGCATGATCCGATATAGCGGATCATGTCCGCTGCACATCGATAAATGCCGACAGCGCCAGTTTTTGTATACTGCTGGTGCAATGCCGCCCCTACAGATTCACAGCCAGGGGGTGTCAATCAACCCGATCATATTCAATCGGGTTGATTTCTGTCCGCCACCTCAGAGCAGGCAGACAGGGTATGGAGCAGCTTCATAACTTCTGTTTCCGGCGAGCCTTCTGTTTCCGGTGAGCCTTCTGTTTCCGGTAAGCTTGATAAATATGCCCCTAAGTCTTCACTGATGCAATACACACCACTACCAGTTCTCATGGTGTTTGAATCCTGGTGCTCTAGTCACACTTAGTATATCTGCGTATGCCACTGAAACAGTAATAACTTTTACTAGAAACATTTTTGCTAATTAAAGTGTATTGCAAACATGCTGCTATTTGAAATTGAAATGCCTTTAATTATGAAATCCAGTATTATTCTGAATAATTTACAATGGTAAATGTGCTTATCTTGTACCGATGAGGAATGGTTGAATTTCCTTTAAACAATTGCCGTAACACAAAATGCTCTTATATAAAAAATAAAATATTTTGCTTACTTTTCTTACTAAGGGCCAAATTTCAAGTGCTGCACTAATTCTTTATTTCTCATAAGCGCTAAATGTGCTCAAGGTAAAAAAAATGTTTACCTGTAGTCTTATACTTACCTATAGCACTCTGGGGTATAGGGATGGGCATATTTTTTGCAACATTCGAAAAATTTAACACATTTTAACACATTAGTTCATGCGTTTCGAATTTTAATGCACATCTCTACTTGAAAGTAATGGGTGCACTAGAGCTATGCAAGTCGCGCTAAACCTTCACTGGTAAATCTGATTTACAATGGTCCAGCGATATTGCTTATCATGTCCGGCACTATAATAAGCACGCCACTTGTAATCTGGCCATAAATAAGTAAACAAACTTGCCTTCCAATTCTAAACCTCGCACACAGGCTCACTTAAAAAAAGAAAATTGTGACAAAACCTTCTTTAGCTATATCAGGGAAAAGAGAAAAACTAACGGGGGGCTAGTAAGACTCAAGACTGATGATGATAGAGTAGTGGAAAGAGATAAACAAATAGCAAACTGTCTGAATGATTGCTTTTGTTCAGTCTTCTGTGGGTCCAGATAATATTCATCCAAGGGTTCTAAGAGAACTTCAATCTTTGATAGCTACTCCATTAGATAATTTATTTAATCAGTCACTGTTAACAGTTGTTCCAAAAGATTGGAAAATTGCAAGGTAGTCCATCTTCATAAAAAAGGGTAGTAGGGAAGATTCTGCTAACTATAGGTCAGTCCGTTTCACCTCAATTGCAGGGAAATTAATGAAAACTCTTTTAAAGGAAAGACTTGTGTCTTACCTTCAGACAAACAACTTAGAAGACTAAGGACAGCATGGTTTCACTGGTGGAAGATCATGTTAGACTAATCTAATTGATTTATTTAACTATTTAAATAAATTAATAGACCAGGGAGGAGCCATGGATGTTGCATATCTAGACTTTAGCAAAGCATTTGACACTGTCCCAAAAAACAAACCTATTCACAAAATGTATTGCTTTGGAGTAGATGCTAAGATTGTTAAGTGGCTAGAATGCTGGCTAAAAGATAGAAGGCAAAGGGTTTCAATTAATGGAGTACTTTCAAATGAGGGGTCAGTTACTAGTGGTGTTCCCCAAGGGTCAGTCCTTTGGTGTTGATGTTCATAAATGATATTGAAAGTGAACTTCAGGGTAGGGATGGGCAAATGTGCTGAAAGTGTAATTAAGTGTAATTAATTTGGTAGAACAAATAGTCCTGTGGACATTTATTTTGAACAATCGAATGTTGATAAGAATGAAAATCCATTAAAATTCAGAAGTCAAATGTTATTTCCGGTTTTCAGATGTTACTTTAGTTTTCAAATGTTTATAATTGGATTGAATATCCACATTTGAAATGTTATTTATTATTTATTTATATTTTAAATTAAAAATAAAATTTTCTTCTAAGTGAAGAACAAAGCTATTTGAAGTATTTCTTAATGCACCTTCGACTTTAGTGCAGTTGTCTTAGGGCACCTTCCAGTTAGCTTGTGAGTGAAAGCCAGAAGAGACTTTTGTAGCGTGCCCCATAGAAGTTTATGGGGAAAGGGCGTTAGCGAGATTGTGTTGTCCAACCTCAAGATGTTAGCGCTTCAGAGTTTTTTACTTTTTAACATTATGCTTTCCACTTGAAAGACGAGAGCAAGAATAGGAGCACAATTGATTTAACTTGAGCAGGGTTAGCATTCAATAGCGCTAATATTTTTGTGCTCCAGTTGTAATCTAGGGCCTCATTGGGAAGGGGAGAACATTTTTACAGTACACTGTCCCTTTAAATGTTTTAAATTGTTCTAAAACTATTTTTAATTTATTTTTTTAAACTAATCCTATTACTGCAGCAATAACACAGGAAAATATGTTTATTTTCCTCCTCTTTCCCCATTTCAAAGCAACTGACATTCTGTAAAGTTCAGATTACTTGTTTACAAGGCATTTTAAAGTCTCTTTGCTTCTGCTGTGGATTCATATAAGGTCATTTGCTAATCACATTTTGTAATTGGTTGTCTGACATTTAACAAGCAAAGATTTAATTCTAGTTCAAAAAGTTTCCTTCAGTCTTAACACCTCTCACCTGCTGTGTTGTTTTTCAAGGCTGCATTTAAAACATTAATATTCTGAAATGGTAAAGTCATTCAGACTCCACGATGTCTTACCTCTTAAATGACAGTCATGTCAGGTCAAGAATGTTAAACTGCTATGAATTCATGCAGGCGATTACCCAGTTCACTACCAGAGATGGTAATCAAATTATTTATATTTTTTTATTTATTTAGTTATCTAAATGTATGCCCTGATTTTTCTGGTTAGAAAATAATTATCTTGAAACATGTAAATTGTTTGTACATATGGCTTTTCCTCTCGCTCTGACAAATCCAGTGGAGTAGGAGGAAATGCTTCTCGTGGACTAGCACCATTGGAACAGGAGAGACTGCTCCTCCCTGACCACCACCATAAGAACACAAGAGAATTTTCCTTACTGACCAACATTAGAGCAGTGGAGAATGCTCCTCCCTGACCACCATGATAAGAACACAAGAGATTTCTCCTTACTGACCAACATTAGAGCAGGATTAAGTGCTCAATCCTGACCAACATTATTAGATCATGAGAGAATGTTCCTCCCTGACCACCACCATAAGAACACAAGAGAATTTTCCTTACTGACCAACATTAGAGCAGTGGAGAATGCTCCTCCCTGACCACCATGATAAGAACACAAGAGATTTCTCCTTACTGACCAACATTAGAGCAGGATTAAGTGTTCCTTCCTGACCAACATTATTAGATCATGAGAGAATGTTCCTCCCTGACCACCACCATAAGAACACAAGAGAATTCTCCTTACTGACCAACATTAGAGCAGGATTAAGTGCTCCTCACTGAAAAAATTAGATCATGAGAGAATGCTTCTGTCTGACTAGCACCATAAGAACACAAGAGAATTCTCCTTACTGACCAACAACATTAGACCAAGAGAGAGTGCTTCTTCCTGACCAACAACATTTGGGCAAGAGATAATGCTCATCCCTGACTAGCACCATTAGAGTATGAGAGAATGCTCCTCCCTGACCTCCACCATTAGAGCAGTAGAGAATGCTCCTTCCTTACAAACCATTGAAGTACTAGATAATGCTCCTGTCTGACTACCACCATTGGAGCAGGAGAGAATGCTCTTGTCGGACCAGCCCCATTATAACAGGAGAAAGTGCTCCTCTTGGACCAGCACCTTTGGATCAGGAGAGAGTGCTCCTCTAGGACCATTGGAGCAGAAGAGTGCTCCTCTAGGACCATTGGAGCAGGACGCTCCTATCAGAACATCACTATTGGAACATGAGAGAATACTGCTCTAGGACCAACACTTTAACAATTGTTTATCTTATATAAGGGTCCCTCTCAATTCCCCATCAAGTCAAAATTTCCTATCATCCCCCTCATGTCTAGAAGATATTTGCCATTTTCTTGTGGTTCAGCAAAGGTTTAAACTAGTTATTTAATTATTTTTCTCTCCTGGTCCAATGGTGGTGGTTAGTACTTGAGCACTAAAGGATATCTTCTAATACATCTCCAGTGCGAATCTGCTTATTTGTTGTTTCAATTGTACACTCTATCTGATAGTTAACCAGAGCTCTTAAGTCGCAATAACCCGATGCTCATTAAATTCAATTGCACTCAAGCAAACCCTTTTACTTTAAACTTGTGGGTGCAAACACCTATGATAAACCCCTTGTAGCTTGCTTGCAACAATTAGCGCTCCTCTCGTAATCTCCTTTTGAACGTAATGGAGCTCACTGGAAATGGACACTTCGCTGTCCAGGGCAAAGTTAGTAGTGAGCAGGGAACGTACTTTAAAAATTAAATACTGCAGCCAATATAAATAACATTCCGCTGCATCTTACAATCGCCTATATTTTTCCTATGTATGTGTTTTTCTGTTAGGGATATAGATATTTCAAGTGTTTTGAGGAAAGCTTGACACCTTTCAGTTTGCGAGAAAAAACTGTGAGATCTGTAGCATTAAGATCTTTACAGAATTACGCTGGGATTAGATACGCCAGTGGAACGCCCATGTTTAGCTCATTTTACAAAAAACAACAATTACGCTTAGTATTTTGTACAAATAAGTACACATTTCAAAGTGATTGTTGCACATCCAGTGTACTTACATTTTTGATGCACCTTAGCAATACAATTTTTTCATGCATATTTTTGTGTGAATTGTTCAATTATTTGTTTTGTAAGATTTTTAAAATACAAATTTTATTGTGCTCTTTTGTAATGTACGCATCACCTCCCCATACGAAAATGCTGTTAACGCCCCTTAGTGAGACACCCTGTTTTCAGGGTAAAATGTGTCTTTCCACCAGTGAAATAGAAGTACTGGCGAGCATTCTTTAATAATCTCGCCAGCCCAGAGACCTTTAGATCACTGGGCCCTATGTGTTTAGTTCCCGCAAAAGGATTAAACACCTAGGTAAAATCCCACTTCGATACTGCAATAATTTGTATGTGTTCAGCATATCCTAAAACTACCACTAGATGGCAATAAAGCACATATTCTTGCTAAATCAGCAATAGTTTGGATTTTCTCTGTGGGAATTCATACATGCTTGAAGAGCGAATGGGGTATAAGCTTATATTTTATGAAAACAATATAACTTATTGCATAGTATATTTCATTTAATTATTTTAATCACTCCCATTATATAGTCTACAGCTAGTAAATAACTAGACTCCACAATAATTTCTAAAATAGAAACCTTCTCGGGTTAAATAAATGTAAAGTATTTTGACTGCACTTTAATTGTATATCCTCAAATATCACCTTTTGTGACCTGTTGATACCTGCATTTAATTTGTAATCAATAGAGTACCAGTTTAACCCAACAGAAGACTGAGCTCAGTATCCACTATACTCTTAGCCAGTATTTTCTCAATTCACCCTTATTCTGACACCTTAGTTTCTGGTCTCGACAAATGCAGGTTCCAGGGAGCCACTGGCAACTCAAAATAATGGCTACTTTGTTTAGTGTCGCCAAAAACACCCATTGCCCCCCCCCCTTTCTATTCGCCACCAGCCACATCTTCAATTTAGCTTGGTGCAGCTGGATTATTATCGGCCTCACATCTGTGAAATACAAATGCAACTTTTACTAGGTTATTATATAATGTATATGTGTGCAATATATATCTATATATTTATCTATGTATGTGTATATATATATTTCCCTCCCTATATTTCTTGTTTTATATTATGATGTTAGAATGTGTGTGTAATGAATATCTTATCTCATAGGGATCCCCTAAAACACATTTGTTGAACCCAGCCCTAGGTATACTCTTAATATCTTGTTTATGTTTAGTCTTCATCAATGTGTGATTTAACAATGTGCAATAAAGCAGAATTCTGTAATTCATGAAAAAACGAAAATCTCACAAGTTTTTTTCTAAAAAAAATAATCAGTGTAACTTTTATTCCTAGCGATTCCCCCACTGATAATGAACATTTTGGAGAAGAGAGCCTTTCTAAAGGTAAGCCTGTTGTATCTCACGCTATGCCATTTAATCTATAACTCTCAAAAAAAGAGTGATTTAAAGGGATAGTGTACTTTAGAATCTTCTATAGTTCATATATAAAAACAACATTTAAACATGTTGAAACTATTTTTTTTATGCCTAAAAAGTAAAAAATGTTTATATTTCAATTGTAAATAATAAAGCAGTTTAATTATTTTCTAATAATGCTTATTGGCCGATAGGTACTTCCTACTGATACTAATAGGCTGATAGGTATTTCCTGTTAATGTCCAAAAACTAACAACGGCAAAATGCACAGCAATGGTTAAATGATTATCTTTATTCTATTCATTCATGTAAGAAGCAGTCAATAAAAGTGAACGTAAATACAATGGGGTATATTTATTAAGTAGCAGATGATGCTTAATCCGCCCGAGGTTTCAGGTCCGCCTGAAACCTAAGTTAAGAATCAGTGGTCTTAAGACCACTGCTCCTTAACTCCTCCGCCACCTTCTAGGTGGTTCTCACTCGTTCCCACCTTCCGATACGATCAGAATGATTGCCATCCCCTTCACTACAGCAAATCGTGTCCGCTTGACCTTTGATAAATCTACTCCTATAACTTAGCAGCCTCTATAGCAACCCAGAAAACAATGCGTTTCAGGTACTGCCGTATTCTTAGCTGTTGCACTATTATTAAATCACATTTAAAGGACACTTACAAAACCATAAATTAAAAAAACAATTAGGACCAGATTACAAGTAGAGCTCCACTGAGCAATACCAGCGTATTCAAATGTGCGCTGGTATTACAAGTTAGGTGCAATACAAAAGTGACCTGCTGATTGGGTGACCAGTAATGCTCTGTGGCTCCCAAGCGGGTACTTTATCTGTAATTAAACTCATAGCATTGAGGGGTTGCGCTTTAGAGCATGTAATTGTTCCACTATAAATTATTTTTAATCCCTTATTGCTCACGGGCTGATAAACATAACTGCTTCTACTTTATTGGTGTAAAGTGATATACCTTACAAACATAAAACAAAAAAGTTCAGTTTTTTTTCTCAGTAAAGGAACATTCATCTTCCCCAAATAAAAAAAATTAAATATATATATATATATATATATATATATATATATATATATATATATATATATATATATATAGGTCAGAATCCATTCATCCAGAACAGAAGCACTGCACTCACCGGATTTTCATTGAAATAAAACGTCCTTTTATTGGTACAAAGATTAAAATATCCCCAAACGTTTCGGCACCCACTGGTGTCTTGTTCACTGGGAGCTAGAAAAAGTGCAAGAAAAAGTGAGACACAGTGGGTGCTGAAACGTTTGGGGATATTTTAATCGTTGTACCGATAAAAGGACGTTTTATTTCAATGAAAATTTGGTGAGTGCAGTGCTTATGTTCTGGATGAATGGATTCTGACCTGGCTATTTTCTACACAGCACCACGGTACTACATACTCTGAATTGGTGAGTGCATTTGTTTGGACTATGCTATATATATATATATATTACAATGCCGTCTTACTGTAATGCCCCTGTAATAGCAACCTTTTGTCAGAAAGCCATCCTATCGATTAGGAGTAGTGTGTTTGCGTGTCTGTGCGTATCTGTGTACATGTGTGTGTCTGTGTATATGTGTGTGTGTCTGTGTGCATCTGTGTATATGTGTGTGTGTCTGTGTTTATATACTGTATGTGTGTCTGTATGTATCTGTGTACACGTGTGTGTGTATATATGTGTGTGTGTATCTGTGTATATGTGTGTGTATGTGTGTGTGTCTGTGTGTATCTGTGTACACGTGTGTGTATATATATATATATATATATATATATATATGTGTGTGTGTCTGTGCATCTGTGTATATGTGTGTATGTGTATGTGTGTGTGTGCGTCTGTGTGCATCTGTGTACATGTGTGTGTTTGTGTATATATGTGTGTGTCTGTGTATGTGTGTGTCTGTGTGCATCTGTGTGTGTATCTGTGTACACGTGTGTGTGTGTACAGTATATATATATATATGTGTGTGTGTCTGTGTGTGTCTATGTGCATCTGTGTATATGTTTGTGTATGTGTGTATCTGTGTACACGTGTATGGGTGTATCTGTGTATGTGTGTGTGTGTCTAGATGTGTGTGTGTCTGTGTCTATATGTGTGTGTGTGTGTATATGTGTGTACATGTGTGTGTATATGTGTGTACATGTGTGTGTGTGTATATGTGTGTACATGTGTGTGTGTATATGTGTGTGTGTATGTGATTTTGCAATGAGAAATCTTCATGTGAAAAGTCTGCCCTGCATTTATTGAATTATTTTATTATCAGCGCTATCCATTGATGAATGCACCGCTACAAGTCGGGTTGGTTGGATTTTGGTGAGTACAACCACAAAAATAATGTTAACTTGTATATGCTTTATTTGATACTTGCATGCAAATAGACATTTGCCAGTGATATTTGTTAGTGTAATACTAGTATTGGGCTCCATTTAACACACCCCGTGGGCAGACCTGGTTCCCAGTTGGAGAGGTTGGGACTTGTGAGATAGCCTCCTTTGCTCATTAAGCCACGCCCCCTGCTCTCACACAAACAATTGGGTGACAGCAGGGTTTAACAATCATCCCAGACAAATTAGTCCGGGATAATTTAAGTCTGAGGTCATGAAGCCCTTCTTCATTTGTATTTACCAGCTTGCATGATCATATCTTCACTTTAAAGGGACATAAAACAAGTTGGTATAAAGACAAAATATAATAATATGTACTATGTATATGTAGAATGCAGACATAAATACTCATTATCTGCTGGAGAATGCTTAGAAGCAAACAAGCTGCTGTGAAATACAATGCCTGTGTTTCTGATGCTAATCACTGATAGGGGGGGTGGATCAGACAGCTCCAGAGAGCATGACTTTTTAAGTAATTTTTCTTATTTTTGAAAATGATTTTAAAATACTTGTCAGCAATTTGTAAACAATTTTTTAATGCAAACTATTTTTACTTAATTTGCCCTTTTAGGATATGCACAGAACTCAACATGTTTTATGGCACTTTAAGAGTTCCAAGGCTCCACCTGTAGCATGACAAATGAAGCCTGTATACTTCAAATAGATTATTTTAGGGTTTATCAACTCCTGTTTATCAACTCCTAAAAGGCTAAAACAGGCACCACCCAATAGGGAAAACCCTCTTGTAGCACTGTCCATTTCCAGCACTTGTTTTGAGAAGTATTTACCTCTGGTCGTTCAGTAGCTCAATCATAAACCCCTAAAATGCACCAAGATGTTGAGCTAAGAGCATACTTAGCCGCTAATTAGTAATTACACTTTTCTGCACAGACATGCTGGTGTTACCCACTAATAAGTGCCTGTGTAAGGTCATAGATTAGCAATCTCAGCAATTAGAATGGAAGATAATCCGCTTTATTTTACCTAAGTGCAGCCCATAGTGGGACATAGTGTAGTGCAATAGTCTGCAGGAACTGCACCTTTCTACCTACCATACTATTGACCATTATGTCTCTTTAAAGGGATACTAAACCCAATTTTTTTCTTTCCTGATTCAGATAGAGCATGCAATTTCAAGAAACTTTCTAATTTACTCCTATTATCAAATTTTCTTCATTCTGTTCGGTGGCCACCAATCAGCAAGTGCTAACCCGTATACTGAACCAAAAACGGACCAGCTCCAAAGCTTACATTAATGCTTTTCAATTAAAGATATCAAAAGAACAAAGAAAAATTGATAATATGAGTAAATTAGAAAGTTGCTTAAAATTGCTTGCTCTATCTGAAAAATGAAAGAAAAAAAAGTTGGGTTCAGTATCATTTTAAATCTGGCTTGATATGTCACCTTGAGAGTTGAGAATTGAGTTTAAAAAAAAAACAGATTATTTTATATCAGCTGCTATTTATTACAATGACATTTTAATAAATTATCCTGTAATTAGGATAAGCTCTACTAATTTGTTCTTCTTGTTTTGTTCCAGCTTGGTTTTTGCAACACCACTGTGCTGTGCACTTTTCCCCCAGAAAAGGTAAGAACACCTACTGTAGTATTGGATCGTTGGGTTTCATTCATTCTTTCTATTGCAAATGTTTCTGCTCAGTGCAACAAGCTAGAAGCTGCAATGCGGAAGGTAAATCTTAGTTTTAAAGGGACCTGGAACACAAATCAATAGCACAGTTTTATGTGAAATAAGAAATAATCTGCCCTACAGTTGTCGGTCAAAGGGATATTAAACACATTGAGTTTTTAATATAAAATGTTTAGTTATATGTAAAAAAAAAAAAAACTGCACTATTTCATGATTTATTTTGCTCACTTTTCATGTAATTTAATTTTAAAATTGTGACTTTTGTAATTATTAGAACTGGTATTGTTCCTGCATACTTTTCAAGGCTAACCCTGCTGCATATATTTCGCTAATTGGCTTTAACAGATAACATGCAAACATTTCACTTTATACTAACTTCATGATCGTGGCCAGCTTTGCTATCTGTAGAATTTGACTGATAACAACTGCAAAACAATGCACTTTATACTAATGTAATGACAGTGGCTTGCCCTGATGTCTGCAGATTCAAGTACAGATTAGCTCCTCCAAGTGGTTGGTTGCTTTTGGCTATTGGAATGAAAGGCAGTAAATATGTTTTGGTATCCTTAAAGCATACCTAGGTAGGCTGGGGAGCAGCAATGCATTACTGGAAGCTAGTTGCTGACTGGTGGCTGCACAAAAATACCTCTTTTTATTGGTGCACCAGATGTCTTTAGATAGCTCAGAGTAGTGCACAGCTGCTTCTTCATAAAAAGATACCAAGAGAATGAGGCAAATTAAAAAAAAAGAAATACATTGAAAAGTTGTTTAAAATCACCTATTTGAATCAAGAAAAATAAGACAAATAAATATTTTAGGTTTAGGCTTCACAGGTAATCTAAAGCTGTCTGTGGTCTTTTACACTGTCTGCAAAAGTCGCGTTCTTTTGAGTCACTGCTAAATTTGGCGCCAGATTAGTCGCAGAAGCAGTCTCAGCCAATTGGTGCCTTAAACGAATACTAAACCCATCTGTTTTCTTTAATGATTCAGAGAGATCATGCAATTTTAAGCAACTTTCTAATTTACTCCTATTATCAATTTTCTGCATTCTCTTGCTATGTTTATTTGAAAAGCAAGAATGTAATATTAGGAGCCGGAACATTTTTGGTTCAGCACCTGGGTTACGCTTGCTGATTTGGTGGCTAAATGTATCCACCAATCAGCAAGTGCTATCCAGAGGTCTGAACCAAAAATGGGCCAGATCCTTAGCTTAGATTCCTGCTTTTTCAAATAAAGATATTAAGAAAAACGATAATAGGAGTAAATTAGAAAGTTGCTTAAAATTACCTGCTCTAGCTGAATGATAAAAGTAAAAAGTTGGGTTTAGTATCCCTTTAAATCCAGGAACACTCTCAGCCAAGAGCTATTGTGCCTTAGATGCATTTGAAAACCGGATTTATTTTGAATGGTTTTCAAATATATTGGAATGGGAATAAAAAAACAAATGCATCATATTACCAGCAAAATGAACTCATTACTTGTATTTACTATGTCATTACTATGTATGAAGTGTGTAAACCTAACATTAGTTTTATTGCCATCATTTCCGTTTTATTTGTTTTAAACATTCAATACAATAATATGTTTTTAATTTCATTGTTTTTTTTCCTTTAGCTCAATAAGTGTGTCCAGCCTAGAACCTGAGTTACAAGCCCAGATTCTGGAGAAAAGCCCTGGAACTAAAGTTGTGTATTTTAACAAAGGACTATAATCAGGATGAGCAATATCTAGTCCTGTTACTCAGGGTACAAATGATCACATGTTTTATACCCTTAATCAGCTGCTAATACACGTTGTATTTCTATTTGTGAGTGTATTCCATTGTTTTCTCAGGTAAAATGACCTATTGTTGTGTCACTTCATTGTGATTGTGGTTTGGTATTTTTCTCAAGGAAAAATGAAAACATTCCAATAACTAATCACCTAGTTCATTAAAGGGATACTAAACCCAATTTTTTTTTCTTTCGTGATTCAGATAGAGTATGCCATTTTAAGCAACTTTCTAATTTACACTTATTATCAATTTTTCTTTTTTCTTTTGCTATGCCCATTTTTGGTACAGCACCCTGTATAGCGCTTGCTGATTGGTGACTACATTTAGCCACCAATCACCAAGCGCAAGCCAGGTGCTGAACCAAAAATGGGCCGGCTCCTAATCTTCCTAGCTTTTAAATAAAGAAAACAAGAGAATGAAGAAAATGTGATAATAGGAGTAAATTAGCAAGTTGCTTAAAATTGCATGCTCTATCTGAATTATGAAAGAAAACATTTGGGTTTAGTATCCCTTTAAGGCTCAGATTCCAAGTGGAGCACTATTGATAGGGTGAGCTATCTATATCACAAGTCTGCGCTAAAAATAATGCACAATATGATATTACAAGTCAGTGATAAAAACAGGTTTACCAGAGAATGTTACCACTTGCGACCTTCTTTTTTAGTGACCTATACATTGAATGGATAGCGTGACTGTGCTAAACATTGCTCAAATCACAAGTGGTAAGTCATGTGTTGCATCAAAAAAGTTAGCGCAACTAGAAACCTGAAGTAAAGTGTTAGGGTTAGAATAAAAGCAAAGCAAAAGTAAAGTATATCACACATATAAAAACAAGTAATATATACGATTTGTATTAAAGGGACAGTCTAGTCAAAATTAAACTTTCATGATTCAGTTAGGGAATGCAATTTTAAACAACACTCCAATTCACTTTTATCATCAAATTTACTTTGTTCTCTTGGTATTCTTAGTTGAAAGCTAAACCTAGGCAGGCTCATATGCTAATTTCTAAAACCTTGAAGGCCACCCCTTATTTCAATGCATTTGGCAGTTTTCACAGCTAGAGGGAGTAATTTCATGTGTTTCATATAGATAACACTGTGACCCCGCCCTGGATTTACAAGTGAGAGGGCACTGATTGGCTAAATACATGTCTGTCAAAAGAACTGAAATAAGGGGGCAGTCTGCAAAGGCTTAGATACAAGGTAATCACAGAGGTAAACAGTGTATTTATATAACCGTGTTTGTAATGCAAAACAGGGGAATGGGTAATAAAGGGATTATCTATCTTTTTAAACAATAACATTTCTGGAGTAGACTGTCCCTTTAATAAAATAGTTTTATATCTTTTTATCTATCTCTCTATCTATTATCTATTATCTATATTAATTTAAACTACTGTATATTTTAAGACTTTGTGAAGAAAACTATTTTTTTTTAACGTACCTTCGGGATAGCGCTTGAACAAGAGTATTGTAGCGTGCCCATAGAAATCTATTAGGTGAGAGATTTAGCGCAGTCGCACTATCCGACCTCCAGATGTTAGCATGTCTCAGGCTTTCCCTTGAGTGATAACATTTGACCTTTTAGCATTGTTAGCGCACCATAGCGCTACCATTTTTACGCTACACTTATAATCCAGGCCTAAATGTTACTGTAGCTTCTGTAGTAGGAAATATATAACATAGACACAAACAGGCAGATACATTTCCCTGGATCGTTTTGGGACTGGGAGGGGAGGAGTCTTGTGCACAGTGGGTGGAGTTGTAATAGGAGAAGTGGAGCTACTGGTAGGGTTGCCAGCTGTCCCCCACAAAAATACTGGACAATTCGTTGGTAACAGGGCATCATGGGTAGGGGGTGTCACATAATGCCCACCCCCTACCTGAGCGCCCACTCTTGACCCCTCTATGTATATTTTTCACAACTGATCATTTAACCTCTTGGCTGCCATTAACATACAAATAAATAATTTGACCTCTTTGGTTGCCAGTAACACACATAAACAGAAGTGATTTGACTCTGTGGCTGTCCCTCATTTCTTTCTGCTCCATATTTGTAATACATTGAGGCTTAGGTGGCCTTTTAAAACTAACACTCAGGGACTTTAAAACCTGGACATGTAAGTGTCTTTTTTTGTGTGAAGATTTTACTGGACAGTCTGCTTAAAGGGACAGTATACACTCATTTTCATATAACTGCATGTAATAGACACTACTATAAAGAATAAGATGCACAGATACGGATATAAAAATCCAGTATAAAACTGTTTAAAAACTTACTTAGAAGCTGTCAGTTTGGCTCTGTTGAAAAGGTAGCTGGAAAGCCCACTGCAAGTGGCAAAAAAGACCCTCCCCCTTCTTTTGCATATGAAAAGACCCTTTACACAAACAGGAGCAAGCTGGAGAAGGTAGCTGACGGTATTCACATAAAACTTTGGGGCTTGGTTAGGAGTCTTAAAATCAGAGCAATGTTATTTAAAAATAAGCAAAACTATACATTTATTTTTAAAAAAAAACTTTATGGGCTATATAAATAGATCATCTACAAAACATTTATGCAAAGAAAAAATGAGTGTATAATGTCCCTTTAAATACGGGACTGTAAAGTTAAATACTGGACACCTGGCAACCTTAGCCACTAGGTGGAGACAGTGTGTGTTGCGAGCAGAGGTGGTGCAGTCCCTAGAAACCAGGACATTGCTCTGACAGCGGCATCTCCCTACCCATGACAGTCCTGCAAGATTTGGGACAGTTGGGAGGCGTGCGTACTTATGCTCACATACTTATACAGGCAAGCACACACCCACATGCATTCAGGCACATACACCTATGTATGCAGGCATGCACGCTCGCACACATGAGCACACATGACAAAAAAATACATGCAGTCAGACACATACACCTATGTATGCAGGAATGCACACTCTACAACAAATACATGCATTCAGGCACATACACTTATGTATGCAGGCATGCACGCTCTACAACAAATACATGCATTCAGGCACATACACTTATGTATGCAGGCATGCACGCTCTACAACAAATACATGCATTCAGGCACATACACTTATGTATGCAGGCATGCACGCTCTACAACAAATACATGCATTCAGACACATACACCTATGTATGCAGGCATGCACGCTCGCGCACATGAGTACACATGACAAAAAAATACATGCATTCAGGCACATATACCTTTGTATACAGGCATGCACGCTCGCACACATGAGTACACATGACAAAAAAAAACATGCATTCAGGCACATACCCCTATGTATGCAGGAATGCACGTTCCCTCGCACACAATAACACACATCCATACACACACGGATGCTTACTTAATAGCCACCTTTACTAGCTTTCCTAATCAAAAGAGAAACTGACTGTTTGCTATATATATGAAAATCACTTTTTGTATGTCACATCATTAAGAGAACTTGTTTAAACATTGCAAAAAAAAAATAAATGTAAACTGACATAAAATCTATGCACAATCCTAATTTTAACAGACTGCTGCAAAAACACATTTCTCTTGTAAGGTGTATCCAGTCCACGGATCATCCATTACTTGTGGGATATTCTCATTCCCAACAGGAAGTTGCAAGAGGACACCCACAGCAGAGCTGTAATATAGCTCCTCCCCTAACTGTCATAGCCAGTCATTCTCTTGCAACTCTCAACAAGCAAGGACGTTGTAGGAGATAGTGGTTAAATATAGCTAGTTTATTTTCTTCAATCAAAAGTTTGTTATTTTTAAATAGTACCGGAGTTGTGCTATTTTATCTCAGGCAGTAAATAGAAGAAGAATCTGCCTGAGGTTTCTATGATCTTAGCAGGTTGTAACTAAGATCCATTGCTATTCTCACATATGTCTGAGGGGATTACACAGATGAGGTAACTTCAGCGAGAGAATGGCGTGCAGTTTATTCTGCTATCAGGTATGTGCAGTTATAATTTTTTCTAGAGATGGAAAACACTACATACAGTGATTTAATAACGACTGGTATCATGCTTACTCCCAGGGGTAATACCCTTATGATATTTACAATATAAAACGTTTGCTGGCATGTTTAATCGTTTTTATATATGCTTTGGTGATAAAACTTTATTGGGGCCTAGTTTTTTCCACATTGCTGGCTTAAATTTTGACTAGAAACAATTTCCACTGTTGTAGTATAAAATTTACAGTTGGTGCAGTTAAAATTACAAACTGTGACATCCAGCTTCCCTCAAAGGCCCTCTGAATGCTATAGGACATCTCTAAAGGGCCCAAAGGCTTTCCAAAGTCGTTTATTGGGGAAGGTAGGGCCACAGCTTGCTGTGGCAGTTGGTTGTGACTGTTAAAAAACGTCTATTTCGTTTTTTTGATCCGTTTTTTGAACTAAGGGGTTAATCATCCATTTGCAAGTGGGTGCAATGCTCTGTTAGCCTATTATACACACTGTAAAAATTTTGTTTGATTTACTGCATTTTTTCACTGTTTTTCAAATTCTGACAAAATGTGTTTCTCTTAAAGGCACAGTACCGTTTTTTATATTTGCTTGTTAACTTGATTTAAAGTGTTTTCCAAGCTTGCTAGTCTCATTGCTATTCTGTATAAACATGTCTGACATAGAAGAAACTCCTTGTTTATTATGTTTAAAAGCCATGGTGGAACCCCCTCTTAGAATGTGTACCAAATGTACTGATTTCATTTTATGCAATAAAGATCATTTTCTGTCTTTAAAAAATGTATCACCAGAGGAATCTGACTAGGGGGAAGTTATGCCGACTAACTTTCCCCACGTGTCAGACCCTTTGACTCCCGCTTAAGGGACTCACGCTCAAATGGCGCCAAGTACATCTAGGGTGCCCATAGCGTTTACTTTACAAGATATGGCGGCAGTCATGGATAATACACTGTCAGCGGTATTAGCCAGACTACCTGAACTTAGAGGTAAGCGAGATAGCTCTGGGGTGAGACAAAATGCAGAGCATACTGACGCTTTAAGAACCATGTCTGATACTGCCTCACAATATGCAGAAGCTGAGGAAAGAGAGCTTCAGTCAGTGGGTGATGTTAATGACTCAGGAAAGATACCTGATTCTAATATTTCTACATTTAAATTTAAGCTTGAACACCTCCGCGTGTTGCTTAGGGAGGTTTTAGCTGCTCTGAATGACTGTGATACCATTGCAGTGCCGTTCTCTTCCCCTCCTATTTTTAGAAAAATGTTTCCAATAGACGCCACCACATGGGACTTATGACAGACAGTCCCTAAGGTGGAGGGAGCAGTTTCTACTCTAGTAAAGCGTACTACTATCCCTGTCGAGGACAGTTGTGTTTTTTTTTTTTTTTTAGATCCAATGGATAAAAAATTAGAGGTTACCTTAAGAAAATATTTATTCAACAAGGTTTTATCCTACAGCCCCTTGCATGCATTGCCCCTGTCACTGCTGCTGCGGCGCACTGGTTTGAGTCTCTGGAAGAGGCTTTACAGGTAGCGACTCCATTGGATGACATACTTGGCAAACTTAGAGCACTTAAGCTAGCCAATTCTTTTATTCTGATGCCATTGTTTATTTGACTAAACTAACGGCTAAGATTCTGGTTTTGCTATACAGGCGCGCAGAGCGCTATGGCTTAGATCATGGTCAGCTGACGTGACTTCAAAATCTAAGCTACTTAACATTCCCTTCAAGGGGCAGACCCTATTCGGGCCTGGTTGAAGGAGATTATTGCTGATATCACTGGAGGAAAAGGTCATGCCCTTCCTCAGGACAGGTCCAAATCTAGGGCCAAACAGTCTAATTTTCGTGCCTTTCAAAACTTCAAGGCAGGTGCGGCATCAACTTCCTCTAATAATAAACAAGAGGGAACTTTTGCTCAATCCAAGACGGTCTGGAGACCAAACCTGACATGGAAAAAAGGTAAGCAGGTAAAAAAGCCTGCTGCTGCCTCTAAGACAGCATGAAGGAACGGCCCCCTATCCGGGAATGGATCTAGTAGGGGGCAGACTTTCACACTTTGCCCAGGCGTGGGCAAGAGATGTTCAGGATCCCTGGGCGTTGGAAATTATATCCCAGGGATATCTTCTGGACTTCAAAGCTTCCCCCCCAAAAGGGAGATTTCACCTTTCACAATTATCTGCACACCAGATAAAGAGAGAGGCATTCTTACACTGTGTACGAGTCCTCCTAGTTATGGGAGTGATCCATCCAGTTCCAAAGGAGGAACAGGGACAGGGTTTTTACTCAAATCTGTTTGTGGTTCCCAAAAAAGAGGGAACCTTCAGACCAATTTTGGATCTAAAGATCTTAAATAAATTCCTCAAAGTTCCGTCGTTCAAGATGGAAACTATTCGTACCATCCTACCACTGATCCAGGAGGGTCAATATATGACTACAGTGGATCTAAAGGATGCTTATCTTCACATTCAGATACACAAAGATCATCATCAGTTTCTCAGGTTTGCCTTTTAAGACAGGCATTACCAGTTGTAGCTCTTTCCTTGGGATTAGCTACAGCCCCAAGAATCTTTACAAAGGTTCTAGGGTTACTTATGGCGGTCCTAAGGCCGCGGGGCATAGCAGTAGCCCCTTATTTAGACGACATCCTGATACAGGCGTCAAACTTCCAAATTGCCAAGTCTCATACGGACGTAGTACTGGCATTTCTGTGGTCGCATGGGTGGAAAGTGAACGAGGAAAATAGTTCTCTATCCCCACTCACAAGAGTTTCCTTTCTAGGGACTCTGATAGATTCTGTAGAAATGAAAATTCACCTGACGGAGTCCAGGTTATCAAAGCTTCTAAATTCCTGCCGGGTTCTTCATTCCGTGGTTCAGTGTATGGAAGTAATCGGCTTAATGGTAGCGGCAATGGACATAGTGCCGTTTGCACGCTTACATCTCAGACCGCTGCAACTATGCATGCTCAGTCAGTGGAGCGGGGATTACACAGATTTGTCCCCTCAACTGAATCTGGACCAAGAGACCAGGGATTCTCTTCTCTGGTGGCTTTCTCGGGTCCATCTGTCCAAAGGTATGACCTTTCGCAGGCCAGATTGGACAATTGTTACGACAGATGCCAGCCTTCTAGGTTGGGGTGCAGTCTGGAACTCCCTGAAGGCTCAGGGATCGTGGACTCAGGAGGAGTCTCTCCTTCCATTAAATATTCTGGAACTAAGAGCGATATTCAAGGCTCTTCAGGCTTGGCCTCAGTTAGCAACTCTGAGGTACATCAGATTTCAGTCGGACAACATCACGACTGTAGCTTACATCAACCATCAAGGGGGAACGAGAAGTTCCCTAGAGATGTTAGAAGTTTCAAAAATAATTCGCTGGGCAGAGATTCACTCTTGCCACCTATCAGCTATCCATATCCCAGGTGTAGAGCACTGGGAGGCGGATTTTCTAAGTCGTCAGACTTTTCATCCGGGAGAGTGGGAACTCCATCCGGAGGCATTTGCACAACTGATTTATCGTTGGGGCAAACCAGAACTGGATCTCATGGCGTCTCGCCAGAACGCCAAGCTTCCGTGTTACGGATCCAGGTCCAGGGATCCCAAGGCGACACTGATAGATGCTCTAGCAGCGCCCTGGTCTTTCAACCTGGCTTATGTGTTTCCACCGCTTCCTCTGCTCCCTCGACTGATTGCCAAGATCAAGCAGGAGAGAGCATCAGTGATTCTGATAGCACCTGCGTGGCCACGCAGGACCTGGTATGCAGATCTAGTGGACATGTCATCCTTTCCACCATGGTCTCTGCCTCTGAGACAGGACCTTCTACTTCAGGGTCCTTCCAACCATACAAATCTAATTTCTCTGAGGCTGACTGCCTGGAGATTGAACGCTTGATTTTATCAAAGCGTGGCTTCTCCGAGTCAGTTATTGATACCTTAAGACAGGCACGAAAGCCTGTCACCAGGAAAATTTACCATAAGGTATGGCGTAGATATCTTTATTGGTGTGAATCCAAGGGTTACTCATGGAGTAAGGTCAGGATTGCTAGGATATTATCTTTTCTCCAAGAAGGTTTGGAAAAAGGATTGTCAGCTAGTTAAGCGTCTGGCAGATGTTCCAGACGTTCAGGCATTTTGTCAGGCTTTAGTTAGAATCAAGCCTGTGTTTAAACCTGTTGCTCCACCATGGAGCTTAAACTTGGTTCTTAAGGTTCTTCAAGGAGTTCCGTTTGAACCTCTTCATTCCATAGATATCAAGCTTTTATCTTGGAAAGTTCTTTTTTTGGTAGCTATTTCCTCGGCTCATAGAGTCTCTGAACTATCTGCCTTACAATGTGATTCTCCTTATCTGATTTTTCATACGGATAAGGTAGTCCTGCGTACCAAACCTGGGTTCTTACCTAAGGTGGTATCTAACAAGAATATCAATCAAGAGATTGTTGTTCCATCCTTGTGTTACACAATTTGGACGTGGTCCGTGCTTTAAAGTTTTACTTACAAGCTACTAAAGATTTTCATCAAACATCTGCTTTGTTGGTTGTCTACTCTGGACAGAGGAGAGGTCAAAAGGCTTCGGCAACCTCTTTTTCTTTTTGACTAAGAAGCTTAATCCGCTTAGCCTATGAGACTGCTGGACAGCAACCTCCTGAAAGGATTACAGCTCATTCCACTAGAGCTGTGGCTTCCACTTGGGCCTTTAAAAATGAGGCTTCTTTTGATCAGATTTGCAAGGCGACGACTTGGTCTTCGCTTCATATTTTTTCAAAATTTTACAAATTTGATACTTTTGCTTCTTCGGAGGCTATATTTGGGAGAAAGGTTTTACGGGCAGTGGTTCCTTCCATTTAAGTTCCTGCCTTGTCCCTCCCTTCATCCGTGTACTTTAGCTTTGGTATTGTTATCCCACAAGTAATGGATGATCCGTGGACTGGATACACCTTACAAGAGAAAACACAATTTATGCTTACCTGATAAATTTATTTCTCTTGTGGTGTATCCAGTCCACGGCCCGCCCTGTCATTTTAAGGCAGGTAATTTTTAAATTTAAACTACAGTAACCACTGCACCCTATGGTTCCTCCTTTCTTGGCTTGTTTTCGGTCGAATGACTGGCTATGACAGTTAGGGGAGGAGCTATATTACAGCTCTGCTGTGGGTGTCCTCTTGCAACTTCCTGTTGGGAATCAGAATATCCCACAAGTAATGGATGATCCGTGGACTGGATACACCACAAGAGAAATAAATTTATCAGGTAAGCATAAATTGTGTTTTCTGCCTCATTTTACAAGTAAGAGAAAGTTAATACCTGCAGAGTATCCTTAAAGGGACATGAAAGCCAAATGTTTTTCTTTTATGATTCAGACAGAGCATAACGTTTTCTAAAAGTATCAAATTTACTTCTATTATTCCATTTTTATCATTCTCATGGTATTCTTTGTTAAAAAGCCTGCCTAGGTAGGTAGTGTGCATTTGTTTGGAGCACTACATGACAGCAAATACTGCTGCTATCTAGTGCTCTTGCAAATGTATTGCATTGTTAAAAGCCTTATAGTGCTCCAGACACATGCATGCTCCTGAGCCTTCCTACCTGCTTTTCAACAAAGGATAATAATACATTTGCTAATAGAAGCAAATTGAAAACTTTTTAAAAATTGTATGTTCTGTCTGAATCCCTTTAACCTTGCCCAAATTGTGCTTAATTTTAAGCTATATGAAATAACTAGAATGAGAATAGAGGTTAGCTCTTTTATACCTCAGTTCTCTGGTACATATTTGTTTTGTTTATCCTGCAAATCAGAATGAAAACATCTGTACATTTTGCTGTGCTACGGCAGGAAGCTTAGTTTCCATTGTTAGACTTGATTAAGTGGAAATGTGCTGGAGTATTACAAGTAAGATTTTGTAGGAAATAGATGGCTAATTAAAAAAAACAAACAAACAATGTAATGGCTATAACAGGATTTTAGCTACATGGTATACAGTTTGTGACTGGTCATTTAAAAGGACATTGGAAATTAAAGAGACAGTGTACTTTAACATTTTCTCCCCTTTAATTTGTTCAAAATGATCCATTTTAGCTGCTGATGTGTATTAAATTATTTACAAATAGTTATCATACCTTGGCAGTTGAAATAGTTGTATTTGCTTGTAGTATTCCCACCTATACTGAAAATGTCAGTACTTAAGTATTGGCTGTAAAAAACAACTGTGTAAACATAGTCAGCAGAAGAAATGACATTCTCATTGGGAGGTAGGAGAGATAAGTAATACAATGCTAATTATCAATTGTTCTGTGTAAGGGTTGGGATTTGGTATACAGACAGAGCTAAATATGGAGGCATGTGTGTATAGTGATAAAACAAGGAGATCTGATTTCCCGGCAAGCTCAGCTTGTTTCATTGGATTGTGGTGTCAAGTAACCCAAAACACCCACGCACCCAACAACAGCTATTTCATATACTAAAATAGACATAAATGAGCAACTCCACATGCATTTTATACTCTGCTGATGGTCATTGGAACACACTAAGAGGCCCATTTATCAAGCTCCATATGGAGCTTGTGGGCCCGTGTTTCTGGCGAGTCTTCAGACTCGCCAGAAACAGCAGTTATGAAGCAGTGGTCTAAAGACCGCTGCTCCATAACCCTGTCCGCCTGCTCTGAGCAGGCGGACAGGAATCGCCACAATTCAACCCGATTGAGTACGATCGGGTTGATTGACACCCCCCCTGCTGGCGACCGATTGGCCGTGAGTCTGCAGGGGGTGGCGTTGCACCAGCAGCTCTTGTGAGCTGCTGGTGCAATGCTGAATACAGAGAGCGTATTGCTCTCCGCATTCAGCGAGGTCTTGCGGACCTGATCCGCAATGTTGGATCAGGTCCGCAAGACCTTTGATAAATAGTCCTCTAAGGGTCCAAATTGTCCTTCAGGCTCGCTGGAAACAGAAGTTATAAAGCAGCGGTCTAAAGACCGCTGCTCCATAACTTGTCCGCCTGCTCTGAGGTGGCGGACAAAAATCAACCCGATGGAATATGATCGGGTTTATTGACACCCCCTGCTAGCGGCCGATTGGCTGCAAATCTGCAGGGGGCGATATTGCACAAGCAGTTCTGGTGAACTGCTTGTGCAATGATAAATGCCGACAGCGTATGCTGTCGGCATTTATCGATGTGCAGCGGACATGATACACTACATCGTATCATGTCGGCTCGCACTTTGATAAATATGCCCCTAAGGGTAAATTGATTTTACAGTACACTCTCCTTTTAATATCGCAAGAAAATTTGCACAGATTTCATTAATAATATACTTTCAGTCCTTTAAGACGTGCTCTGTGCATTATAAATGATGGAACTATTTTCACTTACTACTGTCATGTAGATGGCACTTCCCTTACGCAATTTCACCTGTCTATAAAGTTCTCAAATAGCTTGTCTGCAAAACTAGGCTGCTATTTCATTTTATATTTGAGAACTTTATAAATAGGCAGGTAAGTTTATACATAATTAAGTAACTTCAATAAAGTAAATTCTTACTTTTTTTAACATGCTCATTTTATTTATTCAGATTTAAAACCAGAATGCAAAAGTATGACACTATTTATCATAAACAAATTCATAAGCAAATGCCAATTTTCACATGAATACATCAAAATAAAACACAAAAATCGTGTGCCTGAGTTTCACTTAGCCTCTGCCTATGTTTATAAACAATCGTTGTCTAACCAGGACTTTGAAAAAGCTATAGATTATTTAACCCCTTGGAAATGTGCTGCAGTACATTGCTGCTCAAAATCTAAATGTAAATGTAATGTGGGGCATCTATTTCAGTACACAACATTGTGAGGATCTATGATGCAATGTTATTTGTAAAAATCTAGTGATGTTAGTTCATGATAATCTCCCATGGTTCTTAGTCAAACAGGAAAAAGTACTAACAGGTATAATTTGTTTTGGCATATGCATAAATAAGTCTAAAATGCTTAAGTGTGCAGCTTTTGTCCAGTATTATGTATTAAATATGGTGCTAAAACTTATTATAATAATAATTAAAAATATTTAAGACAATTGATTCTTTTTTATTGAATGCTATTATTTTACCCAATTTCCCCCCTTTTAATAACAATATTTGGGCATTTTTTTATAATACAGTTCTTTTGCAATCAAGCATTGCAATCAAGCATCAAACCTGTAGATCAGTTTTGAGAGCCACCACCCATTAAGAACAAAATTCCAGAACATGTCTTAGGTTAGAGCACATAAGGGATAAAATCGATAATAATATCTCAACAAATTAAATGAAAGACATACACAGAGCTGGAGGAAGACCAGGCATGGTTGTGTTTATTTATCAAAATCAAGACAACTAAATTGATTGTTCACTAAGTCACCTTCACATGGTGGTGGCAATTAAAGACCCTACATATTAAACCCTAAACAAGAGAGAGGGCAAGCAACTCCCTGGTGGGACCTAACAAGGAACTGCCCCTACAAGAGCTTCAAGCCCTCTAGAAGCTCTCCAGCCAGCAGATCCATGGGGTGGGGCACACTTAGGTCACGATTTAGGAACATTGCCCCACCCATTAATCCAACCTTCAGCCCATAAGGACCCTGCACCCAAGTGATGCTTCAACCCATATAGGGCACCAGATTAACAAGCCATTCAGCACGCTAATACCTGGGGAAGCTATAAATTACCGACTAAGGACTTACAGCAGTAAATATCAATTAATTAGATCTCCAGTAAATCTGTCAGCAACCCAAAGGGAGCCATCTTGCTTCAAAGTCACCATCAACTGCACCTGTAACATAACAGAACAACAATAAGGGAAGGGAGGGTCGGAAAATCACAGCAGGCAGCAAAGGAAAAGAAGAAGAAGAAACGGCTTCTAGCCTTTAAATAATGGTGAGTAAATCCTCCTACCAATTTGCAACATAACTGCCACGCACAACACTCGCCCTGTACAATCTGCAGGGGTCAGGCCCTTTGTTTGCTTTAGGCTGGCAAGCACTGGCATTATTGATGATACTTCAAAGTCACCATCAACTGCACCTGCTTTAGGCTGGCAAGCACTGGCATTATTCATGATACAAAACATAAAAATTAATATTGCTGATGTTTTGCAGGGATTGGGATGCAGTTTTAATGATAGCAAACAAAAGCAATGTAGAAAAAGAATAGAAAAGTGATTTTGGACTGCAAAATGTAAAGACTGGAACATCCCTTACAAATTTCAAGTCCGATTGTCAGTATGATTATCCTATCTATATTGTCAAACGTATTAATTGCTAATTTTACAATTCAGAGTTCAATGTATTAAAGGGACAGTCAAGTCCAAAAAAAAACTTTCATGATTTAAATAGGGAATGTAATTTTAAACAACTTTCCAATTTATTTTTATCACCAAGTTTGCTTTGTTCTCTTGGTATTCTTAGTTGAAAGCTAAACCTAGGAGGTTCATATGCTAATTTCTTAGACCTTTAAGACTGCCTCTAATCTGAATGCATTTTGACCACTAGAGGGCATTAGTTTATGTGTTTCATATAGATAACATTGAGCTCATGCACGTGAAGTTACCCTGGAGTGAGCACTAATTGGCTAAAATGCAAGTCTGTCAAAAGAACTGAAACAAGGGGACAGTTTGCAGAGGCTTAGAGACAAGGTAATCACAGAGGTAAAATGTGTATTATTATAACTGTGTTGGTTGTGCAAAACTGGGAAATGGGTAATAAAGGGATTATCTTTCTTTTTAAATAACATAAATTCTGGTGTGGACGTTCCCTTTAATCTATTTAAAGTGCATTTGTCTTCCGACTTATACGTATTTGTCTGAATTTTGACCCATTTGCCCACATAACTAGTAGATGAATGGGAGTGAAATGGCAAAAGTAACAAAAATGTTCATGTTAATTAGTCACATTGGTTTAATTTCTCTTCGGCACTTTCGCCACATAATAAAGGGGCAGAGAACACAGGAAATGGGGAAGGAGCTGAGATTGTTTGACAGATCAACTCATTCCTTAGAAATGACCTACAGGGGGTCTGACCATTCATGTGTACTTCCCCTGTCCAATCCTGACAGAGCATTACTAAATGATTAATGTGAGGGCCAGCAAGTCAGGCATTAAATGCCAAACAGGCTTGTCCAAGCCACTCTAAACCTAGTATAGGGAGGTGGTAGTCTATGTGAACATCAGCCTTCTTTAATCACTTTAAATTCAGCTTCTGAACAGCAAAGTGGTGTGCGCCTCTGTCAGCTGTGTGTGCTGGTTTTTTTTTGTTGGAAAAAAACCTTTGTATGCAGAAAAAGATTTTTCTTGCAGTGCAATGTAACTTCACATACTGCATTTTTTTTCACTCTGAGGACCAGGGGCGTGATCCGATATAGATCGCAGTTTGCAGCGCAAGCGAGGGAACCGGCGTCGCCCGCAGTTTCAGCTCGCAACTCGAGCTATCCCATATAAGTCGCCGTCAGATGCTAACGTGCCGTAAGTCTGACAAACCAGCGATGTCCAGAAATCTGCGCAAGTACAAATTTCTGGCGTCGCCAGTGACTTGCGGCACGTTAGAAACTGCCGGCGCCTATAAAACCTGACTAAAGTCTAAAACACCCGCACTGTCTAACACGCCTCCCTAACATAGCCCGACACGTCTAACCCTCTATCCGCTATCCCCCCTCACTAGCCTAACAATAAAAAAGCTATTAACCCCTAAACCGCCGCGCCCGTACCCCGCCGCCAGCTATATTATATCTATAACCCCCTAAAGTGAGCCCCTAACACCGCCGCCATCTATATTAAAATTATTAACCCCTAATGTAAGACCCTTACACCGCCGCCATCTCTATTAAAATGATTAACCCCTAATTTAATCTACCTACCCCACCGCCAGCTATATTATCTATATTAACCCTAAGTATATTATAGTTAATATAGGTATTACATTATATATATTAACTATATTAACCCTAATTATATTAGGGTTAATATAGTTAATATAGTTACTATAGTATTTATATTAACTATATTAACTCTATCTAACCCTAACTAAATTTATATTAAATTAATCTAATTCATTTATAAACTAAAATATTCCTATTTAAATCTAAATACTTACCTATAAAATAAACCCTAAGATAGCTACAATATAATTAATAATTACATTGTAGCTATGTTAGGGTTAATATTTATTTTACAGGTAAATTGTTAATTATTTTAACTAGGTATAATAGCTATTAAATAGTTATTAACTATTTAATATCTACCTAGTTAAAATAATTACCCAATTACCTGTAAAATAAATCCTAACCTAAGTTACAAATACACCTACACTATCAATAAATTTAATAAACTACAAACATCTATCTAAAAATACAATTAAATTAACTAAACTACAAAAACAAACACTAAATTACAAAAAATAAAAAAAAATTACAAGATTTTTAAGCTAATTACACCTATTCTAAGCCCCCTAATAAAATAATAAACCCCCAAAATAAAAAAAATTCCCTGCCCTATTCTAAATTAAACAAATTTCAAAGCTCTTTATCTTACCAGCCCTTAAAAGGGCCTTTTGTGGGGCATGCCGCAAAGAATTCAGCTCTTTTGCATACAAATACAATACCCCCCCCCATTACAACCCACCACCCACATACCCCTATTCTAAAACCACCCAAACCCCCCTTAAAAAAGCCTAACACTACCCCCCTGAAGATCTCCCTACCTTGTCTTCACCACACCGGGCCGAACTCCTGATCCGATCCGGGCGATGTCTTCCTCCAAGCGGCAAAGAAGAATTCTTCCTCCGGCGATGTCTTCCTCCAAGCGGCAAAGAAGAATTCTTCCTCCGGCGACGTCTTCCTCCAAGCGGCAGCAAAGTCTTCATTCTTCCGGCGGCATCTTCAATCTTCTTTCTTCGCTCCGCCACCGCGGAGCATCCATCCCGGCCGACTGCTGAACTACGAATGAGGTACCTTTAAATGACGTCATCCAAGATGGCGTCCGCCGAATTCCGATTGGCTGATAGGATTCTATCAGCCAATCGGAATTAAGTTAGAAAAATCTGATTGGCTGATTGAATCAGCCAATCAGATTCAAGTTCAATCCGATTGGCTGATCCAATCAGCCAATCAGATTGAGCTCGCATTCTATTGGCTGTTCCGATCAGCCAATAGAATGCAAGCTCAATCTGATTGGCTGTTCGGATCAGCCAATCGGATTGAACTTGAATCTGATTGGCTGATTCAATTAGCCAATCAGATTTTTCTAACTTAATTCCTATAGGCTGATAGAATCCTATCAGCCAATCGGAATTCGGCGGACGCCATCTTGGATGACGTCATTTAAAGGTACCTCATTCGTAGTTCAGCAGTCGGCCGGGATGGATGCTCCGCGGCGGCGGAGCGAAGAAAGAAGATTGAAGATGCCGCCGGAAGAATGAAGACTTTGCTGCCGCTTGGAGGAAGACGTCGCCGGAGGAAGAATTCTTCTTTGCCGCTTGGAGGAAGACATCGCCGGAGGAAGAATTCTTCTTTGCCGCTTGGAGGAAGACATCGCCCGGATCGGATCAGGAGTTCGGCCCGGTGTGGTGAAGACAAGGCAGGGAGATCTTCAGGGGGGTAGTGTTAGGCTTTTTTAAGGGGGGTTTGGGTGGTTTTAGAATAGGGGTATGTGGGTGGTGGGTTGTAATGGGGGGGGGGGGGTATTGTATTTGTATGCAAAAGAGCTGAATTCTTTGGGGCATGCCCCACAAAAGGCCCTTTTAAGGGCTGGTAAGGTAAAGAGCTTTGAAATTTGTTTAATTTAGAATAGGGCAGGGAATTTTTTTTATTTTGGGGGTTTATTATTTTATTAGGGGGCTTAGAATAGGTGTAATTAGCTTAAAAATCTTGTAATCTTTTTTTTATTTTTTGTAATTTAGTGTTTTTTTTTTGTAGTTTAGTTAATTTAATTGTATTTTTAGATAGATGTTTGTAGTTTATTAAATTTATTGATAGTGTAGGTGTATTTGTAACTTAGGTTCGGATTTATTTTACAGGTAATTGGGTAATTATTTTAACTAGGTAGATATTAAATAGTTAATAACTATTTAATAGCTATTATACCTAGTTAAAATAATTAACAATTTACCTGTAAAATAAATATTAACCCTAACATAGCTACAATGTAATTATTAATTATATTGTAGCTATCTTAGGGTTTATTTTATAGGTAAGTATTTAGATTTAAATAGGAATATTTTAGTTTATAAATGAATTAGATTAATTTAATATAAATTTAGTTAGGGGTGTTAGGGTTAGATAGAGTTAATATAGTTAATATAAATACTATTGTAACTATATTAACTATATTAACCCTAATATAATTAGGGTTAATATAGTTAATATATATAATGTAATACCTATATTAACTATAATATACTTAGGGTTAATATAGATAATATAGCTGGCGGCGGGGTAGGTAGATTAAATAAGGGATTAATCATTTTAATAGAGATGGCGGCGGTGTAAGTGGCTTACATTAGGGGTTAATAATATTAATATAGCTGGCGGCGGTATAGGGGGATTAGATTAGGGGTTAATAATTTTTATATAGGTGGCGGCGGTGTAAGGGGTCAGATTAGGGGATAGATAAGGTAGATGACAGCGGTGTAAGGGGTTCTAATTAGGGGATAGATAAGGTAGATGGCGGCGGTTTTAGGGGCTCACAGTAGGGGGTTAGTTTATGTAGATGGCGGCGGGGTCCGGGAGCGGCGGTTTAGGGGTTAATAACTTTATTAGGGATTTCGGGGGGGGGGGGGGATCGCGGTTGACAGGTAGATAGACATTGCGCATGCGTTAGGTGTTAGGTTTATTTTAGCAGATCGCGGTTGTAAGGGAGATAGACATTGCGCATGCGTTAGGTGTTAGGTTTATTTTAGCAGCCAGTTTAGGAAGTTACGGGGCTCCAATAGTCAGCGTAAGGCTTCTTACGGCTGCTTTTTGTGGCGAGGTGAAAATGGAGTAAGTTTTCTCCATTTTCGCCACGTAAGTCCTTACGCTGCATATTGGATACCAAACTGCGCGGGTTTGGTATACCTGCCTATAGCCCAAAAAACTACGGGCGACGGCAGAAATATACGCGCGTAACTTCTAGGTTACGCCGTATATAGGATACCAAACCCGCGCAAATATTGGCGTCGCCGGCTTTTGCGGGCGACAATTTTTATCGGATGGACCCCCAGGGATTTATAATTTGTCTTTACTAAAGAGTTGTAGCTAAATATATATTGCAGTGGGGGCATAGATAAGACTGATAGGTAGCTCTCCTGCCTTTGTTGGGGAAAAAAGTTTTAATTGAAACCCTTTTTGTGCAGTTTTTCTGGCAGTGAGTGCATCACACTGGCTACACATTTATACTGTGCAAAAGTCTTAGGCCACCATTAGATTTGTTGTTTTAGCAAAGTGTTAATGACCATCTATATTTATTTTTCGGTCTCTTTATTAAAGGGATAGTCTAGTCAAAATTAATCTTTCATGATTCAGATAGAGAATGCAATTCTAAGCAACTTTCTAATTTACTCCTATTATCAATGTTTCTTTCTCTTAATATCTTTATTTGAAAAAGCAAGAATGTAAGCTTAGGAGCTGGCTCATTTTTGGTTCAGCTCCTGGCCGACTTTTTATATTTTTTGCTTTCTAATAATCTTTTTTTGTTAAAGGGGCATTGTATACCTCTTGTTTTTGTGTAAAAATTGTGCAATTTCTTAGAGAAAAATCTGTCTCCAAGGTTTTCAAAATTCTGCAAATTGCCTAAAACGATTTGATTTGCAGGTTACAGGATTTGCCTTTTGTCCTGCATGAGACAAGCACAATTGTACACAAAAGCAAGAGGTGCTTAATGTCCTTTAAAGCATAAATAAGAACAATTTCCACAAGTATAACATAACTTGAAGATTTTCCTTTTACCAGTATGGCTTCTATTTTTAGTATAACCTTTACCACAATTAAACTAATATATATATATATATATATATATATATATATATATATATATATATATATATATGTGTGTGTATTTATTTATGGCAATTCACAATGTTGCTGGAGCTTCCTGCACATGACAGTGCTGGTTATGTGTGCCTTTACTGCTCCAAACAGGACTGCCTGGCTGCCATGTACGTATGTCAGCCAGATTAAGCATCCTCTCTTCCCTTCTCTTCCTCCATCTTCCTATCCCTATTTAAAGGAATAGTATAGTCAAAATTAAACCTTCATGATTCAGATAGAGCATGCAGTTTTAAGCAACTTTCTAATTTACTTCTATTTTAAAATGTTATTCATTCTCTTGCTATCTGTATTTGAAAAAGCAAGAATGTAAACTTAGAAGCCGTCCCATTTTTGGTTTAGCACCTGGGTAGAACTTTCTGATTGGTGTCTAAATGTAGCCACCAATTAGCACGCGCTACCCAGGTGCTTAACCAAAAATGGTGCGGCTCCTAAGCTTACATTCAAATAAAGATAGCAAGAAAAACTGATAATAGGAGTAAATTAGAAAGTTGCTTAAAATTGCATGCTCTATCTGAATCATGAACGTTTAACTTTGACTAGACTAATCCTTTAATAAAATATGTCATGTGTAGGCATAATCTGAAAAATAAATGCAACTGGTGATGTACATATATTTACTTGGGAATGGATAATTTGTAGTATTATTAGTAGTACTTCTTTTAGTAAAGTTGTAATCTATGAGTAATATTCAAAGCAGGAAGAAGTGGACTAAAGAACAAATATTGTATGAAAATATTTACTGGTTTTAAAGTGAAGACTGTAATACTAAATATTTTTGGGAAGATGTTGTTTTATACACAAGCTGTTGTCTCCTTACACCATCACATTTGTGTAGGAACATAACAAAACTCCGGAACTGAAAACCAAGGTTGAAACCCACTAATGTTTATAGAATAAGAGACTTACTGGATCCATAAATCAGTGGTCTTTTGGGGGCCTAAATATAGAAAACAAAATCTTTTTAAAAGGTGATACCCTCATTGTCCTTATTAATTGTGCCCATACTGTATAGTTATGTAAAAAATGTATTGTTTGCTATCCCTTTAAACAGTGTCGCTCACTGACAAACTGTGAAGAAATAGCATCCCTAAGGAGCACCGAGCACCTGCCCGCTTGCTGTGCATCCCAGGAGGGACAGAAGACAGTGACAAGTATGCCATGTGTCACGGCTTTGTGACATAGGGTATGAGCCATCTGCACTCACTGGGTTTGCTTGGTGAAGTGGAAGAAACTGGGAGACATGATTTGACATCAACAAGCCCACAATTAACCCCTTACAGAACAGCTACGAAAGTACCCTGTACATCGCTGGTCTTTCTTTGGGGTTTGCGTTACTAATACTGTGGTCTCGCCATCAGCAGAGAGACAGCAATATTTTCAGTGACCAGTAGGGGAGAGGGAGAAAAATAGTGCTGTTATAAACAAGAAAACTCTAAGGGGTAGATTTATCATACCCTGGGCGGACATGATTCGCTATGTATTTTCTAATAAAAAATACAGAGGATAAATGGATAATATTTAAAAATTTGTTAAATAAATATACATATCAATACATACCATATGGTTATAAAAATAAAAATAAAAAAACTAAGCCGTTATGGCTAAATAAAAATGTGTTAAAAGAAATTAGGAAAAAACGTAGGGCATTTAAATTATTAAAAGAAAATAGTACAGACTCAGCATACAATATTTATAAGGAATGTAACAAAGCATGCAAAAAAGCAATCAAATTAGCCAAAATTGAAAATGAAAAATTAATTGCCAAGGATTCTAAGTCTAACCCTAAAAGGTTCTTTAAGTACATAAATAGCAAAAAATCTAAGAAGGATAATATAGGTACATTAAAATGTGTGGAGGGTAGCATGATAAATAATGACAGGGAGAAGGCTGAGGTACTAGACCAGTTTTTTTCTTCAGTATACACAAGAGAGGAACCATTGAATGATACTTTGGAACAGAATAGAACATGCCAGTCCATACCACTAACTGGGTTTTGTTTAGAGGATATCAGGAAAAAACTACAAAATATTAAGGTAAATAAAACTCCAGGCCCAGATGGAATACACCCAAGGGTGTTAAGTGAACTTAGCACTGTTATAGACAAACCTTTACTCTTAATTTTTCAAGACTCATTATCCTCAGGCATGGTACCCCAGGATTGGCGTAAAGCTGATGTGGTGCCACTCTTCAAAAAGGGAAGCAGGGATGATCCAGGAAGCTATAGACCAGTTAGTCTGACATCAATAGTGGGGAAGATATTGGAAGGGATTATAAGGGATTATATTGATGAGCATATTCGTGTAAACAAGATTATGAGTTCTAATCAGCATGGCTTTAGGAGAAATAGATCATGTCAAACTAATCTAATTAGATTCTACGAGGAAGTAAGTAAAAATATAGATAAAGGGGAATCAGTTGATGTGATATACTTAGATTTTGCAAAGGCATTTGATAAAGTGCCACATGAGAGATTAATGCACAAAATTAAGGGACTGGGAATAGCTGAAAATGTTAGCTCATGGATAAATAACTGGATAAAAGATAGGGAGCAACGAGTAGCAGTAAATGGATCATACTCAGATTGGACAAAGGTAATCAGTGGCGTCCCCCAGGGATCAGTACTGGGCCCTGTTCTTTTTAATATTTTTATAAATGACTTGGAGCAAGGATTAAATAGCGACATCTCTATTTTTGCAGATGATACTAAGTTAAGTAAGGTCATTAGGTCAGAGCAGGATGAACTCTCTTTGCAAGGTTCTACATTTTGGAAGTAAAAATAAGCAGGCTATGTATTTTTTAAATGGGACAAGACTTAGCCAAACACAGGAGGAAAGGGATTTGGGAGTAGTAATAGATAACAAGCTAAAGATGAGTGCACAATGCAGGGCAGCGGCTTCAAAGGCTAATAAGATACTAGCATGTATTAAAAGAGGCATTGATTCAAGGGAGGAAAGCATAATTCTGTCATTATATAAAGCCCTGGTAAGACCTCACCTTGAGTTTGGAGTGCAGTTCTGGGGACCGATTGCTAAAAAAGATATTGCAGAACTAGAAAAAGTTCAGAGAAGGGCCACAAAGCTAATAAGGGGATTGGAGAAATTAACCTATGAGGAGAGGCTAGCCAAACTGGGTCTGTTCTCTTTAGAAAAAAGGCGCTTGAGAGGTGACATGATTACTTTATATAAATATATTCAAGGCCCATATACAGAGATGGCAGAAGCTCTTTTTATTCCAAGAAAATTGGTTCTGACAAGAGGTCATAATTTAAGGTTGGAGGAAAGGAGATTTAATCTCCTGCAACGGAAACGTTTTTTCACTGTAAGAGCAATAAAATTGTGGAACTCATTACCAAAGGAGGTAGTGAATGCCAATACCATAGATACATTTAAAAATAGTCTGGATAAATTTCTGTATATAAACAAAATTCATGGATATGATTGCTAGTATTAAATGGGTCACATTTTAATGGGGTTATTTAAGCTTAACTGGAGCTTTTTGTAAGTATTTTAGATTTGTATAGGTTGAACTCGATGGACTTCAGTCTTTTTTCAACCTTATCTACTATGTTACTATGTTACTATGTTACTAGATACAAGGAAAGCATAGAAATATTATGTAAACAATACATTGTTATTTTGCTGCTTGTGGTCAGATGTAAATCATTCCATACAACATTGGAAAGTTGCAGGCTATATAAGGTGCTTCATTCTTTATCTGCCCTTTTTCAACTCTTCAAGGCTTAAACACATAGGCCTCTAGTTATCAACGTGTCTACTTACCTGCCTTCGCCGGCCCCAATACGCCCGCCTAAGCTCGCCTACCATCGCCGCCGCGAACCTGAAAAATCTTGCCAAAGTTATCAATAAATCTGTCAAAAAGCCGCGGACCAAGTAAGGGGCGATGAGCAGCGGACTGTGATAGTTATTACTCATCCGATCTCGCTGCTTTTCGGCTTTTTTACAGCTTTATTGACAAGCTGTCACTAAGCACCCACACTAACTATACTGTTCTACCCCCTATACCGGCGCCCCCGGAGCCCCCCGCAACTAAATAAAGTTATTAACCCCTAAACCGCCGCTCCTAGACCCCGCCGCAACTCTTATAAATGTATTAACCCCTAAACCGCCGCTCCCGGACCTCGCCACCACCTACATAATACCTATTAACCCCTATCCTGCCCCCCCTATACCGCCGCCACCTATAATAAATTTATTAACCCCTATCCTGCCGATCCTGTACCCCGCCGCAACTAAATAAATTGTTTAACCCCTAAACCGCCGCTCCCGGACCCCGCCACCTATATTAAACTTATTAACCCCTAATCTGCCCCCCCTACACCGTCGCCACCTATATTAAACTTATTAACCCCTAATCTGCCCCCCCTACACCGTCGCCACCTATAATAAATTTATCAACCCCTATCCTGCCCCCCTATACCGCCGCATCCTATAATAAAATTATTAACCCCTAAACCTAAGTCTAACCCTAACCCTAACACCCCCCTAACTTAAATATTAATTAAATACATCTAAATATTATAACTCTTATTAACTAAATTAATCCTATTTAAAACTAAATACTTACCTTTAAAATAAACCCTAATATAGCTACAATATAAATAATAATTATATTGTAGCTATTTTAGGATTTATTTTTATTTTACAGGCAAATTTAAATTTATTTTAACTAGGTACAATAGCTATTAAATAGTTATTAACTATTTAATAGCTACCTAGTTAAAATAAAGACAAATTTACCTGTAAAATAAAAACTAACCTAAGTTACAATTACACCTAACACTACACTATCATTAAATAAAGTATTCCTATTTAAAACTAAATACTTACCTGTAAAATAAACCCTAATATAGCTACAATGTAATTAATAATTACATTGTAGCTATTTTAGGATTTATATTTATTTTACAGGTAACTTTGTATTTATTTTAGCTAGTTAGAATAGTTATTAAATAGTTATTAACTATTTAATAACTATCTAGCTAAAAGAAATACAAAATTACCTGTAAAATAAATCCTAACCTAAGTTACAATTAAACCTAACACTACACTATCATTAAATTAATTAAATAAATTACCTACAAATAACTACAATTAAATGCAATGAAATAAACTAACTAAACTACAAAAAATAAAAAAAAAACTAAGTTACAAAAAATAAAAAAAATAAGTTACAAACATTTAAAAAATATTACAACAATTTTAAGCTACTTACACCTAATCTAAGCCCCCTAATAAAATAACAAAGCCCCCCAAAATAAAAAAATGCCCTACCCTATTCTACATTAAAAAGTTAACAGCTCTATTACCTTACCAGCCCTTAAAAGGGCCTTTTGCGGGGCATGCCACAAAGAATTCAGCTCTTTTGCCTGTAAAAAAAAAATACAACCCCCCCCAACATTAAAACCCACCACCCACATACCCCTAATCTAACCCAAACCCCCCTTAAATAAACCTAACACTACCCCCCTGAAGATCATCCTACCTTTAGCCGTCTTCAGCCAGCTGACCACCGATGGAACAGAAGAAGACATCCGGAGCGGCAGAAGTCATCATCCAAGGGGCGCTGAAGAAGTCTTCCATCCGACTGAAGTCAACATCCAGGTGGTGTCTTCAATCTTCATCCATCCGGAGTGGAGCGGAGCCATCTTCAGATGAGCCGACGCGGAGCCATCTTCTTCCACCGACGACTGAACGACGAATGACGGTTCCTTTAAGTAACGTCATCCAAGATGGCGTCCCTCGAATTCCGATTGGCTGATAGGATTCTATCAGCCAATCGGAATTAAGGTAGGAAAAATCTGATTGGCTGATTAAATCAGCCAATCAGATTGAAGTTCAATCGGATTGGCTGATCCAATCAGCCAATCAGATTGAGCTCGCATTCTATTGGCTGATCGGAACATCTTGGATGACGTCACTTAAAGGAACCGTCATTCGTCGTTCAGTCGTTGGTGGAAGAAGATGGCTCTGCGGCGGCTCGTCTGAAGATGGCTCCGCTCCGCTCCGGATGGATGAAGATTGAAGACGCCGCCTGGATGTTGACTTCAATCGGATGGAAGATAGGTTTACACACAAAATCTTACAAAAGGAAAGGGAGGGGAGATCGTGGTTGCTCTGAGGAGCCCAAAACCACCAAGAAACAAGAGGGGGTGAGGTAGTAGGGGGTAGGGGTTTAACCCTTGCAGTCCGGTATCCGTGACAGTCCTAGTTCTCAAAATCTTAGCAGACTGTTCATTTTGCATTACAGGAAAAGTAAGTCTGTTAAACTGCTTAAAGGGACAGTTTACTCAAAAAAGTTATCCCCTTTAATTTGTTCCCAATGATCCACTTTACCTGCTGGAGTGTATTGTTTACAAGTATTTCCATTAGCCTTATATTAGCATTTAATATAGTTTATTTAGCTTGTGGTATCCCCACACATTTCCTGAAAGTTTTTGGCCTCCAGGCCAAGCTGTGTTAACACAGCCAGTCGACGAAATTACACTCCCAGTGGGTTATAGAAAAGATAAGGTAATAAAATGTTAATTTTCCATTGTTCTCTCCAAGTATTGGTGATTGGTTTATGGACAGATATAAGATAAAGAAGCAGGTGATATGTACACAATGTGATAAAGTAATGTGATCTGATTACACCTACAAACTCAACCCATTTTATTAGGTTGTGGCTTCAAAACTCAAAATCAGCTAATTCATATACACAAATAAGCCTTAAAATAGCAAATCTCATACATTTTTTCTACTCTGCAGCTGGTAAAAAAAAGTAATTGGAAACACATTAAGGGAAAACTATTTTATGTTATTTTATAGTATACTGCCCCTTTAACTTAATCTGATCCCAGAAAAGCAAGCTCCCCCACTAAAGAGTCTGAAAAATCAACTATCAACTCTGTACTTGCTAGGCTCTAAAGTGCTCAGGCCTAGTGATGTTCTCAATTATATTGTCACTGCTCTGAGAAGCAAGCACAGGGCATTTTTTGTTTCTTCCTTAACATATCAAAAATCATAATCCCAACTTCTCCTTCATCAGCAGCCAAATCAGGTACTCCAGGATCTTCCATCTTGGGAACAACAAGTCCTTCCACAGCTGAAATAGTGGATGTTCCTTCCCCCAAAGAGGAATCTGTATCCTCAGGATTCCACTCCCCCTCTTTGTCTGGCAAAGTGTTCAGTGGAACAACACAAATGACACTTTCTGGTCTATGGACAATCTGCTGTCATATGCCCCAACTCCCCACAGTTCTCCAACCACCTAAGAACCCAGTGAAAAGTTGGTATCTTCAGCAAATGTGGGGCATTCCAGCATAAAACAAATAGCCCATATTAGCAAAAAATGGTAAAGGTATGAGTAGGATATGATTTCACTTCTCCAATGTTATCCATATGAAACTCAACCCAGAACCTTCTTTTACCATTATAGGTGCCAAACAGATTCTTCATCCTCTCTGGTGCACTAATATATGAACAGTATTGCTTTAGCCATGCCATAATTTTACAACCCTTCACAAAAGTATTATTATTATGATCAGCCATCTTAAAATCCTGCTTGAAGCAAAGCATAACCAACTCTTCTGTGTCATCTTCAAGACATCGGTTCTCCATTAGAACAGTCTGAAAATGAAGCAAACCACAGCTCTTCCTTCTTTCCTTGGTCTGTCCTGGGTAAATGTTGATCTCACTGGCATAGTCTTTTGCAAATAAGAAGATTAATAACACACAATGAAATGCTGCACCCCCCAATCACAGCAAGAACCCACCTCTGAAGAATAGGGTCCAGGGTGAAGGTCCTGAGTGAGACTTCCTGACAACTCTCTATGTGGGCTTCATCAGGAATTTGGCGGCGCTATACAAATAAATGATAATAATAATAATAATATCCCTCCAGGCACTTTTGGCAGGAAGTTCATGTCTAGTTTTCCCATCAACCTTACTAAAGTTGATACAGACAGAGTACATCATTTAAAAAAAAATCCCAATTTACTTATTTATCAAATTGTGCACAATATTTTATATGCACACTTTGAGGCACCACTACCTACTGAGTATTGCAAGAGTTCACAGTATATATTTATAAAGTCTGTGTTTTGTTAATGGCTGTCATGTGATAAAGAGGGCCAGCTAATGAAAGAAATGTCAAATTAATCAGAAAACAATCTGCTCATTTGAAATTCAGATTCAGTGCTATCGCATTACCTTTTTAGTATGCATTCGTTGATTATGCAATCCCACTGTATTTAATGGTCCTTTATCTAAGAGAGGAAACCATTGCAAGCTTTAAAATACTACAGACTTTTTATCTTTCTGTATTTTAAGACTACCTTGTTGCTTACATGTACTAAACATACTAGTATTCATTCAAACATTGTCATGTTCTCACCTTCTTTTCAATTAAAAATGATTTTTCATTTTTGTAGGAAATGGCATTCAAAGGACATGAAATCCATTTTTTTCTCATGATTTGGAGTGTACAATTTTTTTTTTCTCCAATGTATTCCTATTATCAGATTTACCTTGTTCTTTTGTATCCTTTGTTGAAAAGCTAGATAGGGTTAGGATTATGAACATGTCTGAAGCGCTATATGGTAGCAATCTTGCAAGAATGCTTATAGCAATGTTATACATTTGCACTAGGTAGCAGCAGTTTTTCCTGCTATACAGTGCTTCAGAGATGTGCACGTTATCTACCTGGGTATCCTCTTCAACAAAGAATACCATGAGATTGAAGCAACTTTGTTGAAAGAAGTAAATTGAAACGTTTTTATTTATCTTAATTTAAATCCTAAAAAAAAATGAAATTTCACGTCTCTTTTAATTAATTTACCCATAAGATATTGTTTTTTTTGTTTCATATTACCCTCTTGTGGAACAATCTGGTTTTGTTGACATTACATGTGTATACTAAAGACAGGGAACTGTGCAGGTTTTGTTTGTCTTTTTTTCTAACTAAGTAACAGTGCTTAATAGAACTGAAATACACCCATTATAGCAGATAAAGACCGCTGCTCCATACCTTGTCCGCCTGCTCTGAAGCCGCGGACAGAAATCAACCCAATCGAATACGATCAGGTTGATTGACACCCCCTGCTAGCGGCCAAGAATCTCCAGGGGGCGGTATTGCACCAGCAGTTCACAAGAACTGCTGGTGCAATGTCGGCATTTATCGATGTGCAGAGGATATGATACGCTACATTGTATAATGTCCGCTCGCACTATGATAAATCTACCCCATAATATTCAGGAATCCTCTCTCTTATCACAGCTACTTTGTCTCACTTCTGCACACTGTGATTCAAATGCACAGGTACAAATCCCCAAATCTGGAACTACAAAATCCAGACTTTTTCATTACAGAGTAACCCTCGGTGAGGTCAGAAGTGTGCTCGTGTCCTTAGCCATCAGGCAAGTGTTTGCAAAAATGCTTTAAAAATGTTATACATAGTTGCAAACTGTGCAGTCACAGAGTCTATGTAGCATTATATTGCAGCTGTTTGTAACTATGTATAACATTGCTATAAACATTGTTGCAAACACTGCTGTCAGATGGCTAAAGGAACGTGCATGCTCCTGATCTAAGCTATGGTTACTCTTTAGCAAAGGATACCAAGTGAACAAAGCAAAATTGATAATAAGAGTAAACTGGAAAGTTGTTTAAAATGTCATGCTCTATCCAAATCCATAGACGTTTAATTTTGACTTTACTGTCCCTTTAATATTCTTTAAAAATAAAACTATAAATGATCAATTTTCCCACCAGTAAGTTACATTCTTCTCTGCCTTCATCTTTTGTTTGTTTTTGGTGTTCTAAAATGCAAATGCTGATATAAATTTATGTAAAACTATTACCTTTCTGATTACAGAACTGTACTGTCTTTCTATGTAAAGAGAAGTATTAAACATGAAATAAAACTACCTTTAGGTTGCATGTATAAACTGTATTATGACATGTAAATATTGCCTAAATGACATAAGATATTGTTGTTTACAATTGGTCCCATTCTCTTTCCAAGCTGTCACATTTTACAGATCCAAATATACGAATATTCCGAAATGCAAACCGGTCTTAAGCAGCTCGGATAAAGGGGTAGATTTATCAAGCAGCGGATGCTGCAATCTACCCCCGAGATTTCAGGTCCGCCGGAAACATAAGTTAAGAAGTAGCGGAGGCATCTGAGGTGGCTGTCTGCAATCATCCCGATCAGATACGATCGGGTTGATTGTCACCCCCTGCTAGCACCCGAATGGCTGTGAATGTGCAGGGGGCAGCATTGCACAAGCATTTCACTAGAAATGCTTGTGCAATGATAAATGCAGATAGCATATCATGTCCGGCCGACACTTGATAAATCTACCCCAAAGGGTTTACATACATAGTAAGTCATCCAAGACAGAGATGGCTGTTTTGTAGCCACTAACCCCATTTGGCAGATATTTAAGCTTAAAATGGACATAAAAGTGCTAAAAAATTAAAATAAAAATATTCTGTGTTAGAACATTTTATTATTGCACTGTTGCTTGTATGTAACTATGGCCCCTAGTTATCAAGCCGTCAACCTCAAATACGCTGGAATTCCGCAGCGTATTTGTGGTGAGGCTGATTCGCCTTAGTTATCAAGCCCTACACACCAGCAAATGTCGAATTTTGTGACGTAAGCTTCGATCCGCCGGACTCAGTCCAACACAGATAGATTCTTACGTCACTCCAGATGTTCCGCACACAAGTTCGGCACAATCTGACTACTTTTGCTAGTTATCAAAAAACTAGCAGGTACGCTCAGCACTTTTCCGGCCCAGCCGGAAGAGCTGGTCTCTAACCAATCTATACCTCTCTGACCGGCCAGGCCCCTGGAACCACCGGCCGGCCCCACATCCAGCACCCGCCAGACCCCTTGCCCCAGATCTCTGCTTTCTTTAGGATTGGAACCCCTTAGGAAGGGCAAGAGATGGGCCAGTTGCCGGAGATGAGCTTCAGTGAGAACCGGGCTTTCCAAGCCCTATTTAGCAGACCGCCCTTCGGCTGGCAGGCCCCATGGAGCCGCCGGCCACATCAGATCGGAGTCCTGGTCTCCTTTAACTCCGGTCGCTCCAGCGGTCCTTTGCCCTAGAGTTCTGCTCTTTTTTTAGGAATTAGTCCCCCATGGGAAGGGCAAGAGGCTGGGTGATTGCCGGAATGTAGCACCCTTGGGAACCGGGGATCCTGGACCCCCCCTTCAACACCCCTTTCCCAGTGGCCTTCCCGGTGTACGTTTGTTCGCCCCTAACTTTCGAGCTGCGCCATGGATCAAGTAACTTTTTGGAGTGTAGCAGCTTTCTAACGACACCCTGGAAGTGCCGCCGCTCCCCCGGGATCACCCTGAATACACCATCCTTGTACCGCTGGACACTAGGAAACAATGGACATGGGCAGGAATGGCGGGAGATGCGAGGGACTGATTAGGCTCTTATCAAGATCAGTTTCTGTATAAATGTTGTGTGTGTGTTTCCCAATAAAAGGTTACTTTTTGTTTACCTGAATGCTGGTATGTCTAGTTATTTGGGTGGGCTCCTGCCATAATCACTTTCTCCGCTAAATAGCGGTTGGTTCCAGGGGTTTGAAGGACCCGTTGGTGGAGCTACCCAGTCGGGGTAGCCGGAGATCCATCACAAGGATTAGTAGATTTCTTAGAACATTGAAAAGAAAACTTTAAGTGTATGTTGCTGTTTTAATCTTGTTATCATGTCACTTAAAATTGCATCACTAGGTGTGCAAAGTATAGTTTATGTGCCCAGATGTGCTTATATATTTTTTGTCTTCAGGAATGTTTTTTGTCTTCTTAATTTAAGGCAAAGTGGACACTTATATGATTTGTATGGTCATATTCTAATGGAAGAAATTGTGTTTTGGGGATTTTGTTTGTGGGTGGTATTTTTAAAATTATAAGGGGGGACATGTTGTTATAAGAAGGGCTTAATTAGTTGTTAAGTTTAGGGGTGTTATTTATTTGGCTGTTTAATATTTATGCATGTATTTGAGGGATTTTACAGTTATGGTGGGGTAGATAGAGAAATTTGTTGTGGAGGGTTCTCTTGGCAAGTGGAGTAGAGACTTGATTTAAATACTTAATGTAAATGGTCTTAAAGATGCTTTCAGTCAGTAAAAGTCCTAATAAAGGTTTTACTTGCTTCAGCAAGGATGGATCAGTCTTGAATTGATTTTATTTTTTATTCTAGGAATATCCAAGTAAGATCATATAAGACCACTAAGATACCTTTTATGGATAATGTATGTGTTGAATGCAAGCTGATTTGGAAGAAAAAGTAGAGTATGGCAAGGTTCCATGGAAGTTAAATACAAGTTTTCTAGAAGATAAGTGGGTTATTAAGCAACTTGTTAAGAATAATGCATGGATGAGGAAGAGAAAATGGGCTTTTTATAATGTGCTTTATTGATGGGAATCGGTTAATTGTGATATACAATTTTTCTTATCTGTATTGGTCGTAAGAAAGCTCAGAGAGAAAGGTAGGAGTATGAAAGATGGCAGATACATCTGTGTCATTTAAGAGAATTAAGAGATTTGGTGAGGATGTATGTGATGAACTGGATGAAGCAAAAAAAGTTATTAGGAGATTTAGGGGGAATTTTGAGTTAAGTGGTTGGTCTGTGTGTTGTCAGCCGCTTAGGAATCAGTCCGGAATGCAACCCAACTGCTAGCGTGAATAGAAAGCACACGCTAGCACACTGAGAAATATCCAGGACGTGACCCACTCAGGAAACAGATGAGAAAGATAACAAAAATAATTATTGCTCCAGTATGCAGGGAAGCCACAAAGGAAAAAACGTCCCTTTAAGCAGGTCAAAGAATATAAAGGAAATGCTCTTATTTGCAGCTTTGAAAAAAGGTCCTCTTTAGCAGGCTTGTAAAAAAGGCAAAGTTCTCTTTTGCAGCTTGAAAAAGTAAATGTCCCTTTAAGCAGGATTATAACAAAACAGAAAGGCAAAGTTCTCTTTTGCAGCTTGTAAAAGTAAATGTCCCTTTAAGCAGGCTTATAACAAACAGAAAGGCAAAGTTCTCTTTTGCAGCTTGTAAAAGTAAATGTCCCTTTAAGCAAGCTTATAACAAACAGAAAGGCAAAGTTCTCTTTTGCAGCTTGTAAAAGTAAATGTCCTTTTAAGCAGGCTTATAACAAACAGAAAGGCAAAAGCAAGGTCAGGCAGGCAGAAGTCGGTATCCAAATATCAGTAAGAGGTTAAGGCAAAAGGCAAGGTCAGGCAGGCAGAAGTCGGTATCCAAACATCAGCAAAAAGGGTTAAGGCAAAAGGCTTGGTCAGGCAGGCAAAAGTCGGTATCAAAACATCAGCAAAAAGGGTTAGGGCAAAAGCTTGGTCAGGCAGGCAGAAGTCGGTACACAAGGAAACAGAATTTTGATATGGTACTCACAAACTCCAAGGGGAACAAACAAACGGGCCCCGAGTAAGATCTCCCGCCGTGGTTTAAAGGCAGGAGCGGCAACGTCATCAGAGGGGTGTGTCGAGACAGCGTCACGTTGCTAAGCAACGTGACGTCATTCACACAGAAAAGATCCGGGAGCCGCGGCGACACGGCAATGAACGGACAGAATCATGACAGCACCCCCCTCCTCAAGGACCCCTCCGGGGGACAGGACCAGGCCTATCAGGATGAGTCTTGTGGAAGGCCTTGATCAAAGTAGGAGCATTTACTTGATGAGCCGGTTCCCAAGAACGTTCCGTGACTGGATAACCCTTCCAATGAATGAGATAATACAATTTCTTGCCACGCAGCTTGGAATCCAGAATATGGCTGATCTCAAACTCAGGGTGTCCATGCACAAATAAAGGTGGAGGTTTAGAAAAAGGCTTAGAATATCTGTTAGTCATCACAGGTTTCAAAAGAGAAACATGGAATACCGGATAGACTTTGAGAGTCTTGGGTAAAGCCACCCGATAAGCAGTGGAACACACCTGACCCAGTATTCGGAAAGGACCCACGTATCGTGGTCCCAATTTGTTAGAAGGTTGTTTCAGGTGAATGTGTGCTAAAACATTTGTTTTTTCAGACGAAATGTGTTTTTCCCTTAGATAAGCCAGAACCCTCATAAATAGTTTTAAGATCCACAAGAGAAAACTTTATGGCCTAGGGTCAGTTTATTACCCCAAACTGTCAGCACAAAAGAAGTAATAAAAACCAGTGCCCACTACTCATAGCTAGATGAGGTCAATTAGAGGATACTAGTACAACTTGAAACATGCTTTCACCACATATATGACACTAGATGATGAAAATATGACAATCATGTCATATTTGGTATCAAAATAATTCTCATGATGTCAAGGGTAAATTGCTTATATGGGTGTGTGCACAGAATATGTATAACAGAAGTTATTAAATGTTATATAATTTCAGCCAAAGACTCAGCGTTTTATGACGTCATAAAAGAGAGGGGTGGATACTACCCTGGCCTCTCTGGAAGGATGTTTGGTCAAGGAATTTGATATCAGAGGAACAGGTATAAAACTTTGATTCTAACAATACAAGTTGTTCATTCCACATGGGAGCTGTGTACCAACAGAGTGAGTGAACATCTTTTCTTGCCAATCTCCCTGGCGCAGACATTTAAGTTAGTACAGTATTAGGTTCTGTTATTTCTCTTTTTTATTTAGAAACTGTTTGTTTGTGTATAATTCTTTTTGTTAACATATTTTTTATTAATAATGCACCATGACTTGTTTTTTGCTCATAATACATTTTTTAATTTGCCTTTGTCTAATGTTTGAATCACATTACTGAAAGAGACTGGTAGTATTTATACTGTGTTTTTTAGATTATTTTTTGCTAAATAGTATTCTGGGATTTAATTTGTTTGTCTGGGTTTTCCTTAAGATTTCCCATATAATAAATCTCATTGGATCCAAGTTTGCACATGATGCTGATACTAAAATTCCAAGAACAGCAAGCTGCAGAGAGACAGGCTAAGAGGGAGGCTCTGGTGGCAGAAAGACAGGCTGATGCAGCTGAGTGTCCAGGCTCTTGCAGCTGAGAGACAAGCGGAAAGAGATTATCAGCTACAGCTGGCACAACTGGGACTGGTGAGCGAAACTGCCTCACCTGTTGATAGTGAACCTAGAGACTCCTCTGAACTCAGAACGCATGCAGAGAATTTCCTTACCGTGGAGAAAGATGGAGATTTGGATGTTTTTATATGCAGCTTTGAAAAAGTTTGCAGACATTTCCATCTGCCAAGGGAGCAGTGGGCCCTGGCCTGAAAGGTCCAACACTGGAGGCTTTGCAGAACTACCTCCAGAGTTTGATCAGGACTATGAGGCAATTAAGGCTGCACTGCAGAGGAAGAACAATCTCACTCCTGAGCTCTACGTTGTAGACAGAACAGGCCATATGACCATCAACAAGACAACATTATATAATATATATTAATATAAATTTACAGCAGGTTAAGCTCTCAGCCAGAAACAAACAATAACTCTATAGCTTGTTCTTCGGAAAGTCATCACTTAGAAGAAACATCTTTTTGTCTAATTGTTTTTTTCATAGAGAAAGACGGAGAGGCTGAAATGTTTTTCTGGGGTTTGATGCTATTTAATTTTTCAGGTTTGAGTTTGTTTTTTGGCAGGATCAGATTAATATATTACAGGATATTTCTCTTCTTTGAAATACATAGTGAACTAAAACAGACCCTGAGTTGCTCTGGTCTTTCACGTAAGCCAGGATTCCTTTTCACCTGATGTTCATTCACATTTGAGTAAGGCTTTCTTCTTTTTTGTATATAAAAACATGGTCTCATTGCTTACATTTCTAGCATCTTGCCCCTCACTATTAAGGCCTGGAAAGGCTGAAATTTATTTATAGGGTTAGGATTGCCAGCTCTTCCACAAAAATACTAGATGTCCCATAGGTGACTGGGCACACGTGGTAGGTAGAGTCACACAATAGCTCCTCCAAAACTCTACCTTAAGCCCTAACCTTGAACCTTCTGTAGATATTTTATTTTCATATCTGAGCAGTGTTTTTCTCCCTTGACTGTCAGTAATACGCACAGCAGTGATTTCACCACTTTGACTCCCAGTAGCAATATTGCTACTTTTTGATTCATATTTAAAATTTAGCTGTCATTCAAGGAACTTTAAAAAAATAAATCTAAGTATCCATTATTTGCGTATAGAAAAAAAAATCCGGAACATTTAAGTATCCATTATTTGTGTATAGATATCACTGGACAGCGGGTGGAAATACTTGGCTGTCCAGTTGAAGACTCTACCATTGATTTGTTGTTCTCCCTTGTTCAGAGGAGAATTGCCAGGTATGTTGGGGCTGGGCTGTCTATTTGGAAGGATCAGACTGATGTACTACGGGATATTTCTCCTCTATGAAAGGAATAGTGAGCTAAAAAGAGAAGCACCCTGCATGCCAATGGCTTGTCAAATAAGCAAGGATGTTTTTTCAACTGTTTATTCTCAATTTAATCTGTCTCTATTCTTTATAGTATCATAATATCTCTGAATTTTTATTTTATTTTACATATGGAATGAGTGAGCACTGGATTCATAAAGATAATAAATGTGTAATAAATATGAGTTGCAGATTTGTTCTTTGCTACAAATACTAAAAGACTAGTTACATTATAGTGGACAAATTACCTGCTCTAATTAATAAGAGCATGCAATTTTAGGACTAGTGACCCTGCATCTTCACGTGTTTAACCCAACCAAAGGGTTAAACACATAGTAGAAGTACTGCTTGGGACTTGCAGAACACTGCTGGTCGTAGTGGATACTGTTGATCATCTAATCAGCAGCTCTAGTTACAAAGCTGCATTGTTCTACGTGCACTGCTGATTGGATCAGTGGCAATTTTCACTAGGGAAGTGCTCTGCAGGGCCTGAGCAGTACTTCTACTATGTATTTAACGCCTTTGTTGGTTAAAAGAACATATAGACAGAATCTATAAGACATAAAAGTGAGAAAACCACATCTTAAAGGGACATGAAACCCCAAATTTTTCTTACATGATTCAGATACAGAACACAATTTTAAACAACATGTCAATTTACTTCTACTATCTACTTTGCTCCATTCTTTAGATATTCTTGGTTAAAGAAATAGCAATGGGAATGGATGAGCCAATCACAAGAGGCATCTATGTGCAGCCACCAATAAGCTTTTTCAACAAGCTTTTTTGCACTTAATATATTGCTATGTTTTCAGGACTGCTTTTCCTTTGAACAGTCTCATGCCTATTCCACAGGCATGCTCACATGCTCATACCTTAGCCTTCTCCACATGCAGTTTATATAGGCCCCTTTCTCCTTTCCTCCTTAGCTCTCATGAACTACTTTCTATTCTAAAATCTGTCACTAAACTGCACCACCTCACAGAAATACCCCCCACTGCTATAAATCTCATTCTCACCTACTCTTACTTTCCATCTTGCTGCTATTAGCATCAGATGAAATCTCTCCAAATCCTGGGCCCACCCACATTCCTACCATTACCTAATCATTATACAAACTTTAACAAAAGCAACACACATAACCTCATTTCCATCCAATGCATCCCATACACACACACTCCTTTCACTTGTGCACTATGGAACTCTCGTTATGTCTGCAACAAACTTATAACCATTCATGACCTGTTTATATCAAATGCTTTCACCCTTTTAGCAATTACCGAAACCTGGTTCTCTTCTTCCGACACCTTTTCCACTGCTGCTCTCACACAGGGTGATCTTCACTTTAGCCATACCCCTAGGCCAGGTAAGAAACATGGTGGCGGGGTTGGGATCCTGCTCTCCCCTTCCTGCACTTATCAGTACCTATGTACCTCCAATCCCATCTCTCTCCTTCTCCTCCTTTGAAGTTCACTGTATTCGCCTGTTCTCCCCCTCTCCCTCAAAGTGGCAGTCATCTATCGCCCTCCTGGACCGACCTCCCAATTCCTTGACAACTTTGCCGCCTGGCTTCCTCACTTTCTCTCTACAAATATACCAACCCTAATTCTTGGGGACTTCAACATTCCCATTGACAACCCATCTGCCCCTGCTGCCTCTAAATTTCTTTCACTCACATCCTCCTTCGAACTCTCACAATTCACTCTATTCCTTACTCACCGTGATGGACACTCCATCGACCTGGGATTTTCCTGCCTCTGCTCTATATCTGACCTCACCTGTCACCCTTTTCCCATTTCAGACCATCACCTGGTCACCTATAATATTAATGCAACAGCTAAACTCACTTCTCCATCCCGCCCCCGCACCCGTAGAAATCTACATGCTGTGGATCCGCTCCAATTTTCAAAAATCATTCAAGATCTCCTCTCACACACTTCCACTATAACCTGCCCTGATCTCGCTACAGCCCACAATAACAAAACTCTCTCCTCTGTACTAGACACACTTGTCCCTCCCCGACTGTGCAAAACATCATGCCGTCAGTTACAGCCCTGGCACTCTCAGCAAACACGCTATTTGCAAAAATGCTCCTGTACCGCTGAGCGTGTCTGGAGGAAAACTCACTCTGAACCTGATTTCATATACTATAAGTTTATTCTTCGTTCATACACTTCTGCCCTTCACTTAGCCAAGCAAACCTACTTCTCTTCTTTCACATCTACTCTTTCCTCAAATCCTTAAATGACTCTTCTCCACCTTTAACTCTCTCCTCTACCCACCTGCCCCCCCCCCATCTGTCTTTAGTGCTTAAGACCTGGCAGACTACTTTTTAAACAAAACACGTACTATCTGAAGCAACATCCCAACACCAACCTGCAATATTCCAACAGTTACTCCCTCTGCCACCCTCGGCATCTTCCATCCAGCCACTGAGAATTAAGTTTATTCCTTACTATCTTCCTCACACCTCACTACCTGCTCGCTCGACCCTATCCCTTCCCATCTAATACCCTCCCTGTCTTCCCCCCTCACTCCTGCTCTTACTCACATCTTCAACCTATCTCTCTCTAGCAACTCATTCCCATCTTCTTTCAAACATGCAAAAGTCACTCCCATACTCAAAAAACCCTCTCTTGACCCTAATTCTCCTGAAAGCTACCACCCCATATCACTGCTTCCACTAACATTAAAACTCCTTGAAAAACTAGTTTACAATAGTCTAATCAACTTCCTGTACACCAACTCCTTGCTTAACCCCCTGCAATCTAGATTACGCCCCAAACACTCAACTGAGACTGCCCTTACCAAGGTTACTAACAATCTTCTCTCTGCTAAAAATATTGGCTACTACTCTATACTCATCTTACTTGACCTCTCAGCTGCCTTCGACACAGTGACCACCCCCTCTTCCTACAGACCCTTAGCTCTCTTGGCCTCTGTGACACTGCTCTCTCTTGGATTCACTCCTATCTTTCTTACAGGTCTTTTTCTGTGTCATTTGCTTGCGACTCCTCCTCTCCAATGCCTCTGTCTGTTGGAGTACCTCAAGGATCTGTTCTGGGTCCTCTACTCTTCTCCATTTATACTTCTTCACTGGGTAAACTTATCAACACGTATGTACAGCAGTAGTACAAACAGCACTAGCCTAACCACACTACTACTGTGATAAAGCTGTATCCCAAAGCCTACTCAAAGCATTGTTAGAGCATATAGGATCCCAATATAATGTAATAAAAAGTGATCCGATAAAACTAGCAGAAAAAAAGCAGTAGCTTATAGCATAAGTCACTCACATATCTTCAATGGTCGATGTCATCATGCTTATTCGGCAGCAAAACCTGCATAACGATAACACATCTACTGTGTTTTACTCACTCCGCCGAATGTCTCCTCTGGTACTCCTCTGCTAGTAAAAGGTCCGACAGACCAAACCTAATCCTCTATTTCCGGTTGCTGACGCTGGATACAGGTGCAAGTCCCAGTAAAGTCAAAGGGCCCTATAGCTGTTCAAAAATCCAAAGTATCCACAAAGAAACAGGTTGCTAGAATGGCTAAAAAAAATGACATCCTTTATTGAAGAAATAAAAAGGTTACCGATGTGGGAAAGTACAGCATACTGAAAAATTAAAAAATATGAAGAGTAGCACACATCCCCAGACTCAGGACGCGTTTTGGGTTTCCCCGTACTCACAGATAGTAGGGGAGGATACTCTGAATCCATTTATACCATTCTAAAACACTAGACACCTGGTGAAAAACAGAATTTATGCTTACCTGATAAATTACTTTCTCCAACGGTGTGTCCGGTCCACGGCGTCATCCTTACTTGTGGGATATTCTCTTCCCCAACAGGAAATGGCAAAGAGTCCCAGCAAAGCTGGTCACATGATCCCTCCTAGGCTCCGCCCACCCCAGTCATTCGACCGACGGACAGGAGGAAATATATATAGGAGAAACCATATGGTACCGTGGTGACCGTAGTTAGAGAAAATAATTAATCAGACCTGATTAAAAAACCAGGGCGGGCCGTGGACCGGACACACCGTTGGAGAAAGTAATTTATCAGGTAAGCATAAATTCTGTTTTCTCCAACATTGGTGTGTCCGGTCCACGGCGTCATCCTTACTTGTGGGAACCAATACCAAAGCTTTAGGACACGGATGAAGGGAGGGAGCAAATCAGGTCACCTAAACGGAAGGCACCACAGCTTGCAAAACCTTTCTCCCAAAAAAAAAAAAAAAAACCTCCGAAGAAGCAAAAGTATCAAATTTGTAAAATTTGGCAAAAGTGTGCAGTGAAGACCAAGTCGCTGCCTTACATATCTGGTCAACAGAAGCCTCGTTCTTGAAGGCCCATGTGGAAGCCACAGCCCTAGTGGAGTGAGCTGTGATTCTTTCAGGAGGCTGCCGTCCGGCAGTCTCATAAGCCAATCGGATAATGCTTTTAAGCCAAAAGGAAAGAGAGGTAGAAGTCGCTTTTAGACCTCTCCTTTTACCAGAATAAACAACAAACAAGGAAGATGTTTGTCTGAAATCTTTAGTAGCCTCTAAATAGAACTTTAGAGCATGGACAACGTCCAAATTGTGTAACAAACGTTCCTTCTTTGAAACTGGATTCGGACACAAAGAAGGTACAACTATCTCCTGGTTAATATTTTTGTTAGAAACAACTTTAGGAAGAAAACCAGGCTTAGTACGCAAAACCACCTTATCTGCATGGAACACCAGATAAGGAGGAGAACACTGCAGAGCAGATAACTCTGAAAACTCTTCTAGCAGAAGAAATTGCAACCAAAAACAAAACTTTCCAAGATAGTAACTTAATATCTATGGAATGTAAGGGTTCAAACGGAACCCCTTGAAGAACTGAAAGAACTAGATTTAGACTCCAGGGAGAAGTCAAAAGTCTGTAAACAGGCTTGATCCTAACCAGAGCCTGAACAAAAGCTTGAACATCTGGCACAGCTGCCAGTCTTTTGTGTAGTAAGACCGATAAAGCAGAGATCTGTCCCTTTAGAGAACTTGCAGATAATCCTTTCTCCAAACCTTCTTGAAGAAAGGAGAGAATCTTAGGAATTTTTATCTTATTCCATGGGAATCCTTTGGATTCACACCAACAGATATATTTTTTCCATATTTTATGGTAAATTTTTCTAGTTACAGGTTTTCTGGCCTGAACCAGAGTATCTATCACCGAATCTGAAAACCCACGCTTTGATAGAATCAAGCGTTCAATCTCCAAGCCGTCAGTTGGAGGGAGACCAGATTTGGGTGTTCGAATGGACCTTGAACAAGAAGGTCCTGTCTCAAAGGTAGCTTCCATGGTGGAGCCGATGACATATTCACCAGGTCTGCATACCAAGTCCTGCGTGGCCACGCAGGAGCTATCAAGATCACCAAGGCCCTCTCCTGATTGATCCTGGCTATCAGCCTGGGAATGAGAGGAAACGGTGGGAATACGTAAGCTAGGTTGAAAGTCCAAGGTGCTACTAGTGCATCTACTAGAGTCGCCTTGGGATCCCTGGATCTGGACCCGTAGCAAGGAACCTTGAAGTTCTGACGAGACACCATCAGATCCATGTCTGGAATGCCCCATAATTGAGTTATTTGGGCAAAGATTTCCGGATGGAGTTCCCACTCCCCCGGATGAAATGTCTGATGACTCAGAAAATCCGCTTCCCAATTTTCCACTCCTGGGATGTGGATCGCAGACAAGTGGCAGGAGTGATCCTCCGCCCATTGAATTATTTTGGTCACTTCTTTCATCGCCAGGGAACTCTTTGTTCCCCCTTGATGATTGATATAAGCAACAGTCGTCATGTTGTCTGATTGGAACCTTATGAATTTGGCCTTTGCTAGTTGAGGCCAAGCTCTGAGAGCATTGAATATCGCTCTCAGTTCCAGAATGTTTATCGGGAGAAGAGACTCCTCCCGAGACCATAGACCCTGAGCTTTCAGGGATTCCCAGACCGCACCCCAGCCCACTAAACTGGCGTCGGTCGTGACAATGACCCACTCTGGCCTGCGGAAGCTCATTCCCTGAGACAGATGGTCCAGGGTCAGCCACCAACGGAGTGAATCTCTGGTCTTTTGATCTACTTGAATCATTGGAGACAAGTCTGTATAATCCCCATTCCACTGTTTGAGCATGCACAGTTGTAATGGTCTTAGATGAATTCGTGCAAAGGGAACTATGTCCATTGTTGCAACCATCAATCCTATTACTTCCATGCACTGCGCTATGGAAGGACGAGGAACAGAATGAAGCACTTGACAAGAGCTTAGAAGTTTTGATCTTCTGACCTCTGTCAGAAAAATCCTCATTTCTAAGGAATCTATTATTGTTCCCAAGAAGGGAACTCTTGTTGACGGGGACAGAGAACTCTTTTCTTTGTTCACCTTCCATCCGTGAGATGTGAGAAAGGCTAGAACGATGTCCGTATGAGCCTTTGCCTTTGACAGGGACGACGTTTGTATTAGAATGTCGTCCAAGTAAGGTACTACTGCAATGCCCCTTGGTCTTAGAACCGCTAGAAGGGACCCTAGCACCTTTGTGAAAATCCTTGGAGCAGTGGCTAATCCGAATGGAAGAGCCACAAACTGGTAATGTTTGTCCAGAAAAGTGAACCTTAGGAACTGATGATGTTCCTTGTGGATAGGGATATGTAGGTACGCATCCTTTAGATCCACGGTAGTCATAAATTGACTTTCCTGGATGGTGGGTAGAATCGTTCGAATGGTTTCCATTTTGAACGATGGTACCCTGAGAAATTTGTTTAGGATCTTCAAATCCAAAATTGGTCTGAACGTTCCCTCTTTTTTGGGAACTACGAACAGATTGGAATAAAATCCCATTCCTTGTTCCTTTATTGGAACTGGGTGTATCACTCCCATCTTTAACAGGTCTTCTACACAATGTAAGAATGCCTGTCTCTTTATTTGGTTTGAGGATAAGTGAGAATTGTGGAACCTTCCCCTTGGGGGTAGTTCCTTGAATTCCAGGAGATAACCTTGAGAAACTATTTCTAGCGCCCAAGGATCCTGAACATCTCTTGCCCAAGCCTGAGCAAAGAGAGAAAGTCTGCCCCCCACCAGATCCGGTCCCGGATCGGGGGCTACTCCTTCATGCTGTTTTGTTAGCAGTGGCAGGCTTCTTGGCCTGCTTACCCTTGTTCCAGCCTTGCATTGGTTTCCAGGCTGGTTTGGGTTGTGAGGCATTACCCTCTTGCTTAGAGGATGCAGAATTAGAGGCTGGTCCATTTCTGCGAAAGGGACGAAAATTAGGTTTATTTTTAGCCTTAAAAGACCTATCCTGTGGAAGGGCGTGGCCCTTTCCCCCAGTGATGTCTGAAATAATCTCTTTCAAATCAGGTCCAAATAAAGTTTTACCTTTGAAAGGAATGTTAAGCAATTTTGTCTTGGATGACACATCCGCTGACCAAGACTTTAGCCAAAGCGCTCTGCGCACCACAATAGCAAACCCTGAATTTTTCGCCGCTAATTTTGCTAATTGCAAAGCGGCATCTAAAATAAAAGAGTTAGCCAATTTAAGTGCGTGAACTCTGTCCATAACCTCCTCATATGGAGTTTCTCTACTGAGCGACTTTTCTAGTTCCTCGAACCAGAACCACGCTGCCGTAGTGACAGGAACAATGCATGAAATTGGTTGTAGAAGGTAGCCTTGCTGTACAAAAATCTTTTTAAGCAAACCTTCCAATTTTTTATCCATAGGATCTTTGAAAGCACAACTATCTTCGATAGGAATAGTAGTGCGTTTGTTTAGAGTAGAAACTGCCCCCTCGACCTTGGGGACTGTCTGCCATAAGTCCTTTCTGGGGTCTACCATAGGAAATAATTTCTTAAATATAGGGGGAGGAACAAAAGGTATGCCGGGCTTTTCCCACTCTTTATTTACTATGTCCGCCACCCGCTTGGGTATAGGAAAAGCGTCGGGGGGCACCGGAACCTCTAGGAACCTGTCCATCTTGCATAATTTCTCTGGAATGACCAAATTGTCACAATCATCCAGAGTAGATAACACCTCCTTAAGCAGTACGCGGAGATGTTCTAATTTAAATTTAAATGTCACAACATCAGGTTCAGCTTGATGAGAAATTTTTCCTGAATCTGAAATTTCTCCCTCAGACAAAACCTCCCTCATGGCCCCTTCAGATTGGTGTGAGGGTATGACAGAACAATTATCATCAGCGTCCTCTTGCTCTTCAGTGTTTAAAACAGAGCAATCGCGCTTTCTCTGATAAGTAGGCATTTTGGATAAAAGATTTGCTATGGAGTTATCCATTACAGCCGTTAATTGTTGCATGGTAATAAGTATTGGCGCACTAGATGTACTAGGGGCCTCCTGCATGGGCAAAACTGGTGTAGACACAGTAGGAGATGATGTAGTATCATGTTTACTCCCCTCATTTGAGGAATCATCTTGGGCAATATAATTATTTGTGGCAGTACTGTCCTTACTTTGTTTGGACGCTATGGCACAATTATCACATAAATTTAAATGGGGAGACACATTGGCTTTCATACATATAGAACATAGCTTATCTGAAGGTACAGACATGTTAAACAGGCTTAAAGGATAACTAAATTTTCATTTTTTATCCCCAAACTAAACCCACATTTAGAAATATATACATATATAAAATTAAATTGACCTACTGTAATTCAAAAACGAAGCTGCATAACGCCATATAATCGATTTTTATTATTCCTTTATGACGTCACTCTATCCCGCCCTCCAATATGGGCAGTACATATCCCAAAACATCAACCAATCAGACGTTTACTTTTCGCATATAATTATATGTCTATTGCGTATGCGCAATTTGATTCTTTCAGTAGCGCATGCGTGACTGAACCTTCTAAATCTAAACTGACTAATATTCACGGCTGCGCATTTTTCATCTCAATCCATCTGATCGGTTATCCAGGCATTCATATAACATATATTTATAACTATACACAAAAAGAATAGATTTTAATATCATTGCACATAAATAATATCATGATATTAAAATAATATATAGAAATAATATTTATTTATACTAATAAACTTTTAACTATGTCCCAGAACAGCGCATCCAAATCTCCCACTACGAGATCGATAGAGCGGGTCTACTGCTTCAAAAAACCGATCTGGAGAGAGTGATGTATTCAATGACGTTGCAGTATATTGCGCATGCGCATATCTGTTAACGCTCGCCATTTTGTAACCTGGGTTCTCAGCACGGATTGGAAAATGATAACAGCTAGTAACGGAGTGGGTTTGGAAAGAATAAAATATTTGTGGACAAATATCTGATAAACGATAAGTATTTAAAACATGAAGGGCATTATAAATGTATTTATTTCAGTACTTATTATTAGTCTATGATACATTTTTTTCTGACTACAGTGTCCCTTTAAACTTGTCAACAAAGCACAAAAAACGTTTTAAAATAAAACCGTTACTGTCACTTTAAATTTCAAACAGAAAACACTTTATTACTGAATATGTGAAAAAGTATGAAGGAATTGTTCAAAAATTACCAAAATTTCACCACAGTGTCTTAAAGCCTTAAAAGTATTGCACACCAAATTTCAGAGCTTTAACCCTTAAAATAACGGAACCGGAGCCGTTTTTCAATTTAACCCCTATACAGTCCCAGATATAGTCTTTGCTAAGACCCAACCAAGCCCTGAGGGGAATACGATACCAAATGACGCCTTCTAAAAGCTTTTTCAGAGATTCTTAGATCCTCACACATGCATCTGAATGCCCTGCTCTCAAAAAACAACTGCGCATTAATGGCGCGAAAATGAGGCTCAGTCTATGACTAGAAAGGCCCCCTGACTGAAAAAGGTGTCCAATACAGTGCCTGCCGTTTTATAAACGTTCCCCAAGATTATAAATGCCAATTATTAGCCTAAATCTGAATAATATGCACAAATAACGCAATCGATTTAGCCCATAAAAATGTCTACCAGTTTTTTAGCCCATAATAAGCCCTTTATTCTGTTTGTTTTTGACTAAGAAAATGGCTTACCGGTCCCCATGAGGGGAAATGACAGCCTTCCAGCATTACACAGTCTTGTTAGAAATATGGCTAGTCATACCTTAAGCAGAAAAGTCTGCTAACTGTTTCCCCCAACTGAAGTTACTTCATCTCAACAGTCCTATGTGGAAACAGCAACCGATTTTAGTTACTGTCTGCTAAAATCATCTTCCTCTTACAAACAGAAATCTTCATCCTTTTCTGTTTCAGAGTAAATAGTACATACCAGCACTATTTTAAAATAACAAACACTTGATAGAAGAATAAAAACTACATTTAAACACCAAAAAACTCTTAACCATCTCCGTGGAGATGTTGCCTGTGCAACGGCAAAGAGAATGACTGGGGTGGGCGGAGCCTAGGAGGGATCATGTGACCAGCTTTGCTGGGACTCTTTGCCATTTCCTGTTGGGGAAGAGAATATCCCACAAGTAAGGATGACGCCGTGGACCGGACACACCAATGTTGGAGAAATTTAATTAAAGCCTGAATACAAGTTTACAAGAATCCAATTTCAACCATAGTACAAAGATAGGTTAGAAACATTATAATCTCATATTAAAATTTGTGATAATATTTATATGGTGGTTAACATCCACAAAGAAACATATTTAAGCCCTATAGTATATTATGCACAATGTCAATATGTTGCAAGGGAGAAAGGAAAGAAGCGCCCCTGCTGTTCATAATACTAAGGGTTATCACTTTGTACCAAGTGTCTCAACTGAGCTATAATATGAGCTGTGATTAGTGTCCAATTGTTAATGCAAGAACAGGTCATAGTTTTAACCCAAAATGATAAAAAATGAACAGTATACATAACCATGGTAACATGAGGATAACATATAGAGAGAGCTATATTAGATAACTATTCTAGATAAAAAATCTAGATAAAAAGAGCCTAATTATGATCTATTCACTATGTGAAAAAACAGCTTCAATAATGGCACACTTTAGCAAGTAGTTATATATGGAGGTAACTGCAATCCACAAATAAATATATATTATGAGTAATATGATGACAGGTACAGTTACAAACATTAAGGGGTTAATGGTAATAAAAATAATATTAGTAATAAAGATAATAATAAAAATAGGTAATGAAAGTAATGTCCTTAATACGTGGCCAACAGACCCTATAGACCCCAACTAGCGTTCCCAGTGGTTCATGATATCGTAAGCTGAGTTGAAGCCTCTAGGGTACCTTGTCTCCAACTTAAAAATCCTTCTCTACGATATAGCTCTTTTTCTCTATCCCCTCCTCGCTTGGGACTTTTAACTAGTTCTATTGCTTGCCATATTAATGTGTCAACGGATTGTCTGTGTATAAAATGTGTTGCTAGAGCTGAACACTTTATTACAGGTGATGTTACTTAAGTGTTCATGGATTCTAGACCTCACCTCCCTTGTGGTGAGGCCTATGTATTGCAATTTACATTCCACACAGGAAATGAGATAAACAATATAACACATACTACAGTTGATACACTGGGATGTTTCAAAAGATTTACCTGTTCTATAAGACTCAAAATGAGTATTAACTAGAATGTGATCACAAGCTTTGTACCTTGGGTTACCACATTTAAAGGTGCCCTTATGAGTTAACCAGCTACTCCCACTTTCGGGTTTAGTGTGGACTGTAGGGGATAAAATATTACCCAATGTAACACTCCTTCTATAGGAGAACCTATATCCTTGGTCTACGACTTCTTTCAACTTAGTATCAGCCAGGAGAATAGGCATGTGTTTCCTCACAATTTCACAGATTAGAGGGTACTGGTCACTATAGCTTGTGACAAAGGTGACTTGTGTTTTTTCTTTTTATGTTTATGTGTATTTCTGAGTTTACTGTTATCCATTTGAATTTCAGATACACAGGATTTCTCTTTCAAGAATTCTTCTCTAGGGATACCATCTACTTCTTTATGGACTTCAATGATAGTTCTCATATTATAGCCCCTCTCTAGCAAGTCACCACTCAATCTCTCACATTCCTCCATATAATCATCCTCTCTAGAGCAGTTTCGTTTCATACGATTAAACTGGCCTTTAGCAATTGCTCTAGCCGTGTTTCTGGGATGACTGCTTGAGGAATGTAGGAGATTGTTTTTGGCTATTGGTTTATGAAATGTAGGGGTTTCAATTTTATTACTGCAAAGATCAGCAAATAGAGTAATATCAAGATAATTGATGGTAGTCTTATGACACTCCATAGTGAACTGTATGCCTACTTGATTAGAGTTTAAATAATCCAAAAAGGATATTGCTTCTTCCTGGGTACCATTCCAAACCATAATCAAGTCATCAATAAATCTCTTATAGAAAGATATCGATGTCTGATACCGGTTTCTGTCTCCAAAGATAAAGGATGTCATTTTTTTGAGCCGTTCTAGCAACCTGTTTCTTTGTGGATACTTTAAACTTATCAACAGTTATGGCTTCAAATATCACCTCTATGCTGATGACACCCAGATCTACCTCTCCACCCCTGCTCTCTCTCCCTGTCCTTTCTCATGTCAGCGACTGCTTATCTGGTATTTCTTCCTGGATGGCCTCTCACCACCTAAACATTAACATGTCCAAGACTGAGCTCTTTCTAATCCCCCCTCAAGCTCTACGCTGACTTCTGACTTCTCTATCCCTGTTGAGAGCATCACCATTTCCCCATCGCCCCAAGTCCGCTGCCTCAGAGTTACACTTGACTCAAATTTATCCTTCGACCCCCACATCCAATCAATTTCTACATCCTACCGCAACTACCTACGCAATATTTGCAAGATTCACCCTTTTCTTAGCGCTAACACTACAAAGCAAATAATCCACTCCCTTGTTATTTCCCGACTTGACTACTGCAATAACCTACTAACTGGCTTTCCTCTTTCCCGCCTCTCCCCCTTCAATCCATCCTAAATGCCTCTGCCAGGCTAATCCACCTTTCCCGTCGCTCTGCATCTGCGAGTCCCTTCATTGGCTCCCCATTCACAGCAGAATTAAATTCAAAATTCTCACCCTTACATACAAAGCTCTCACAAACGCTGCTCCACACTACCTATCCTCTCTAATAAACAAGTATACTCCAGCTCACCCACTAAGATGTAACAATGACCTGTTCCTTGCATCTTCGACTATCACCTCTTCCCATTTAGACTGCAGGACTTCTGTCGTGCAGCACCTACCCTCTGAAACACTCTCCCTCGTGCTGTCAGGCTATGCCCTAATCTTTCTTCCTTTAAATGCTCTATGAATACTTTTTTGTTCAAAGAAGCCTACCACCCAAACTCAATAATAAATTAATTTCACTTACCTAACAACATTTCCCTCATCTAACTCTCAATCTTGCAGTCCTCACCTCCTGTTTCTGAACCTCCTACCCTTCTAGATTGTAAGTTCCCACGGGAATAGGGCCCTCAAATCCTCCTGTATGTGTTTGTAAATGTTGTCCTGTCTCTTACAAGTTTTATATCATTGTTTTATTTAAATGAATTGTACCCATGGACAGCCCTGCAGAATATGTTGGCGCTTCATAAATAAAGTATAATAATAATAATAATAATAATAATAAAGGATATCAAGAGAATGAAGCAAATTAGATAATATAAGTAAATTTGAAAGTTGTTTAAAATGGCATGCTCTTTCTGAATCACAAAATAAAAAATTGGGTTTCATGTCCCTTCAAACTGCATTAATTTCTCTTTATAAAGGATGGATATATTAATGTGTACATTATGGTATGAACTAATTGCTAGTTTATTCTGCTTTAAAAAGCAAACTAGTATTTTTTTATGATTTCTAATATGTTTATCACTTCAGAATGCATTATACAATTATTTTACACCCTTTAAGTGCCATATTTATTATTTAACTGTTAAAAAAGGTGGTTGACTTGAACACAAATTGCAAATAAGCACATTCCTAAATGAATGCATGTAAATATACATCTCTCCAGCAGATGGCACTTTATAGAATATTTTGACTTCTGTCATTTAAAATTCCTTTATGATTTGTTTCATTCCTATTTCTCCCCTACCTCCTATACTTTTCTGTTTAATCCCAATAATGACAGTAACCTTTTGATTTCTTATTACCCCTTGGGAAAGCTGATCAGAGTGTCATTGACAAATGTAATGAATGAGTTAGTTAAGTGTAGATTAAATACATTGGGCTCTCCATGTGACCATTGATTGTAATTGATTGGCTTTGTGTACCAATACTCATTTATTGTAAGTGTCAGTGTCACCTGCCAAGACATAGCAAAAATTAAATGTCATAGATGTGTCAGGGATGTATTTAAATGCCATCAGAGCAGACTGAATGAGAAATGATAAATGAAAGGTCATACAACACTCAATGCAATATCCCTTGGGGTCAAACTAATAATCCATGAACTCTTGTATTGCCTTGAGATGTATTAGAGGTCCCACTGTTGTGGACTGATCTTGTTTTTCACAGTCAAAATTAAAGGGATACTAAACCCAATTTTTTTTCTTTCATGATTCAGATAGAGCAGGCATTTTTAAGCAACTTTCTAATTTACTCCTGTTATCAGTTTTTCTTTGTTCTCTTGCTATGTTTATTTGAAAAGCAGGAATGTAAAGCTTAGGAGCTGGCCCATTTTAGGTTCAGCACCCTGGAAAGCGCTTGGTTATTGGTGGCTACAATAATATAACCAACATTGTAATATTAATATATTTTATAACCTCTAAGATTGCATGTTTCTAAGCCTCTTATCTAGATTACATGTGCCATACAGATAATATTGTGATCAATCCCATGGGGAATGATAATGGGTTCACAAGAATCAGCGCTAATAGTCTAAAATGCAAGATTATAAAAAGCGGAAAAAAGCACTGAGATAACAGCCTGTCTGCAGGGGCTTAGAAACACTAATCATAGAGGTAAACCATGTTTAAAAAAAACAAAACAACAGCCAATCAGCTTAATCAATGATGATGCCGCCCTTTCCTTTACTGTGATGTCATATGATTTCACTGAAATCTCGAGAAATTTTATAGTAAATTTCCTTTAAACTGAGGAGTAAAATAACATGCCAGATGCACGCTCCCTTGAAAGTCCTGGGACTAGCATTCTGATTGGCTGCTTAACCCCTTAATGACCACAGCACTTTTCCATTTTCTGTCCATTTGGGACCAAGGCTATTTTTACATTTTTTGCGGTGTTTGTGTTTAGCTGTAATTTTCCTCTTACTCATTTACTGTACCCACACATATTATATACCGTTTTTCTCGCCATTAAATGGACTTTCTAAAGATACCATTATTTTCATCATATCTTATAATTTACTATAAAAAAACATTATAAAATATGAGGAAAAAATGGAAAAAAACACACTTTTTCTAACTTTGACCCCCAAAATCTGTTACACATCTACAACCACCAAAAAACACCCATGCTAAATAGTTTCTAAATTTTGTCCTGAGTTTAGAAATACCTAATATTTACATGTTATTTGCTTTTTTTTGCAAGTTATAGGGCCATAAATACAAGTAGCACTTTGCTATTTCCAAAACACTTTTTTCAAAATTAGCGCTAGTTACATTGGAACACTGATATCTTTCAGGTATCCCTGAATATCCCTTGACATGTAATTTTTTTTAGAAGACATCCCAAAGTATTGATCTAGGCCCATTTTAGTATATTTCATGCCACCATTTGACCGCCAAATGCGATCAAATAAAACAAATCGTTCACTTTTTCACAAATTTTTTCACAAACTTTAGGTTTATCACTGAAATTATTTACAAACAGCTTGTGCAATTATGGCATAAATGGTTGTAAATTCTTCTCTGGGATCCCCTTTGTTCAGAAATAGCAGACATATATGGCTTTGGCGTTGCTTTTTGGTAATTAGAAGGCCGCTAAATTCCACTGCGCACCACACGTGTATTATGCCCAGCAGGGAAGGGGTTAGTTAGGGAGCATGTAGGGAGCTTTTTGAGGAAATTTTAGCTTTAGTGTATTGTAGTAGACAACCCAAAGTATTGATCTAGGCCCATTTTGATATATTTCATGCCACCATTTCACCGTCAAATGCGATCAAATAAAAAAAAAAAACGTTACATTTTTCACAATTTTAGGTTTCTCACTGAAAACATTTACAAACAGCTTGTGCAATTATGGCACAAATGGTTGTAAATGCTTCTCTGTGATCCCCTTTGTTCAGAAATAGCAGACATATATGGCTTTGGCGTTGCTTTTTGGTAATTAGAAGGCCGCTAAGTGCCGCTGCGCATCTCACGTGTATAATGACTAGCAGTGAATTGGTTAATTAGGTAGCTTGTAGTGATGTCCAAGCAGGGTTATTGCAGGATGCATCACTGCAATAACCGGAAAGTGGCTGGAAGCAATCAGGATTGCTTCCACCGCTTTCCCAGACCAGACCGACGACGTACAGGGTACGTCCTCAGGCGTTAACTGTATTTTTTTAGAGGACGTACCCAGCACGTCGTCGGTCATTAAGGGCTTAAAGTCCCTTTACAATGGGATATGGCTTCTAAGGAAAATTTGAGGTAAGATTACTCAGCTTTTTACAGCTTTGCTGCATCATTTTCAGGGGCTTCTATATTTGGGTATTATGTCCCTATAACAGTGTTGGTTATGCAAAACTGAGGAATGGGTGATAAGGGGATTATCTGTCTTTTTAAACATTGACAATTTTCAGCAAGACTGTCCTTTTAATTACATGCATGCATATATAAACAACTTATATGCATTTCTTACAAAAAAATACTGTACATCAATGTTCCTTTAAAATGCTCTACAGGGAGTGCAGAATTATTAGGCAAATGAGTATTTTGACCACATCATCCTCTTTATGCATGTTGTCTTACTCCAAGCTGTATAGGCTTGAAAGCCTACTACCAATTAAGCATATTAGGTGATGTGCATCTCTGTAATGAGAAGGGGTGTGGTCTAATGACATCAACACCCTATATCAGGTGTGCATAATTATTAGGCAACTTCCTTTCCTTTGGCAAAATGGGTCAAAAGAAGGACTTGACAGGCTCAGAAAAGTCAAAAATAGTGAGATATCTTGCAGAGGGATGCAGCACTCTTAAAATTGCAAAGCTTCTGAAGCGTGATCATCGAACAATCAAGCGTTTCATTCAAAATAGTCAACAGGGTCGCAAGAAGCGTGTGGAAAAACCAAGGCGCAAAATAACTGCCCATGAACTGAGAAAAGTCAAGCGTGCAGCTGCCAAGATGCCACTTGCCACCAGTTTGGCCATATTTCAGAGCTGCAACATCACTGGAGTGCCCAAAAGCACAAGGTGTGCAATACTCAGAGACATGGCCAAGGTAAGAAAGGCTGAAAGACGACCACCACTGAACAAGACACACAAGCTGAAACGTCAAGACTGGGCCAAGAAATATCTCAAGACTGATTTTTCTAAGGTTTTATGGACTGATGAAATGAGAGTGAGTCTTGATGGGCCAGATGGATGGGCCCGTGGCTGGATTGGTAAAGGGCAGAGAGCTCCAGTCCGACTCAGACGCCAGCAAGGTGGAGGTGGAGTACTGGTTTGGGCTGGTATCATCAAAGATGAGCTTGTGGGGCCTTTTCGGGTTGAGGATGGAGTCAAGCTCAACTCCCAGTCCTACTGCCAGTTTCTGGAAGACACCTTCTTCAAGCAGTGGTACAGGAAGAAGTCTGCATCCTTCAAGAAAAACATGATTTTCATGCAGGACAATGCTCCATCACACGCGTCCAAGTACTCCACAGCGTGGCTGGCAAGAAAGGGTATAAAAGAAGAAAATCTAATGACATGGCCTCCTTGTTCACCTGATCTGAACCCCATTGAGAACCTGTGGTCCATCATCAAATGTGAGATTTACAAGGAGGGAAAACAGTACACCTCTCTGAACAGTGTCTGGGAGGCTGTGGTTGCTGCTGCACGCAATGTTGATGGTGAACAGATCAAAACACTGACAGAATCCATGGATGGCAGGCTTTTGAGTGTCCTTGCAAAGAAAGGTGGCTATATTGGTCACTGATTTGTTTTTGTTTTGTTTTTGAATGTCAGAAATGTATATTTGTGAATGTTGAGATGTTATATTGGTTTCACTGGTAAAAATAAATAATTGAAATGGGTATATATTTGTTTTTGTTAAGTTGCCTAATAATTATGCACAGTAATAGTCACCTGCACACACAGATATCCCCCTAAAATAGCTAAAACTAAAAACAAACTAAAAACTACTTCCAAAAATATTCAGCTTTGATATTAAAGCCGGGCGAAGTGGTCCTCCAGATGGGCAGAAGTCTTCATCCAAGCCGGGCAGAAGAGGTCCTCCAGACAGGCAGAAGTCTTCATCCAGGCGGCATCTTCTATCTTCATCCATCCCACGCGGAGCGGGACCATCTTCAAGACATCCGACGCGGAGCATACTCTTCATCCGGAGTCTTCTTCATCAATGACGGGTCCTTTAAGTGACGTCATCCAAGATGGCGTCCCTTCAATTCCAATTGGCTGATAGAATTCTATCAGCCAATCAGAATTAAGGTAGGAAAAATCCTATTGGTTGATGCAATCAGCCAATAGGATTGAACTTCAATCCTATTGGCTGATCCAATCAGCCAATAGGATTGAGCTTACATTCTATTTGCTGATTGGATCAGCCAATAGGATTGAAGTTCAATCCTATTGGCTGATTGCATCAACCAATAGGATTTTCAAGGGGTTAGTATTAGGTTTTTTTAATGGGGGATTGGGTGGGTTTTAGAGTAGGGTTGGTTGGGTGGGTGGTGGGTTTTAATGTTGGGGGGTTGTAAAAAATGTTTACAGGTAAAAGAGCTAATTACTTTGGGGCAATGCCCCGAAAAAGGCCCTTTTAAGGGCTATTTGTAATTTAGTGTAGGGTAGGGATTTTTTATTTTGGGGGGCTTTTTTATTTTGTTAGGGGGATTAGATACATTTTATTTAATTGTAGTTAATTTAGGGAATTAATTTAATTATAGTGGTAGTGTTAGGTGTAATTGTAACTTAGGTTAGGTTTTATTTTACAGGTATATTTGTATTTATTTTAACTAGGTAGTTATTAAATAGTTAATAACTATTTAATAACTATTATACCTAGTTAAAATAAATACAAAGTTGCCTGTAAAATAAAAATAAACCCTAAGATAGCTTCCATGTAACTATTAGTTATATTGTAGCTATCTTAGGGTTTATTTTATAGGTAAGTATTTAGTTTTAAATAGGAATAATTAATTTAATGCTAGGAATATTTATTTAGATTTATTTAAATTATATTTAAGTTACGGGGTGTTAGGGTTAGACTTAGGTTTAGGGGTTAATAAATTTAATATGGGGGCAGCGGTGTAGGGGGGCAGATTAGAGGTTAATACATTTAATATAGTGGTGGCGGTGTAGGGAGGGCAGATTAGGGGTTAATAAATTTAATATAGTGGCGGTGGTGTAGGGGGGGCAGATTAGGAGTTTATAAGTATAATGTAGGTGGCGGTGGGCTCCGGGAGTGGCGGTTTAGGGGTTAAACACTTTATTTAGTTGCGGCGGGCTCCGGGAGTGGTGGTTTAGGGGTTAATAAGTATAATGTAGGTGGCGGTGGTGTAGGGGGCGGCAGATTAGGGGTGTTTAGACTCGGGGTGCATGTTAGGTTGTTAGGTGTAAACGTTCCCATAGGAATCAATGGGATATCGGGCAGCAGCGAACATAAGCTTTCACTGCTTTCAGACTCCCATTGATTCCTATGGCATCCACTGCCTCCAGGGCCGGAATAGTGCCGAGCATACCTGGTAGACTTTTGATAACTAGCAAAAGTAGTCAGATAGTGTCGAACTTGCGTTCGGAACATCTGTAATGACGTATCGATCTGTGTCGGACTGAGTCCGGCGGATCGTATGTTACGTCACTAAATTCTACTTTTGCCGGTCTGTAGGGTTTGATAACTAAGGCGAATCAGGCTCTCCACAAATACGCTGCGGAATTCCAGCGTATTTGCGGTTGACAGCTTGATAAATAGATGCCTAAGAATCTAATGCTCTCTATTTCTGGAATAGAAAGAAACGACAAGAGTTTAGACAGAATCAGCCTTTCTTTAAGAAAAAAAAAAAGGAGGCAGGGGTCATAAAGGTAAAAAATCTAAATATGTGTCTTTCTCAGATAGTGAGATTATTCTTCAGATGATAGTAAAGCGGCATCAAATAACATGCAGATGTCAAACAAACCAGGTATCCTAAAGAATTCTGATCATATGAAATCTTACCAGTAATTCTCTAAGTGTTGAATAAGTGGTGAGACCTAAAGTCAAGGAACCCCTAATTGGTACTGGTCAAATGGGCTCGCAAATACACACTAATAATGTGATTCAGACAAACACTAAGACAACTAGTTATAAGTCAGATCTGGATTGGGTTTTTCCGGTAGAACAGGATCCAGTGGGAGGTGGTACGGAGGTAATAAATATACCAACTACATCAAAGACACAAGAGAGATATCAGCTTCAGGGGAATCGCCCCCAAAGCAAATACAGATAACTAATGTTATTAATCTTTCTAACACTACATTGACTTCTGATCAAGAGCAACTACTCAGTCTGGGTTTGGGATTTGCACCCACCACGGATTTTGATATTTTCCAGACTATGATAGACGTCAATTATTTTGTAAGAAATAACACATGAAGAAAACATTTTGGAGATGGGGAATCTGTTATTGAGACCACTGGCACTGGCCGTCTGCCTAATTTACCTCATATTGCAAGTTTCAGTGAAATGTGTGATCTGGTGTCTCTACAAATGTTGGAATCTGAGGCGAATAATAATGGTAGACAATCAAATCAGCAAAGGGATATCCTTTAGGAACAGTTCCAGATTCTACCCTATACAGAGTAGGGGTAATGTATTGGAAACTTTACATAAAAGGATAGAAATGGATTTGGTGGCATTAAAGCAAAGTGGCAAGAGCCATTGCCAAAAGCTGACTAAAACACAAAAAGAGGCCCTTAGATCATTATAACAGAATAGATAATTGGTTATTTGCCCTGCCAACAAAGGTGGATCCGTTGTTGTAATGGACCGAACACAATATGTTTCTGAAGCTTTGCGCCAACTGAGCAATACCAATGATTATTCTGTACTAAACAGGGACCCTACTTCACAATTTAGAAAAGATCTTAGGGACATTCTGGATTATGGTGTGGAGCACATTTTTTTTGGATGGACCTACAGCAGAGTTTATGGATGTCAAGTTTCCCAAAATACCGTGGTTTCAACATCTCCCTAAAGTCCACAAAACTTTGACAGACGTCCAAGGTCATCCCATCATCAGTGGGATTGACTCACTTTTTGAGCATACCTCACAGTGGTTGGATTCTATATTACAACTGATAGTCAGTTCCTTAGTTTCATACATCAGGGATACTAAGCATGTTTTAAATATTATTAAAAATTTTACTTAGAGTAGTAATTGTGTTTGGCTCACTATTTATGCAGTTTCTCTATATTCGTCTTTTCTGCACAACATAGTCATGAAGGCAATAAGCTTTTTTCTCAAAAACTTTACATTGTATACTGATGAGTTTTAGGAATTCATTGTGAGGATAACCCAGTTTCTCCTGACTCACAACTTTTTCTGAATTGAGAAGGATTTCTCTCTCCAAAGATGTGGTACAGCCATGAGGGCGAAATTCGCCCTGTCATATGCCAATTTATACCTTGGCTGGTGGGGGTTGGTGCACATCTTTGGAGATAGAAATCCCTACATGCCTTATATCGGCCTATATAAGCATTTTAGAACAGATACAGCCCTTTGTGAATTACTTGAATTCCAATGACTTGGGTCTGCGGTTTACCTTTGAATTTAACAAAACTCAAATAAACTTTTTAGATCTGACACTCATGGGTGGAGCAAATGGCAGAGTTGTGTCTAGGATATACCGCAAACCTATTTCAGGGAATACTCTTCTCCACACCTCAAGCTCTCATACCAGGCATGTGGCATTTGCAGTGGCCAAAGGACAGTTCACTAGAATTAAACGTAATTGTAGTGATCCATAGGATTTTAATGCTGAGGCTGATGATCTTGAATATAGATTGAGGACCCGACGGTATTCATGTAAAGATATTAAAAGAGCGAAAAATAGTGTAAAAACATCACAAAGAGAAGTCTTGCTGAAAGCTAAAATCCCTGATCATGGCATAAATGAAACTAAATTTGATGGGGTACATTTTATGACAGGCTTACTGCCCAATATCAGGAAATTTGCACTATTGTGAAAAAACACTTTGGTATTTTAGGAACTGATGATGGTCTAACTACTGTAGTGAGGAAAGGAATAAGATGCTCTTACAGAAAGTGTCAAACTTTAGGGGTCGGTTTTGTCCTCTACCCACCTGAAATCCACAACTACATCTACAAGTTCTTTGCTTAGACATCTGGGCATGTACAGGTGTGGCCATAACAGGTGTAAACCCTGTGATTATGTATATGTAACCACTAATATTTCGTCTGTCAGTGGGGCAACATATGACATCAAGTCGTGTATGAATTGAACGTCTACAGGAGTAATTTATCTTATCTGTTGTACCCAATGCAACATTCAATATGTTGGCCTCACTGGTAAAAATGTAAATTCCAGAATTAGGGAACACTTTTCTACAATCACTAATGGCAAGTCATCCACCCCAGTAGTCCAACATTTTGCTACAAAGCATAATAGTAACTTAGATACTTTTAGGTGGTGTACTATAGAAAAAGTGAGACCTCCTAAGTGAGGTGGAGATTTAGAGCTCCTTTTAGCCAAATGCGAGATGTTTTTGATGTTTCAAATTGGTACAAGAATCCCTAATGGTTTAAACTCCCAATACGATTTGATTAATTTTTGGGAATAGTATGGTTTATTTTCGCAATATGTTTTTCTCTATTCAGTATTTGTATATATCATTTACTAAAGTTTCTGTAGATAAATCATGAACATGTCCTCATTCTCTTAGTGTTTAATGTTACATCATCTGATATTTGTTTACACTAATTATCAAATACAGGAGTAATTGTCATTTGAAGAGTAGATATAAATTGTACATTGTTTACTTACTGTCAGGGTGCATGGCTCATGCACATATAATAATAATAATAATGACAAATTATATTATGTTCTTCGGCAGATTTATCTTAACTTTCTGCACTTTGTATGTCATCTTCATGTGCGAGGCACCCTGTCTCTAAGTTTATACCTAAATACTGATTTAGATTTAGTCTTGTATTTAACCTTGGTGTTAAGAGATTTCTTTTTATGAGACTTTGTACCTTCTAAGCATCTCATGGTATAAATGTGTTTTTGCAATTTTGTATACACTGATATCGCTATCGTTGGTGTTTGCTACAATATGACGATTGTGTACATATATTAAGATGCAACCTAATGTTTAAAGTGAATGTAAATTTTGATGCTAAAGTGCCCGGTTTTTAAAACTTTGATTAAAAACAGGGGCACTTTAATTCATCAATATTTTCATTTCACTCCTGTTGTGAAAATAAACTTACTTTTTAATCTTCACAGCAGCTCCAGCTTCCTCCGCCTGTTTCAAAGCCTCTTCCTGGGTCTAAAATGAGGTATCTGGCTTCCTCCAATCACAGCAGTGAATCAGACACTGAATCCCCCGGGGGGGGGGGGAATCTGTGATTGGAGGATGACCTATCAATCATTTCTGACATCAGAAATGGCTTGTGAGACCGGAGGAAGCAGCAGCTGCTGTGAAGTTTAAAAGGTAAGTTTTTTGTCACAACAGGAGTGAAATGTAAATTTTGATGCATTAAAGTGCCCCTGTTTTTAATCAAAGTTTTAAAAACCGGGCACTTAAACATCAAAATTTACATTCACTTTAATACAATATAGCGATACACAGTTGCTCCTTGATTCTCACCTGTGTGCTGTTGTCTAAAGAGTACTGTTCATTGGTTGAATGCTTTGTGGGTGTATTTTGTCTTAACAAATTGGATTGTTCTATACCTTTTTTAAATTTGTAGTTTCAGCATAACACTATTGGCTATGAATACGGTGTAAAGCCATAATGCGTAAGCCTTCGGTGCTACGCTCACCAGCATATCTTGTTCCTCTGTGAATCCTTTTAACTTTTGGAAATAAAGGACTTTTGTTTTTTTTAACAAGCATATCCGTCTCTCTACTTTGATATAGTAAATACCCAAATTTTGTACAGCAGCAAACTCTTGGAAGTGTTACCCCAGGATTTCAATGTGTTGTCTGCCATTTAAATTAGTCTTAGGGCCAATTTATCATTTGTCGGACGGACATGATCCACTGTAGCATTTATAATTTATCAGAAATTGCTTGTGCAATACCGCCCCCTTGCAGGGGATGTCAATCAACCCGATCGTATCCAATCTTATGACCGCCGCTTCTTAACTTATGTTTCCGGCGACTCCTGCATTCGCAGCATAATAATTCGGCCTCTTAGTCTAAGGTATTTTTTATCACAACTCCATAAACAAAAAGCAGCTTTTGCAGCCTTTTTCAATGATTCTGCTAATAATCAACAAAGTTTTGTTCTGCAGACTGAGAATTAATTGCAGACTATAAGGAGTTGGAAATATAAAATACCAAATGCAAAATCAAGCTAAAGAAAAAAGATTTTTATACATTAATTCATCATCATATTTTTAATAACATATTAAGTATGGATGGTTTTAAAACATCATTTATCAGATCACTGACAGCCTCATCAGATTCATATCTCCAAGTATCCAATACATTATTGAATTAGCACGGCAATGATGAAGTACATCAATTTAACCTAAATTCACAACACAATAGTATTTGTTTATGACGGAATATATAGCAAAGAATTTTAGAATTCAAGCATTTACAAGCTGATTAAAAATGCAGTTGTAATTATTTTAAAACTCAATTTGTTTTCATGCAATTTGTTACACGATTAGGCAAATTTGAAAGTTGAGAACTTGCTTTAGGCAATAGATTTGTCTTTCTATGCTACATAAAGAAACTATAGAGTACATACAAAAATATACAATTAAAGACATATTGCACATATTTGAATTGTGTTCATATAAAGAATAATTGTTGCAAAATATTTGCCAGTCAATAAGTGTACAGAGTTATCTTGAATATTTGTAAATACATGTATTTGAATTATTGTTTGGATTGCTAACAATAAAATGTTCATTTTAATTTATATAACATAATGCTTGCTTTAAAAAAATAAAAATTTACAAAGTGTAATGTTGTCAAAAACATTACCCAAAATAAATCTATTTTTTTGTGCTGGGTTGTTTGACTTTTTTTTTCCAAGTACAAATAAAATTGTTTTAAAGGGACATGAAACCCAAAAAAATTTCTTTCATGATTCAAATAGAGCATGTGATTTTAAACAACTTTTTAATTTACTTCTATTACCTAATTTATTTGTTCTCTTGCTTTAATTTGTTGTAGAGGATACCTAGGTAGGCTCAGTTGCTGCTGATTGGTGGCTGGACATATATGCCTCATGTTATTGGCTCACTCAATGTATTAATTAGCTCCCAGTAGGGCATTGCTGCTTGTTCAACAAAGGATTTCAAGAGAATCAAGCAAATTAAATAATATAAATTAATTGCAAAGATGTTTAAAATTGTATTCTCTATCTGAATCATCAAATATTTTTTTTGAGTTTCATGTCCATCTATTTTTTTTTTTTTTTTTATAAATAATGGTACTTGTATACAAAAGAGAGAAAATTATAAGGAAAATACTTGTTGGGTATTTAACTGAAGATTAATCGATTTCACAGATTTACCGTGCTGTATTTGAGAAAATCAAAAAGTTATGGCTGTAATATATATTAAAACAAGTGCCACAAGACTTTAGTAGGTGCAGATATGATACCTTTAAAGGATTTTTTAAGCAAGATAAAGATTTAGTAAATATAGACAGGTACATTGGACAGCCTCTGCAAGGTCTACGAGTTGTTAGCTTGCAGACAAAGGGCTAGATTGGAGTGGAGCAATATTTTAATGTGAGCATGTAAAGGGACACATTTTCCTGTTGATGGGCGCACGTTAAATAACCAGCCATTACAAGTGGATGGTTAATGCTCCTGCGAGCTTGCGGTTTCATTTTGGGTTTAAAAATAGAATTGTTGTTTAAAGGGACATGCCACCCACATTTTTTCTTTTATGATTTAGAAAGAGAATACAATTTTAAACATCTTTCTAATTTACTTATATTATCTAATTTGCTTTATTCTCTTGATATTCTTTGATGAAAAGCATATCTAGATATGCTCACTAGCTGCTGATTGGTTGCTGCACATAGAAGCATTGTGTGATTGGCTCACCATGTGCATTTCTTCAACTAAGGATATTTAAAAAATGAAGCAAAATAAATAATGGAAGTAAATTGTAATGTTGTTTAAATTTCTATTCTCTATCTGAATCATGAAAGAAAGATTTTGGGTTTAGTGGCCCTTTAAGCTTAAAGGAATATTAAACAGTATGAGATTGCTATATACAATATTTAATTATGTGTACTTAAAGAAAAGCTTTACAATATACTTTTATTATAGCAGCATTATTATACAATCAAACGGTAGACGGAGCTGCAGCATGCAGTGCTGAGTGACACCAAGTAACACCCACAGATCTGCCTTTACTTATTATTATTTTTATTTTTTTTAAAATTTTAAAACCTTCATTGTATCAAGTTAAAATGTACAATACACAGTAGCAACACAGTTTGATCACGGTGCATAAGAACAAACAGTAGCGCCATTATAAAACAGAGTATAATCAGCAGTAATTACACTTTTTGTGGTGCTCAGAGAATGAAGATTATTCTTCGGTAAACATGTCGTAACTCTTCCAGCCAATATTGGACAAACAACTTGATCTCTCTTAATATAAGTTATAACATTTCACACAACAAAAATCCAAAAAGAAAAAAGAAGAAAAAGAAAAGAAAACAGGTCCAGAATATGTCTGTCTTTCAGTGACTATGAATATCAATAAGAAGGTCTGGTTTGTTATGTGTGTGTACGTGCCTAGGTCCTAATTACATGTATTTGATACTGCAATGGGTTTCAAGGAGTAGAGATATTCCTCCCAAAGTAGACGAATGGATAAGAATTCTTCCATTTTATGTTGTTTTGTGTAGTGGTATTGTTCCATATCTATAGCAGTGGAAACTCTATCTCGCCAGAATTGTATAGATGGTAAATTAGGTTGTTTCCAATAGTATGGGATGTATCTTTTAGCCGTATTGATCATTACAGTAAGGAGTTTAAGTCTCAATGAGCATGATGTCTGTGGCAGGTAGTTAAAAATAAAGGTCCATGGAGTGAATGGGGGAAGCGTTCCTATCACTAATTTTATTTCCTCCCTAATGTCTGACCGATAAGATTGTGCAATCAGGCATGACCACCAGATATGGAGGAAGGTGCCTCTTTCTGTACATCCTCTCCAACAGTTAGTGCTGGAGCCTGGGAACAGTCTTCCCTGTTTGTCTGGGGTGTAGTGCCATCTACAGAGAAGTTTCATATTCATTTCTGTTATATTCATAGAGGAAGCAGATGAGCTCATGTGTTTATAAATTGTTTTCCATGTCTTAGGTGATTGTTGTTCACTTAATTCTCTCTCCCAACTCACGGTGTAAGATGGGGGGTGAAGTGATCGGTGTGAGATTAGTAGTTTATACGATGTGGATAGGATGCCCGTTATCGGAAAAGGTAGGTAGCATAAGGATTCAAATGGAGTTAGGGGTCGGGTCAGGTTATGTCTCTCTGCGTGAGTTGCGAAATAGTGTGCTAGTTGGTGGTATGTGAGCCAGTTATTTATAGCCGGTCCCATTATGTCAGACAGTTCTTCCTTGGGCTTTAATTTACCGTTTTGTATAAGTGAGTAGTGAGGTAGTACCTGGGTAAGGGTGGGATTATTACTGTGACAAGGGGAAGGTTGGTATGGAGTTTCGGGATTGCCTATGAAAGGTGTTAGGGGCGAATGAGTTGTAGAAATAGATTTGTATCCTCTTAAGATTTTACCCCATACATTAAGCGTTTCTTTAACTAAAAATGGGAGTTCTGTATTATTCTTTTCACGTTTTATTGTTGTGAGCCAACATCTCCCTCCCAGTTGGCCTTCTTTTGCGATTTCCTGCTCTAAACCCACCTACTCTTTGTGTTGTGCATGTCTACTCCAATCCACTATCCTGGTAAGAAAGGTAGCGTAGCGATATAATAGCACATTGGGCACTCCAAGCCCTCCTTCTAGCTTGGGGCGATATAAAGTTTGCGTAGCAATCTGGGGACGCTTATGGCTCCAGATGTATGCATTGATAAGCTTCTGTAGGGAGTAGATAGTGGAGTCAGGGATAGGGATGGGCAGTGCCTGCATGACATATAAAATTTTAGGGAGTATCACCATTTTAATAGCGTTTATCCTACCCAACCAGGAGATTGGTTTGTTGGCCCAGGAGTGTAGTGTGGCGCTGACGTGGGATCTCAGGGAATTTAAATTTAGAGGGACTAACTCTTGTAAGCGGGGGGAGATCAAGATCCCTAGATATTTGATTGCTATTGGTTGATATTTGAATTTATGTAAGTTTAATATACATAGGTCCTCTTGGGGTGTCCCTAAGTTAATGAATTCTGATTAATACGAAAATTGGACAGCATCCCATATTTTTGAAATAGAAGTATCAATGGTAGAATGGAAGAGGGAATGTTCGTGAGTGTGAGGATAATGTCATCCGCGTATAAGGATGCCTTATATTCTTGCTGTCCAATGGAGATACCATTGATCGAGGGTGTGGTTCTGATATATACTGCAAGGATTTCCATTGCTAGGATAAACAATGTTGGGGAAAGCGGGCAGCCTTGTCTAGTACCGTTATTTATATGGAAAGGGAGAGATAGGGAGTCGTTTAATTTTATTTTGGCCGTGGGATTATTGTATTGTGCAAATATCATATGGGTGAATTGGTCATCAAATCCAAACTTTTTCAAGGTCTGTGTTAGAAAAGGCCAGCTAAGGCGATCAAACGCCTTTTCAGCGTCTAGTGATAAAATTATGGAGGGGATATGATTAGTTGTAGCATATTCAATAATATTTAGTATTTTAATGGTGTTGTCTCGGGCTTCTCTGCGGGGGGTAAAACCTGCTTGGTTCCTATGTATAATGTCAGGGATAATTTTGTTCAAATGAGTGGCCAAGATTTTCGCGTAAAGTTTAATATCCAGATTCAACAATGAGATGGGCCGAAAGTTAGAAGGTGTTGTTGCTGGCTTACCCGGTTTTGGGAGCACAACCACATGTGCCTCCAACATGGAAGGAGGAAAATACTCTCCATCTATTATAGAGTTAAATAGCTTTGTTAAGTGTGGTATGATAGTGTTTCGAAACGTCTGGTAATACCTTGCGGAGAATCCATCGGGGCCTGGACTTTTCCCCGATTTTAACTCCTGTATCGCAAATGTGACTTCTTGTGGGGTAATAGGTGAGTTAAGATCTTTCAATTGTGTTTTATCAATGGATGGAAGCTGGCACCCTTGGAGAAATTTAGAGATATCTTGTGAGAGTTGGTCTAAGGGAATTTCCGAGTCTATATTATATAGATTTGAATAGAAGGTGTGGAATTCTTTGAGAATGTCTGGGGTGGTTTTCTGAGAAGGTTTGCCTGGAGTGCGTATTTCATATATGTATGACTTAAGTTTCTTTTTTCTAAGGGTTCTGGCCAGGTATTTGCCTGCTCTGTTTCCTTCAAAGTGGAATAAGCTGTTTGTTTTCCTTTTTAGTGTAAGGTACTCTATCTGTAGGAAATCGTCTAGTGCTTTCCGTATCACCTCAATTTCATCTAGAATAGAGGAATCTGTCGGGGATAGTTTATGTTCGAGGGACAAATGTGAGAGTTTGGAGGTAAGGTCTAAGTATTGTTGCCTTTGTATCTTGTTAATCTGAGATTTTAATTTGATAAATTCGCCTCTGAGGAAGCACTTATGTGCCTCCCAGACTACAAACTGATTGGGTGTAGAAGGGGAGTTAATGAGAAAATATTCCTCTATGGTTTTATCTATCTTCGTAACATTTTCTATATTATTTAGGAGAGTGTCATCCAGCGTCCAGTGACCGTGGTTAGTGGTGCGCTCTGGCCAATTAATGTGTAATTGGACTGCAGAATGGTCTGACCATAGGGTAGGTGTGATTTCACATTTGGTGATATGGGATAGGCCTAGCTGGTTAGCGAAAATATAGTTGATTCGACTATATGACTTATTGGGATAAGAATAAAACGTGTAATCCCTGACTTCCGGGTGTAAGTAGCGCCATGTATCATATAAATTGTGCAGTTTGAGATGTTTCCAGAAGTATGTAAGGAATTTCGTATTGGGATTGGTGCAGGGGTTATTACTATTATTATTATCGTTTTTTTCTAGAGCGCCAACAGATTCCGCAGCGCTAATCTTACTAGAACTCACCCACTCTAGTTAGATCTCCCCTATGCAAAGATAGATGTACTGTGCTCTCGATTTGGGGTTCAAACAGTCTTCATTGTTAAACAGTGCTTTTAGCTATACAACACTAGCTTAGTTTACCATAGAGTGGCTTAAGCTCTAAAGGTTGCTTGTATAACATTGCTACATATGTGCATGTCCTGAGGATACTTCGGTATGGCCACATGGAAAGGGGCCATGTTTCAACCAAGGACACTAAGAGAAAGAGATAAAAATATTTAATAATATTTAACAATAGGAGTCTATATGGATTAATATTTAGTTTTGACCCCCATATACCTTTAATTCTGGAATATCTAGCATAAACAGATTAAGTATTAGTGAAAGTAAATATTAAAGGGACACTGAACCCAATTTTTTTCTTTCATGATTCAGATAGAGCATTCAGTTTTAAGCAACTTTCTAATTTACTCCTATTAACAATTTTTTCATGATTCAGATAGAGCATTCAGTTTTAAGCAACTTTCTAATTTACTCCTATTAACAATTTTTCTTCATTCTCTTGCTATCTTTATTTGAAAAAGAAGGCATCTAAGCTAATCCAGCCAAGGTTTAGTTCAGACCCTGGACAGCACTTGTTTATTGGTGGGTGAATTTAACCACCAATCAGCAAAAACAATACAGGTTGTTCAGCAAAAATGGGCCGGCATCTAAAATTACATTCTTGCTTTTCAAATAAAGATACCTAGAGAACGGAGAAAATTTGATAATAGGAGTAAATTAGAAAGTTGCTTAAAATTGCATGCTCTATCTGAATCACAAAAGAAAAAATTTGGGTTCAGTGTCCCTTTAACCTCTACTGGCTGGTGGAAGACCAACCCACAATAACTTAGAAATATTTTCTAAATGAAATATCTGAAATAGCTAAATAATTTACTAACATCCATCAGCAAATGCATCTTTATGATAGCTAAACAGCCTACTAGCAATCACTAGCAAAATGCTAAGTGCATCTGTGAAAACTTGCATGAAAGGTTCATTCACCTTGACAAGGGTCATTTGGAAGACTAAAAACTGATTTCAGTATCATATTTTAGTACTTGTTACATTTTGTGTTTCTGTCCTACCATATGCAACTGCAGAATTCCTTTTAATTGTCTTATAGCCCTGAGTAAGAAGAAACTGTTACAAAGCGGTGTTTGATTGGCTCACTGGACAACTATGGCCTAGTTTCCATTGAGGTGGTAAAGTTTGGAAACTGGCGGTAAAATACCAATTTCTATTGACTTTAAAAAGACACTTAACACATACAAAATTTTCTTAAAACTAACATTTTCTTAGAAAAAAAATCAGGTAATAACTGATGTTTATTTTATCTTTTCAGCTTACCCCAAATTGTGGAAGCAGAGTGTTAATAAGGTGCTTGATTCTGATATGTATGGTGCCATATTGTAACTTACGTTACACTGGGGCACAGCAGTCATGTGATGCTTGATGCAGTCACATGACACACACGGCATATTTCCCTATAGTGTATGCTTATCAAAGCTACAGTACTAGTTCACTGTCATGCATTGCTTGTGCTGCAGTTAATGTTGAAAATCTTTTAATTAAATACAATATTTTATAAACATTGTTTTCTATGTAAAAAACATAATTTATGCTTACCTGATAAATGTATTTCTCTTGTGATGTATCGAGTCCACGGATTCATCCTTACTTGTGGGATATTCTCCTTCCCTACAGAAAGTGGCAGAGAAAGCACCCACAGCAGAGCTGTCTATATAGCTCCTCCCTTAGCTCTACCCCCCAGTCATTCGACCGAAATCTAGGAAGAAAAAGGAGAAACTATAGGGTGCAGTGGTGACTGAAAGTTTAAAAATAAAAATATATATATGCCTGTCTCAATAAACAGGGCGGGCCGTGGACTCGAAACATCACAAGAGAAATAAATTTATCAGGTAAGCATAAATTATGTTTTCTCTTGTAAGATGTATAGAGTCCACGGATTCATCCTTACTTGTGGGATACTAATACCAAAGCATTAGGACACGGATGAAGGGAGGGACAAGACAGGGACCTTAAACGGAAGGCACCACTGCTTGTAGAACCTTTCTCCCAAAAATAGCCTCCGAAGAAGCAAAAGTATCAAATTTGGAAAATTTGGAAAAAGTATGAAGCGAAGACCAAGTCGCTGCTTTACAAATCTGTTCAACAGAAGTCTCTTTTTTAAAAGCCCATGTGGAAGCCACAGCTCTAGTAGAATGAGCAGAAATTCTTTCAGGAGGCTGCTGTCCATCAGTGTCATAGGCCAAACAGATGATGCTTTTCAGCCAAAAGGAAAGAGAGGTAGCCGTAGCCTTTTGACCTCTCCGCTTACCAGAATAAACAACAAACAATGAAGATGTTTGACGGAAATCTTTGGTTGCTTGTAAGTAGAACTTTAAAGCACGAACCACATCAAGATTGTGCAACAGACGTTCCTTCTTTGATGGAGGGTTAGGACACAGTGAAGGAACAACAATCTCTTGATTGATATTCTTATTAGAAACAAACTTAGGAAGAAACCCAGGTTTGGTACGCAAAACCACCTTATCTGCATGGAAAATAAGATAAGGGGAATCACACTGTAAAGCAGATAGCTCAGAAACTCTTCGAGCTTAAGAGATAGCAACTAAAAACAAAACTTTTCAAGATAGAAGCTTAATATCTATGGAATGCATAGGTTCAAACGGAACCCCCTGAAGAACTCTAAGGACTAAGTTTAGGCTCCAAGGCGGAGCAACAGGCTTAAATACAGGCTTAATTCTGACCAAAGCCTGACTAAATGCTTGAACGTCTGGGACATCTGCCAGACGTTTGTGTAGTAGAATAGACAAAGCAGATATTTGTCCTTTTAGAGAACTAGCTGATAATCCCTTCTCCAAACCTTCTTGGAGAAAAGATAATATTCTAGGAATCCTAATCTTACTCCACGAGTAACCTTTGGATTCACACCAATAAAGATATTTGCGCCAAATCTTATGATAGATCTTCCTGGTGAAAGGTTTTCTAGCCTGAATCAGGGTATCAATGACCGACTCAGAGAACCGACGCTTTGATAGAATCAGGCGTTCAATCTCCAAGCAGTCAGATGCAGAGAAACTAGATTTGGATGCGTGATCGGACCTTGGATTAGAAGGTCCCGCCTCATTGGCAGGGTCCACGGTGGAACCGAGGCCATGCCCACTAGGTCTGCATACCAAGTCCTGCATGGCCATGCAGGTGCTATCAGAATCACCGAAGCTCTCTCCTGCTTGATTCTGGCAACCAGACGTGGGAGGAGAGGAAATGGTGGAAAGACGTAGGCCAGATTGAAGGACCAAGGCACTGCTAGAGCATCTATCAGTACCGCCTTGGGATCCCGGGACCTGGACCCGTAACGAGGAAGTTTGGCATTCTGACGAGACGCCATCAGATCCAATTCTGGTGTGCCCCATAGCTGAATCAGCTGAGCAAATACCTCCGGATGGAGTTCCCACTCCCCCGGATGAAAAGTCTGACGACTTAGAAAATCCGCCTCCCAGTTCTCTACTCCTGGGATGTGGATTGCTGAAAGATGGCAGTGATCCTCTGCCCATCGGATTATCTTGGTTACCTCCATCATCGCTAGAGAACTCCTTGTTCCTCCTTGATGATTGATATAAGCTACAGTCGTGATGTTGTCAGACTGAAACCTGATGAATTTGGCTGCAGCAAGCTGAGGCCATGCCTGAAGCACATTGAATATCGCTCTCAGTTCTAGAATGTTTATCGGAAGAAGAGATTCCTCCCGAGACTATAAGCCCTGTGCTTTCAGGGAGTTCCAGACTGCACCCCAGCCTAGCAGGCTGGCATCTGTCGTTACAATGAGCCCCTCTGGTCTGTGGAAGTACATTCCCTGAGACAGGTGGTCCTGAGACAACCACCAGAGAAGTGAATCTCTGGTCTCCTGGTCCAGATGTAGTTGAGGAGATAAATCTGCATAATCCCCATTCCACTGTTTGAGCATGCATAGTTGCAGTGGTCTGAGGTGTAGGCGGGCAAAAGGAACTATGTCCATTGCTGCTACCATGAGTCTGATTACCTCCATACACTGAGCCACTGATGGCTGAGGAATGGAATGAAGAGTTTGGCAAGTGGTTAAGAGTTTTGATTTTCTGACCTCCGTCAGAAATATTTTCATTTCTACCGAATCTATCAGAGTCCCTAGAAAGGAAATTCTTGTAAGAGGGAAGAGAGAACTCTTTTTTTATGTTCACCTTCCACCCGTGAGATCTCAGAAAAGCCAACACAATATCCGTGTGAGACTTGGCTAGCTGAAAAGTCGACGCCTGAATTAAGATGTCGTCTAGATAAGGCGCCACTGCTATGCCCCCGAGGTCGTAGAACCGCCAGAAGGGACCCTAGCACCTTTGTGAAAATTCTTGGAGCCGTAACCAACCTGAAGGGAAGAGCCACAAACTGGTAATGCCTGTTTAGAAAGGCAAATCTGAGAAATTGATGATGATTTCTGTGAATAGGGATGTGTAGATACACATCCTTTAAGTCCACGGTAGTCATATAGTCCGAATGGTCTCCATCTTGAATGATGGAACTTTGAGGAACTTGTTTAGAATTTTGAGATCCAAGATTGGTCTGAAAGTTCCCTCTTTTTTGGGAACCACAAACAGGTTTGTTTTAGAACCCTAGCCCCTGTTCCTCTTTTGGGACTGGGCGGATCACCCCCATGGTATGTAGATCTTTTACACAGCATAAGAACACCTCTCTCTTTGTCTGGTTTACAGACAATCGAGAAATATGAAATCTCCCCCTTGGAAGGGAGTCTTTGAATTCCAGAAGATATCAATGGGACACAATTTCTAAAGCCCAGGGATCGTGAACATCTCTTGCCCAAGGGTGAGCGAAGAGAGAGAGTCTGCCCCCTACTAGATCCGGTCCCGGATTGGGGGCTACCCCTTCATGCTGTCTTAGAGGCAGCTGCAGGCTTCTTGGCCTGTTTACCCTTGTTCCAAGCCTGGTTAGGTCTCCAGACTGACTTGGATTGGGCAAAATTCCCCTCTTGCTTTGCAGCAGAGGAAGCTGAAACGGAACCACTCCGAAAGGAACGAAAATTATTTTGTTTGGTCCTTATCTTATTTGATCTATCCTGAGGAAGGGCATGACCTTTCCCTCCAGTGATGTCTGAAATAATCTCTTTCAATTCAGGCCCGAATAGGGTCTTTCCTTTGAATGGGATGTTCAAACGTTTAGATTTAGATGACACATCAGCAGACCAGGACTTAAGCTAAAAATGGCAAAACCTGAATTCTTTGCCGCTAATTTAGCCAGTTGAAATGCGGCATCTGTAATAAAAGAATTAGCCAACTTAAGGGCCTTGATTCTGTCCATAATCTCCTCTAATGGAGTCTCCATCTGAAGAGCCTCTTCTAGAGCCTCAAACCAGAAAGCAGCTGCAGTAGTTACAGGAACAATGCACGCAATAGGTTAGAGAGAAAAACCCTGATGAACAAAAATTTTCTTCAGGAGACACTCTTATTTTTATCCATAGGATCTTTGAAAGCACAACTGTCTTCGATAGGTATACTTGTACGCTTAGATAGAGTAGAAATAGCTCCCTCCACCTTAGGAACTGTCTGCCACGAGTCCCGCATGGTGCCTGATATGGGAAACATTTTCCTAAAAACAGGAGGGGGAGAGAACAGAATACCTGGTCTATCCCACTCCTTAGTAATAATATTCACAATCCTCTTAGGGACTGGAAAAACATCAGTGTAAACAGGAAGCTCTAAGTATTTATCCATTTTACACAATTTCTCTGGAACCACTATAGGGTCACAATCATCTAGAGTCACTAATACCTCCCTGAGCAATAAGCGGAAGTGTTCAAGCTTAAATTTAAAGGCCGTCATATCAGAATCTGTCTGAGGAAGCATCTTTCCTGAATCAGAAATTTCTCCCTCAGATAACAAATCCCTCACCCCTACTTCAGAGCATTGTGAGGGCATATCAGATACGCCTACTAAAGCATTTTTCCTAAACCCAGAGCTGTCCCGCTTTCCTTGTAAACCAGTCAGTTTAGATAAAACCTCTGTGAGGGTTGTATTCATAACTGTGGCCATGTCTTGTAAAGTAAAAGAATTTGACGCACTAGAGGTACTTGGCGTCACTTGTGCGGGCGTTACTGGTTGTGACACTTGGGGAGAGCTAGATGGCGAACCCTCATTTACTTCTGATTGAGAATCATCTATTGCTCTATTTTTAAGTGCTAATATATGTTCTTTATAGTTTATAGACATATCAGTACAATTGGGACACATTCTAAGAGGGGTTTCCACAACGGCTTCCAAACATATTGAACAAGGATTTTCCTTGGTGTCAGACATGTTAAACAGGCTAGTAATGTAACAAGCAAGCTTGGAAAACACTGTAATCAAAGTAAATAACACTTAGAAATAAAACGGTACTGTGCCTTTAAGAGAAAAAAATGTGCACAAATTCTGCAAAACAGTGTAAAAAAGCAGAAACTTAACGAAGTTTTTACAGTAGCATCATAAAGGCTTAGTGACTTTGCACAGCTATGCAAATAAACAATTAACCCCTTAATGGCAAAACCAGATTGAAAAAAACGTCAAAACCGATAAAAAAGACTTTCAGCACCTTGCCACAGCTCTGCTGTGGCTCCTACCTGCCCTTCAGAACGATTTGTGGGGAAAAAACTTATTTTACAGCCCTCAAACACAGCAGGAACCTTAGGAGAAGCAGTTAGATGTCTCAGAGGAAAATAAACTGCGCAACAGAGGCACGAAAATAGGCCCCTCACACCTCACTCAATGTTTTGAGGCCTATCAGAGAAACACCAGAGTGTCTCTTAATTAACCATGTGAGTTACAAAACTCAAAAACAAGCCACAATGACCCCTTTAGACCCTTCAAAAAACGTTATAATTTTCACTGAATAAAAAACATTTTTTCCTAACAGTGTCACCAGTAACTAATGAGCCCTTCAAGCAAGCAGAAATTCCTATCAAAGTGTCTGAATACAGCTTACCCTTCCCTCATGGGGATATTGCCAGCCTTTTCTAGAATTAACACAGTCTGTCTAGAAAAATATACACTGAACATACCTCATATGCAGCTTAGCCTGCAAACAACAGGTGTATTGGTATATCTGTGTATCTTTTATCCATTTTATTAAATATTTTTATTATATACATTGATACTGGAGTCTTCTTCTACTATTCTGACGTCCACCATTTGTATCCGGAGTCTATCTTCAACTGCAGCAGTACTACCTGGGTCTTTATGTGCACTAGGTCACTATAACATACCTAGTACGCTCCATTTGCACTACAGTGTGCAATACTATCTGTGAGTATCCCTTTGTCAGCACAAGCCGATACCCATTTCATGTCCTCCATTGATTTGCACTAGGGGTCGCCCTCTTGTTTTTCTCATAACTTTCAGATTACAGACACACATTCTGTTTTGGAAGGAGCAGCCATAGTCCGGTGCACAGTCTGCTGGGACACTGTGAAGTTCCCAGACCGTTCTCCTAGGCATTATCTCTGCCTTTTAACATTGTGAGTATGTTTGCACTTTGTTTATTCCGCTTTTGAAAAATTGGCTACACTAGGAGGCGCCCTTCTTTTTTGCTTTGTTTTAGCCTGCAAACCGTTCTCCCAACTGAAGTTTTCCAGTACTCTTCAGCCCTTGTGAGAACAGCAGTGGATCTTAGTTACAAAGTGCTAACATCATCATCCTCCTTGCAGAAATCTTCATCCCTTTTCTGCCAGAGAGTAAATAGTACACACCGGTACCATTTAAAATAATAAACTTTTGCTTGAGAAATAAAAACCTAACATTTTTGTCACAACATAGCTCTTTGCCCTTCCTAGCAGTTAAGCAGGCAGAGAGAATGACTGAGGGGTGGAGCTAAGGGAGGAGCTATATAGACAGCTCTGCTGTGGGTGCTCTTTCTGCCACTTCCTGTAGGGAAGGAGAATATCCCACAAGTAAGGATGAATCCGTGGACTCGATACATCTTACAAGAGAAAAAAGTTTATTGCCCAGTCTTTACCAAACTTCTTAATGTTCCTAATCTGTGTCAGTGCATGGCTCCAGGCAGGGTTATAAATCTATTCAACAAACTCGGGTCCGGAAGAGGGAGGGGGATGAGAGGGAAGGGGGAGAAAGGCTCAGTGGAAGAGCAGGCTGAAGAACTCATGCTGCATATACTTAGCATGAGTTATACATTTTTAGACAAGGCTACAGTCAAAACTGCTACACCAATCTTCAGAGAAACTGGTAAGGAGGTAAATTGTGCGAGGTAATTTTGTTTGAGAAACATGCTTACTAGTTGTAGGTACATAAAGCTTTAAAGTTGTGTTAGCTCATTTTTATAAATGGGTATGAAAAATAAAACCTATTGCAAACATGTGTAGGTGGTGAATTCAAATGTTATTTTCACCTGGACCTGTATAATCTTTGGACATTATTGTGATCTTAAATACCTTATTTGATTTTAGTATATACAATCATAGCATTTATATACAGTATGAAATCTGGTTTATGCTGGTTATGAACAACTTTAGTACCAGGCCCAGCTAACTGCACAATGACCTAGTTGACATAAATGGGACCTAAAATACCTAGGACTTTTTTTTGCTATTTAAAACCTCTTATGTAAAAAAGGAAATGCAGAGGGAATGACAAGACCTGAATGGAGAATAACACTGATTTTTGTGCATGGTTTAAACTAGTGTTTCTCAACCGTGGTCCTCAATTACTCCCAACAGACCAGTTATAGCTGAACTAGAGCACAGTTTAACTAATCAGCTGATCAGTAACCATAGTTACTAACCTGATCTCACCTATCAGCTGATTTTTTTTACCTGTGCTCTAGCTAAAATATAATAAAAATCTGTACTTGAGGACCGTGGTTGAGAAAACCTGGTTTAAACAAACCAATCTCTTCTGGAAATACTGCATAGAGGGCTTATTTTTTGATTACAAACCTCAGTTACAATTTTGAGAATACACAAAAAGAGAGAAGTGCTCAACATGGAAACGAACAATAGCATAATACCTTGTTCTATGGCTAGCTACCACCCTAGGAGCAGCCTATGTTTGCTCAACATGTGGCTTTCATATACAAGAACTGTAGTATATCAATCTGATCCTGACTAAACAGTGCAGTCCAGTTCTGAAATACCAGACAATCCCTTTCTGAATGAGAGAAATGGCAAAACCCCAGACATACATTTCGTCCTAGTGTGGGCCTTGTCAGTGAGGTGCAGCCATATCCTCTCTAGACACACTGAGCAGTGGGTCCACATCTGGTTTCCTGCATCACCCTTAGGGAGCCTTCCTTCAGGGTCATAATTTGTATATACAAAAAGAGAGAAGCATTCAACCTGAGAATGAACAATACCATAATAGCTTGTTCTATGGCTAGTTACCACCCTAGGAGCAGCCTCTATTTGCTAAACATGTGCCTTTCACAGAAAATAACTTTCCTGTAGCATATCAGTCTGATCCTGACTAAACAGTGCAGTCCAGTCCTGAAATACCAGGCATTCCCTCTCTGAATGAGAAAAATGGCAAAACCCCATACGTACATTTCAGCCTAGTGTTGGCATTGTCAGTGAGGTGCAGCTATATCCTTCTAGGCACACTGAGCAACGGGTCCACGTCTGATTTCCCGCATCAACCTTAGGGAGACTTCCTTCAGGGTCATAATTTGCATATACAAAAAGAGAGAAGCGCTCAACCTAGAAATGAACCGTAGCATAATAGCTTGTTCTATGGCTAGTTACCAACCTAGGAGCAGCGTTTTTTCTTTTTTGAGCATTTTGAGAATTCATCTATATATATAAGTGTGTATATATATATATATATATATATATATATATATAGCGGTAAACCAGACGAGCACAAACACCCATGCTAAACCCCTTTGGCTCCATGTACGAAGCAGCGAAAGCTGCTCCGGAGCCTTTGCGGGGCAGGTTCGCATATGCGAGCCTGCTTCCCGCAATGTAAGAAGCAGCGGTCATTAGACCGCTGCTTCCTACACCCTACGCCACCTCTTAGGTGGCAAAGCAAAATCACCGAGAGCAAGCTCGCTCTCGGTGATTGACAGCCCCTTCAGTCGCGTGATTGGTCGTGCGATTGAAGGGGCGGGCATTACACACTCCGATGAGTGTGTAATGATACATACGGGCAAGCGGATCGACCGATCCGCTGCCCGTGTGTAGCGGAGGCGGGCGGACAGCTTCGCGAGTTAAGAAGCTGTCCGCCCGCCGTTTAGTACATGGCGCCCCTTATCTCTCGCGCACAAACATTTGTGCTCCACTGGTAATCTGGCCCACAGTATAGAAAATATTGTGGCATTCACAGCAGGGCCGACTAGCCACAGCAGTTGTAAATCCCACAAACAGCAAATAAAGTAAGGCACAATACAGACTAGAGCTTCAGAGGAATGATATGCACAGTGCATTGCACTGGGAAACCGACATCTAGATATCCCCAAGGATCTACCAGGTATGGGAGTACCCTCTTTCCTAGAAATCCAAGGTCCTCTGTAAGTACCACAGCTCAGTGTACTTGAAACCAAGCCAGAAAGGAGACAGTGAGGGGATCCCACTCCTGATAACTGCCAAAACCATGTCCTTATGCGTGTTTCACTAATCCCACAGATGGCTTGGAGCTTCATCCGTTTTGTAAAGTCATCATTCCGATGATTTTATGTGTAAGCAGGTTGTGGCAATAACTCGGAACCTCCTCTCCTCATGCACATTTGGGATTTGACTATAATGTCCCTTTAACTTTGTAATATTTAGCTATAATGCACAACAGTATCTCCAAAGTTTAGATGGTGACAACTGGTCTGATCATGCATTCTATGGGGCAGATTTATCAAAGCTATTTAATAGAAGACCTCTAAGGATAAAGGGAAAGGGGGAGGAGGCTAGGTCTCTTAAAATATCCTAATAGGGAAAACTCACGTATCCCTGAAAGGCAGTGCCTACATACCAAAAATTATATATTTATCCAAAAGAATAAGGAAAGAGAAAGGAGGTATTGTGTGGCACACTTGAGATAAGGACCTATATTAACTAAATTAATTGGTAAGGAGGACTGATATAACTTAAAATATAACCTTTATTAATGACAATATAAAAACATAAAAACAAAAGACAGATAATAACATTTATTACACAGGATGGATATTGGAGGTGTAATATTAACACATTTATATGTAAAGAGCAGCCATTTTAAAGTTGGCTGCGGCGGTGGAATAGTAATTGGGCTGTAGGTGTCTTTATATAGTAGAAAGAACAATTAAGTAATTCCCAGATAGGATAATAATGGATAACATATCTCAAAAAATATCCCACCAAAAGTATATCAAAGATACGCCATTCTAAAGTGAGAAATGGACATTATCCCTGGCTATTGGCCAGACTCCAAATATCCACTTGTGTGAATACAAATGAATGATACCAGGATCATCCAATAGTGTTTAAGAAATAATAAAGTGTAAAACTTGTGTTCAAGAGTAAAACACAAGAGATGTATCTTGTGCAGGCTTCTCCTGTATTAAAACAGTATAAAAATACCCATATCTATTACTTACATAGAGAGTATATGCAATATATACTATTAATAAGTTCCACTGATTTAGAGACCAGATATGCTCCAGCCCAAATTAGGTCAGAGGTGGACCGAGTTTAGGGAATGAGAGAATATAGTATTTCCTCAAAAGTGCTCACCGGCACATAAACCCACATTCATATGTCTATTTAGAGATCTCCTACCTAACATAAGTAGTTATTTAGGCAGAGTATTAACGTCTAACCAAAGTGGACTATGTGCCAATTAAGGCCAACAAAATAAAGGTATTGAGCTCTTATAAAGCAAATTCATGCAGGAGAAGCAGTGCGAATGCCTGACGCGTGTTTCGCCTACTGCTTTTTCAAAGGCGTGGGAAAAAGCAGTAGGCTTTTATCGATGTGTGGCAGACATGATCCGCTGCAGTGGATTTTGTCCATCTGCACAATGATAATTCGGCCCCTAAATCTGTAACTCAAATCTTTGTTGTTCCACGGCTGAGTTATAAATATACAAGGTTGTGATTGCTCTACCAATAAACATATAGGGCTATATTACAAGTAGAGCGCTATTTTAACGTGCGCCTATAAAGGGGCAAATTTAAAGTGAGGGTATGTGGGGTGTTAGAAAAAAAAGGCACTAAAAAGTGCCTTTACATTGAAGTCTATGGGGAATTTGTTTTTACTTTAAATATATATGTGTATGTTTATATACATATATATTTATGTGTTAATATGTATATATACATATATATTTTTAATTTACTGCCCAACGCTGCACGACTTACTCCCTGCGCTGCACTAGGTTATTTGCCGTGTCTCATGGCATGAGAACGAGGCTCCCATTAGAGCCTATGGAAGCTCTGTGTGAGCGCAAGGCTTCCAGGCAATGTGTGCACTGGTATTGCTGAGTGGAGTGCAAATATTGCACTTGCGAAAGCACACTTTTGCGCTCCACTCGTAATCTAGGCCATATTGTATATAGGATACCTTCCTAAGGACAGGAACTCCACAACCTATTATTTTGTATGTATTGTTTTGATCTCTTACCCTTAGAGTATATAAAGTTAACAGATGCATAATGTGTTGGTGATCAGTTAATGCAGTTAATGTCTATTATCTTTATAATTATTATCATTTATTGGTAAAACACCACCGTATTCTACATGATCAAAATACATTAAACTTAGACTTGACAATGCAAGCTGATACAGCAGAATGCCCCCTTTTTAAAGAGCTTTTGAAGATAATATTTTCAAACTGCAAATATATAAAAAATATATTTTCTTTTTTTAATTTAGTTCTTAAACAAGGCTCATTAAAAATTACTTTATACATCCCTTAAGAGAAATCCCTAATTAAAATCACAGTAATGCTAAATTTGTATCAAAGGGTGCTCATTATTTAAATGATATAAAATTAAGGTTACCTAATTTTGCTGCAAAACATAGGACAATTCAAATCTTGTAGCATCAATGACAGATGAGTTCAATACAGCTTTATAAATCTGATACTTTGATATGACATTCATCTTGTTGCTAATGTATGTCATAAATAGATCATAATGAAAAATTAATAATCAGGTGAGACTGACAGTGATATGTCTTTGGGATGAGATTTCTTCTTTAATATTTTCATGGAACAAGACACATTTATTTGAAAAGGTTAATGCGGTGTAATTCTTTCACTACAGCACCATAATTTTTCTCCCTCCCTTCTTTCGTTCTTTCCAAACCATCTACAGCTAATGCATAAAAATTTCATTAACCACTTAAACTATTATCGTTCTGTGCACCAAAACAATAGCTATTAATGACCTCGTCTTCATTGCTTTTACTGCATTTAAATAGATATTACCTCCTCAAGGCAAATGCAAAATAAATGCCTCATTTGTCTCCATTTCTAATCTTCCACTCTATTTTTTTTTGTCTTCATTCTTGCAGTGTGCTAATCCATTGACACTTTCCCATATATATCAATGTGCAAGAATAGACATATTGTTATGGTTGGCACCTTGTCTCGGCTTATTTAGGGCCAGATATTATTACGAGTGGCGCGCTAACAAATACGCGCAAGCGAAAAGGGGTTAATCGCTGCTGTTTGCACACGTTGGGTTTTATCGCTTGTATTACTAGTTGAAAGTGAGCGGAATCGTGATTTATGCAAGAGTGATTACCGTGTCAGAGCTCTGGTTAACTGTTTTCGCGAAACAAAAAAGGGTTGCAAAACACATCAAAAATACATTGAAAAGTAAATTTACACTCATAATAACACTATCTGATAAAAAATATTCAAAAAAATATAGCATAAAAAAGTTATAAAGTCTCAAAGATACAAGTTCTCAGGTGTTAGAAAAAAAGGCAGACAAAGGGCTTTAACGTAGAGATACATATATATACATATATGTATGTGTGTATATATATATGTTAATATGTGTGTACATATGTATTTATGTATTTATATGTGTATATATGTATTTACAGACATATATATACATATAAACACATAAGTACATATGTACACAGATATAGACATACTGTATATGTAAGTGCATTGGAGCCCTTTATATATTTATGTAATATTCATTTTTAATAAAAGTTTTAACTATGTATTTACTGTAAATATTTCACATTCCAATGTTCTGTACAGAGCAGAATATGTTGTAAGTATTTTTAAATAGATATTCCAATATATATATCTGTATATATCTATACCTATATAAAATAATGTGTATATATATATATATATATATATATATATATATATATATATATATATATATATATATATATATATATATATATATATATATATATATATATATATATTACCAAAATACCATCAGATATATATAATAAAATGTATTTATTTATATAAATAGAACATATTCTTTTATGAAGAACATTGGAATGTGAAATATTCATATTTTCATGTCGGGTTAGCACACTTGAGAATATGCGATCGGGTTTACGCGTGAGAAGGATGTTAGTTTCCCCCCACTGTTCGCGATATTCTAACTTTGACTTTTTGTGCGCATTAGGTTAGCACGTGAGCGAAAACTTTTTGCTTTTAACTTGTAATATATATGTTGCGGATAAAGTCAGAAATTGGGTAATCGTAGCACTATACGGGTAAAGCTGATATTACCCAAGCGGCTGTGGGTAAAGCCCGATGTAACTTGATAAATCTTTCCAGAGTGCATTGAGTCACTGCATCAAACATATATACAAGACACTGTAATTCCCACATCTTCACTATCTTTTTTGCCTCTGCCTGGGGGGTTCAAGGGGGACGATTGCCAGAGGATCATCGGGGCGCCTTCCTTCAACTCCCTAGGTAGAGGCAAAAAAAATAGTGTAGATGGGGGAATAACATTACTTCGGGCTTTACCCAGAACCGCTTGGGTAATGTCAGCTATACCCGGGTAATCCTAGGATTACCCGGATTTTGGACTTTACCCGTAACATATATTCATATACATATTAAGACATGTATATGTATGCATCTCAATGTTAAAGCCCTTTCCCTGCCTTTTTTTCTAACACCTTTGAGCCCTTATAACTTTTATGTGGATTTTTTTTTATATATTTTTTATGAAATAGTGTTATTGTGAGTGTAACTTTACTTTGTGATGTATTTTTGTTGTGTTTTGTGATCGTTTTTTGTTTTGTGAAACAGTTAACCAAAGCTCTGAAGATACAGTAATCATTCTAGCGTCAATCACGATTGCGCTCATGCAGTCACGTTTACTTTCAACTTGTAATACGAGAGCTACACCCGATGCGTGCAACTGTAAGCGTGCCACCATAATCTGGACCTTTATGGGGAATAACATTTTTAAGTTTAACATCTCTTTCAATGTCTTCTTGACAATTAGCTATGCACAAAAAATTCTTCTCAGATATCAATAAATGTTTTCCCACAGACCATTTGCTATGTTACAATTTTTTTCAGTATTCAATATATATTATTGTTTACATAAGGCACATAAGCGAACATTATGATTAAATATGCAACATAAAACATTCCTCTAAATTTAACTTAAAACCTGAACTTTTATCTTTTTCAGTATCCTGAAATGTCCACATTGAGAGCAGGGCAAAACTGACTTCCCAAGTCATAAAAAGATAAACAGTACTTTGCCCGTTGCCATAGTTACCCTGAGATGATGATGGGGAGAGCGGACTTAACAGGCAGCAGAGGATACAATTAAAAAATTAAATCCATCAGCCATCGTTAAGGGTTTTCTTGTTTATAATAGCTCAGGTCCTGCCGCAAGTGGCTATTATACCCTCCTCCTCCTATAAGGTACGTCACTGGAGGGGTTAAAAATAAAATCCATCAGCCAATAGAAATGAGTTTACTCTGCTTTCAGCATATAGTATCATACAATCATCTCCATTGTCTAATGCATGTGGTTTTCTATTAGAGTAATAAGTAGTTGGGTGTTTTTGCATAATCTCTTCATGTTTAAGATTGAGAGAAAAACAGCGAGATATGCAGGGGGATTGTTCAGAGAATTCACAAAACCTGACAGAGTACTTTCAGCTCATCCCATGGAATGCCCCCTTTTTAAATAATTCTTAGAATCGCTTTATGCATCTCTAAAGCATTGTTGTTTATTTGTTAGTAGTCTGTGTCATGCATAAAACACATATGTTGTAGAGAAGTACTTCCAATTTGTAAAGAACATGAGAAACTACAACATCACTAGCCACCCCACTAAGCCATTTATTATGGATATCAACAAGATAGCTAATTATATATCATCATCACAACTTCCATTAATATCAGGGTGAATAAGAAAATCCATATATTTATTAACTCTGCTCCCATGCAGTGGAGTATTGAGCATTAGGTTTTGTCATCTAATATTTACTGCTTTGTTCATGCTGTTGTGATCTTTTTGATATCTTGTTGATTAGAAACACTTTCCCTGCTGTTCAGTACTTAAAACTACAGATGAGAACATATAAAACTAGTAATAGCTAACACCTGTGCAAAAGAATCTAATTTGCATTCAGATCAGCTGCTTTCCTTTCTAAAATTATTATATTGGTTAATTTAATCCCTGTGATGATTAATTAACAGCTGTGGTTATATTTTATACTTTTTATAAGTTTATGTTTTACATAAGATGACTTTAATATGATATTTATGAAATTGTTTATTATATTAAAGGGACATAATACTCATATGCTAAATCACTTGAAACTGATGCAATATAACTGTAAAAAGCTGACAGGAGAATATAACCTGATAATCTCTATGTAAAAAAGGAAGATATTTTACCTAACAATCTCCTCAGCTCAGCAGAGTAAGTTCTGTGTAAAAAGTTATAATCAGCTGCAGCCCAGCTGCAGGTAAAAAATAATAAAAAATGAAGAAATGAACAGCAGATAATCAGCATCAGCAGTGCTGAGGTCATGAACTCTTTTACTGTGATCTCATGAGATTTCACTTAACTCTCATGAGATTTCATTGTAAACTTCCTTACACTGAATAGGGAAATAAGATGATGTGCACGAGGCTCAACCCCTTAGCTGTCCCGGGACAGACATACTGATTTGCTGCTTAGAAGTCCTTTACAATGGGATGTGGCTACTGAGAAACTTTTGCGGTAAAATATCTTTCTTTTTTACATAGAGATGTTCAGGTGATATTTTCTAGTCAGCTTTTAACAGCTATGCTGCATCATTTTCAAGTGTTTAAACATTTGGGTATTATGGCCCTTTAACTATATTTCTGATTTAAAGTTGTCAAATAGTTTAACAATTTTTATTCAAATTATAAAACTTATTAATACTACATCTCACATATCTTTTCCCCTCTTATGGTTACATGCCTGGCTGTGACCCAGTCTACACCAGAATTGTTATTGTTTAAAAAGATAGATTATCCCTTTATTACCCATTCCCTAGTTTTGCATAACCAACACAGTTATATTAATATACTTTTTACCATGTAACTAAACCTCTGCAGACTGCCCCCTTATTTCAGTTCTTTTTCACAGATTTGCATTTTAGTGAATCAGTGCTGACTCCTAGGTAACTCCATTGGCATGAGCACAATGTTATCTATATGGCACATATGAACTAACACCCGCTAGTTGTGAAAAACTGTCAACATGCATTCAGATAAGAGGCGAACTTGAAGGGCTAAGAAATTATCATATGAGCCTACCTAGGTTTAGCTTTCAACTAAGAATACCAAGAGAAAAAAGCAAAATTGATGATAACAGTAAATTCGAAAGTTGTTTAAAATGATATGCCCTATCTGAATCATGAATGTTTATTTTTGACTAGACTGTCCCTTTACGTTTAAAATTTGAATTTAAAATGAGATAGGTCCTCTAGTTTACAAATAAAAAATAAAAACACTATGAGTATATTTTCAAAGGGTAAGAAATGCTCAAACTAGGGAACGAGCAATAGCCTAATAGCTTGTTCCATGACTAAACAAGATAGATCGCATAGGCAAAGCTTAAGTTTCAGCCAAGTGTGGTCCTCATCCGTGAAGTGCAGCCATATCCCTTTACGCACAGTGGGCAATGGGTCCATGTCTGAATTCCTGTCATTACCTTTAGAAAAACTGATTCCAAAGAGTTATAATTTGCATAAACAAAAAAAAAAAAAAAACAGTGCTCATACCAGGGAACGAACTATAGCATAATCTTGTTCTATGTCTAGTTACAGCCCCAGAAACAGCCAATTGTAGCCCAGAATGTGCCTTTCCGTATCTAAATATGGTCTGAAATGTTGATCTCATGTTGTAATTTCCTTTACACTAATTGAAAAATGATCATTGCTTGCTAATTAACTCATACTACAGTATGTACACTCGGACAGTGTGTGTGCTTATTTGCATATCCAATTTCCTATTTCTTAAGAATTTCTAAGTCAAATGGAAAATTTGTAGGTTTGTGGATTTTGAACCTGAAGCATGGTTTCTAGCCTACAGTGTTTTTAAAATACTACCACATTATAGGCTTCCCATTTAAACAATACTTTTAATTAAAAAAATGTAAAATCATATAGCAAACAATTAAATTATTTTCTTCTCTGTTTGTTGGGAGATAGCCATACATTTTTTGAAGATATTAAGATTCAAAACGATAGTGGTTAGGTTAGGATAGCATTTTTATATAATGTTATACTATTTTAATAATACTGCTTTTTTCATATCTTTCTTAACATACACTAGCATTAGAATTCCATGTAAATATGTTTTTGTATTATGAACTTATGGTATATTTCAGAGTTGCTTAGTTTCAGTTATCCATGAAGCCAGTCAATCAGCCAGCCAACTGCCTGGCTGACTACACAACGTTTAAATAGAACTCATTGGCCTAAATAAGCTCTAAAATAAAACATAACTACTGCAAAACAATACACTTTACGCTAACCTAGTGAACATGGATAACCTTGTTGTTTGCAGATTAAAGCCAAGATTGGCTCCTACAAATAAGGCATATTTGTGGGTGGGGTTTGTCTATTGAAAAACAATTGAACCAAACAAGGTGTTAATATGTTAAAATTTCTAGACTTGGCTGAAATGTTATTCTATAGCAACACAACAAAAAGGTCTTGTAATTACAGCATGTTTACTGTCCCTTAAAATGTTTGATTTATTTAATTAATTTTTAGAATGAGAAGGTAGGTGAGAATCATTATTTTTTCTGACAGATTTAGCAATCAGAGGAGTGATCAGAGATCTTTATTTGACATGTTGTATAAAGGATCCCTTAGGTATTTGTAAAGGGAGGGTTATGTAAAGGGGCCCTTAGAAGATAAGGTGATATTAGAGGGGGCAGGGTTAAAAATGGGACAGCATTGGAAAGTAGCACTTGTACCTACATGTTATACTTTTGCTTATTGTTTTTGGGGTCAGAAACATCATAATGGCTAGTCATTGCAATCAGATGTAAGGATCTGCTATAATTGACACATAAATTGCACTTTAAGGCTTTAGTGGCAGTTGCAGCAATAAATGGGTGTGGTGAATCCTTATCCTGGACGCATGTAGAATCAGCTCATGTTGAGGTAGGGTTGTGATTGTCCTGTGGGTAGAGCTCTAAGTTCAGGGGTGTGGCTATTTGGTTTGCGTGTGACTAGGTGGTTTGGGTGTAGTTGGGTAGTTCTGGGTGTTGCTAGGTGATTTGAGGTGTGGCTAGGTAGTTTGGGTGTAGTTGGGTAGTTCTGGGTGTTGCTAGGTGATTTGAGGTGTGGCTAGGTGGTTTGGGTGTAGTCGGGTAGTTCTGGGTGTTGCTAGGTGATTTGAGGTGTGGCTAGGTGGTTTGGGTATAGTTGGGTAGTTTTGGGTGTTGCTAGGTGGTTTGAGGTTTGACTAGGTGGGAACAACAATGAGGTTATTTTCTCCCTCCTCCTTATCATGCTGGGGGTAAAACCTGAAAGATTGGGGTGGTTGTGTACCTACATAGATTCTTGACTGTTTAACCCATAGTTTGTTAATACTTATTTGGTAAGATATGTGTTATAATAAAGATAATTTAAAACTATCACTAAATGTTATCTTTCAAACTAGGATAAACTAAAGAAAGAAAGAAAGTAAAAAAAAGTGTTCCTTGACAATATATTTGAGAATTATAGAAAAATAACTCTACATAAATAAACATATCTATTTAGCAGTTTATTTAACATTATCAAAAGCCATGCATTATGAAAACTGCTTGTGCAATGCATACATTTTCATGACATTTTAATGTTCAGGGAGGTATTTTGATTTAACATTTCATTAATCTCTAATAAGAAACAGGGCACTTTTTCATCTGCACTGTCTTGATGAGAGAAAAAGAGCATTAGAATTTCAGATTAATTAAAATGATGAATAGCCAATAAGAGCACTAATCAAACAATAATGAAATCAAATTAAGCAGTTTGTAAATTTACCAATTTAGTCTAACCCTGATTAAATGTAATTGAGGCTACAAATACTCATTGACTTAATTCTGTTCATTTCATGCTGTAAGGGTAATGCTCATAGGGGCAAGATAATGAACTTGATCACAATTATATATCTTGTCGTTGACAGTAAAGAGTTGTCGTGTAATTACACATCCACTAGACTAATGCAAACTAACATAAATATATTTATTTTGTACCCTAAATAAAATCCTAAAAATTAATTTTTTAACAGTAATTAATTTAGTATCCTTTTTTTATAGCTTATTTCATGTTGTGAGTCTTACATATAACTAAAAAATAGAATAAATCAAACCAAAAATAACTTTTTGCTTAAATTAATGTGAATTACGTATGAATGAAACCACAAATGAATTATCTTTGTTAAATTATATATAAATATTTATATTGTACACTTTATAAATTTGATTGTAATGTTTAAAAAAACATCATTATAACTAATACATAAATAAATAAAATAAAATATTTTTACAACCATTTTTTTATTCTATTGTTTTCTTTTTGCTTTCTACCTTTTGATATAACACATTTAATGATCCAATAATTACCCTCTTTCAGAAAATATAATTTAAGCATATATTGAATTTGATGTAATTATTTAGCTAATTTTCAATTATTTTCACATATACAACAAATTCTACAACATAGGGATAAATTATGAGTGGCGGGCTAACTGCTGTGCACAAGTGAAAAGAAGTTTACTGTGACTCTTTGCGCGCATTGAAAGTAGCACTCGTATTACAAGTAGCGCCACTTCAGAGCTCTAGTTAACTGTTACGCTCGACTTAAACATTGCACAAAATACATCAAAAATATATTTAAAAGTACAGTTACACATGTATAAATATGTATATGTGTACATATGTATTTATATGTTTATATATGTATTTACAGACATATTTACACATATAAACACATAAATATGTATGTACACACCTATAGACACATATATAAGTGCATTGGAACCCTTTGCAGTTAAGTAGCTAAAAACATGAAAAATAATATTTATGCAATATTGATATTTAATAAAGTGTTATACTGTGTATTTACTGTAAATATTTCACAGTGGGATGTCATAAAGACCATTCAGAACAATATTTTTGAGATTAAATAATATACTAACCTCTTGGAAGCCAGGATGAATATGGAACAGAATGATCAGAATTACCCACTTCGCAAAAACTCAAACCAAACTAATTCACCCACTCTGCAAGGCTAGAAGGGAGAGAGACCTTCCATGGAATCCACATCAGAAGTGTCATTTCCCGGCAAAAAAAAAAATGTTTTGCTTAAAAAATTCCAAAGGCCAAAATTGAGACAGTCTGTGATTCACAGCTTTGTCATGGGATCCATGTCTATGTGTCTGTTTAGGGCAAAATAAATATTTTGTGCAAAACCATGCCCACTCCCTAACCAAATTCACCAGTTCCGCAAGTAGTGGCTAGACAATGAGCCACAGACTCTCTACACGATCTATGTCCCTGGACAAAAAAAGTTTCTATTTTGCAAGTGTGTTTCCTAAGTGTTGTCGTTGTAACTACTGTTTTTTCCCAATAGAGGTTTGCATTTAATGTGTGAGATATTATGTACTGGGCACTTTACGCAATTATAGATGTTAATGACATAAATACCAGTTACCGAAAGGCTGAAAACGATAGGTAAATCGATGCTCAATTAATTTTAAACATGATCTGATCTTTTTATTGAGGCCCCATGCCAACCTCATGGGCATCTATGAAAGTAAGTCATTGTCTCTATCCCTCCTGCGCCTTCACAATGGTGTGTCTACTAGAAAAGTAGGCATTCCATACTTTTTTTGTGCAAAAATGTTTTGTTTTGTTTTTTTTTGCCTTGGGAAGGCAATTGGACATGGGATCTGAATGGGTATGTGGCTCACTGTCTCCCTCCAAGCCTGGGGGACTTGGTGAATTTTTTTGGTTTGGTTTCAAGATTTTGCTCTCTAAAATGTTGTTAACAATTGTCTATAAAATATCTTACTTTTGTAATAATTTGACTTATTATATGGCTCTTCCAGTTAATTTGGCTCATTTCAGCCTTTTACATTGTTCCAAAAAGTGTTTTCTGATTAATTATAATGCATTAGTTGTTCCCAACCAAGGTGTTGGGTGTGTTACATCACCAAAACATTTAACAAGCTAGTCATAAATTAGGTATCATAGGATTTTTATATTTGAAATTTGAAATAGGGAAAATGTCATGCACATCACTTTGCACAGAAATTCTGCATCTATTCAAATGATGCCATCATCTGTCTCTGTCATCTGAAGACTGGGGTATTCTGGTTTGTCCCAAAAACCTGGCTGAGAGTATATTCAATAGTATATACAGCAACACTAAATATTACAGTTGTTCAAAATAATTTTTAGCATACCTGTTTTGCAGGGGTGGAGCTTGGCCACACTGGAAGATGGCCACAGTAGCTTAGAGCTCCTGTTTCCTGTAAAGGCCCACGACTCTTAATCCGCATCTAAGAGCAATTGAAAGGCTCAAAACAGCTGGGACACTTAGAGGAATACCCTAACAACATCTGGGGCAAATTTGAACTCGATCGACTAGCATCAGTAGGTGGCGCTTATCAAGTGCGCAACGCGGTATACATCTATAGGCCGCAACACGACTCCAGTTGCAGAACGCTGCTTGTCGCAGCTTACTGGCATTCTGATCAGTGACCAACTGCGGGAGGACACATTAGGGGACCGTCATTAAATGGACATCGACGGCGCAACCACCATCCAAGAAACGGATGTGTAAGTGACTCAACCACCCTCACTCTGCATAAATCGGCCCGATCCACATTAAGTGCTAGGGCAATATTTATATAGGCAGTGCAATTAATTATTCAAACGGGGGCTAGACATAAACAACATTGCTCCGGTTACACTGCACTGCTCCCTTAGCACTTAGCACAATCCATATAACTACTAAAATATCCCTATAACTAATAGGACTGCACATACTAACATAAAAGTGCAGCTCAGCTTCTGGTATAATGCTCCTTTTCCAAGTTTGTCAAGTACAATGAACAAGACCTAGAAAACAAGAGGAGGAAGTAAGAAAAATAAAAGACAGGACTGGAGTTACCGAAGCAGATAAACATATATATTGGCACACAGGGGATATTACACTTCATATTACTTAACGCCCACTAGTCCTCACAGAACTATCTATAAAGAAAGCTCAATATAACTCACTACCCAGGTAGAGGAAAGAGGGAAAAATAAATAAAGGGATATAGGGCCTTACATCCCTACCATACTTATATTCTGGAATGCCCCAAAAGAAAACTACTACAACAGACAAGAACCCTAAATCATGAAATATGAATCACTACCTTAAAAACCCTGACGCCACCAATCAGGATACCATTCCACCACACACAGATCTGAAACAAGCGACTTCTACGTAAACACAAGGATTACCGGATTTGCCATCACAGTATGTCACGAAAGAAGATCTAAAAACACTTTCCTCGAAAGAGGATATAAAAGGAGTCATGGTGGAAGTTAAAAACGTATTTGGCGTACTCCGAAATGACGTCAATGAACTCGCACACAGAGTTACCATCATTGAACAAACGCACAAAAGTATCCAAAAAAAAGTCAAAGACTTATCCTCCAGAGCACAGTACAACACTGATATGGTACACTGCCTAATGAACCACGTAGAAGATTTGGACAATAGTAGTCGGCAGAATAATTTACGTATTAGAGGGTTCCCGGAATCCATACAACTTTCAGCACTTCAAGGATATTTGCAGGACCTGTTTCGGACCATTAAAGGCACACCATTAAAGGCACTCTCTTCTTTATATTATATTATCTTTTAGAGTTAACAAATATTGGACCCACCTTATGTTCGAGGATGTACGGACTATTTAAAGTTATCATATTTTTCGTGTTAATGTTATTTCTCTGCCTACCAAAATTAACAAAAATGGGATTTCCATTATGTCTTAGTGATACTGGAGAGATGAGCAGTGGGATCACTGTAGCTCTCTTCTTTATATTATATTACCCAGTTAAAGCTGTTTCATGAATCTCTTTCCTTTATATGTTCTATGGGCTTAGCAAAGCACATCCCTCTAGTCTTATTTTCAGTGTTGTAGATTACTGTTTATTAACTGTTTATTTCCTTTGCTCCAAATAGAAAATGTTGTCTAAGTACAAATTATTGTTATTTTGTATTGACTAGGGCATGTTCCAGAACTTCACATACATTTTTCTACCTCAACTACCCAGCTGAACCCTTTACCCCACCCTATCCAACACTACATCTCATATCTCATTGGGTGACTCCGGGTTAAACCATATAACAACAGAATGGCAATACCACACACAAAAGTCAAAACACACCCGATCAAATTAGTAACAGTGAATGTTAAAGGTCTTAACAACACGGGAAAACGCTCCATATTGTCTAGAGAACTACAAAGAATGAGAGGGGACATTGTGTTCATCCAAGAAACACATTTTATCAAAACAAAGGAACCCAAATGGCACAATCATAGGTACCCAGTTGCTTATTTGTCCTCTGGCCCATGCAAACAAAATGGGGTCGGTATACTTATTTACTACAAGCTCCCATTTCAACTGTTACAAATTGAGAAAGATAAGGAGGGCAGATACATCATAATAGTTGGATACCTGTATGGTAAATGAATTACTGTAGCAAACATATATGCCCCAAACGTAAAGCAAAATAGCTTCATTAAAACTGTATCTCACAAACTCCAGGAAGTGTCTAGAGGGTCCTGTTCTTGGAGGGCGACTGTAATGCACCAGTAATACCTCGCTCTTACACTTCTAATGGAGTATCGAGTGTCCCACACCATATATTTAAACAGATCAACACAACACTTAAAATCATTTTCCTACATGACATCTGGCAAACCATACACCCTACAGAATTGGACTTCACTTTCTATTCCAATCCTCATAAAAAGTAGTCGCAAATAGACTACTTGTTCATTGACTCAAAAGGTATCTCATATATGACGCGCAGCTCCATTAACCCTATAACCTGGTCGGACCATGCCCCAGTCTCCTGTGATATCATCTGGCTGAACTCATCCAATGCCCTGTTTTTGTGGAAACTCAATGACACACTTTTAGAGAACCTTGAAATAAAAGCAGATATAGAGACTTCCCTGACTGAATACTTCACTGTCAATTCACAGGATAACCTTCCATCCATCACAGTTTGGGAGGCACACAAATGTGTTCTTCGAAGAATTTTAATCAAACACAAATCCAAATTAAAAATACACAGAAAAGAAGGCGCCCATAGTGTAATATGTTTCAAATGTATATAATGTGTAAAAAAATCCAGATGGTGACGTATAATGAGGTTTAATATAGAGCAAATATATATATGGCAAGTCTTGCGCTTTAACACAGAGCTATTAGGAAGAAGACAATACTTATACACCTATTGTTGCCATAGGAGGAGAGTTAGCCAGTTTACTCTTGAATTTCTGACCAGCCTATATAGCACTTGATAGTGCTTTTATAAATGTGAGTGCAATTTAATCATCTTTTTTTACACGTTATATATTTTTGAAACATATTACGCTATGGGAGCCTTCTTTTCTGTGTATTTTTAGGCAAATCATCATAGTGAGTGGCCATCTCACTTCTGAAGAGCTGCCTGAATATCTTTCTCCATACCCTTTGGATTTTCCAGCTATTTCCATTTAATCCTAAAGGAATATAAGGGACTTTTAGATTATTTACTATCCAGATTACTCCCAGAGACATTCCTTTACTTATTTCATATGTACAATATTTATATTTTAATTGATTTTGTGTTTTTATAATCTATTTTTTATTGAGGTCATTACCTTTTATCACTACTATTTCTATTGCCATTGCAGTATATTAATTGTTCACACCTGTTATATAATTTCTGATTTGTAATCCCTTTTGGAAAACTTGGCACACCTATTAATTCACACTGTCTAGTGATAGTGTTTTTCTCACAAATCCAAATTAGGAAAAAAATATTGAAAAAAATATAATTCTATACTCCAAACTATTCACAAACTAAAAGAAAAACATAAAAGGGATCAGACATACTCTAACCTAGAATCCACTCTCATCCAATCTAGGCTTGATTTCAAGACCCTTCTACAATGAAGAGAACCAGCGCACAGCACTAAAACTCAGACAAAGGTTTTATGAAGGATGGGATAAAGCAGGCAAACTAATGGCGAGAGCAATCAAATGTCAACAATTAAAAACACACATATACTCTATTAAAGACAAACTGGGGAAATCTAAGCAGGACAGTTACAACATAGCAAAAGTTTTTTGCACCTACTATGACACTTTATACAATCTCAAAGGTACATTAGGAGACACACTCACTCAGAAAATGCTAGACTTCCTGTCCCATACAAATTTATCCTCACTAATAAAAGAAGATACTGACAGTCTAGACTCTCTCTTAACCCAAGAAGAAATAGTTGATGCAATCAAGGACTTACCGAATGGGAAAAGTCCAGGACCAGACGGTCTAGACAACAAATATTATTAATCATTCCTCCCTCTACTATTACCTTACCTACAAAACATATTCATCGAATTAGGTGAAACAGGAACACTCCCACACTCTATGTTATCAGCATATATCACAGTCTTACCAAAACCTGGGAAGACCCCAGATAAACCGGAAAGCTACAGACCTATATAGTGATTAAGATTTTGGCAAAAACCTTAGCAACTCAAATCAACAAACACCTACCAATGTTAATTTCCAATGACCAGGTGGGCTTTGTCCCTGGTAGAGAGGCCAGGGATAACACCCTAAAAATCTTCCAGCTCTTAGCTCATTCCAGAGTGTAGTGGATACCCCTTGCTCTGCTGTCTACAGACGCAGAGAAGGCATTCGACAGAGTAAGTTGGACTTTTTTTTCCTTGTATTCACAACCAAACTGTCAGGGTGCCAGGAATCAGACTGAGACGAGAAGTGCAAAAATAATCACACCTTTATTAATAGCAAAAAATAATAAAAAGTCTACAAGTCAAATAACAAGCTAGGAACAAAAAAACAGAGCTGGTAGTCAGACGAGCTGAGTCAGGAGCTAAAGCGAATAGTCAGACGAGCCGGAATCAGGAACAAGGACAACAGCAGAGTAAGGAACAAGCCAGGGATCAGGAACCAGGAAGGACGTCAGGCAGCCAGGAAATACACAAGAACTCTCACAAACAGGTCTGAGACAACGCAAAGGCAAAGCATACTGAACAGAGGCCCTTTAAATAATAGGTAAAAACATCACAATTCTGAGACTGCATCCTGTCTAACATGGATGATGCACACCAGTCTGGCCATAAAAGGAAGTGCAGGAATTGAGCAGCATCCCCCACAATGCACCATAGTCAGGAAGAGAGGTGAGTAAAATGGCTGCCAGCAGCACATGGCAAACACAACAGGGAAAAAACCCTGACAGTACCCTCCCCTCAACGACCCCTCGCCCGTGGGAGGACAAAAGGCTTATTGGGGAAACGGGCATGGAAGGCACGGAGGAGGGCGGGAGCATGAACATCAGAGGAGGGAACCCAAGAACGCTCCTCCGGACTGTAGCCTCTCCAGTAAACCAAATACTGTACACGGCCCCTGGACATACGAGAGTCCATAATGCTGCTGACCTCATACTCCTCATGGTTGTCAACAAAGATAGGACGGGGATGAGGCAACACAGTGGTAAACCGATTACAAACCAATGGTTTCAAGAGGGAGACATGAAAAACATTGGAGATGCGCATAGCAGGAGGAAGGTCAAGAGCGTAGGCCACAGGATTAACCCGTCGGAGTATTAAAAAAGGACCAACATAACGGGGAGTCAATTTATTGGAAGGCACATGAAGGTTCAAGTTGTGGGAGGACAGCCAAACTCTCTCACCAACCTGGTAGGAAGGTGTGGGCAGATGCCTACGATCAGCCTGGAACTTTTGGCGCTGCATAGAGCGATGAAGGCAATCCTGAATCTGCACCCACGTGGAACGGAGTTGCCGGAGATGCTCCTCCAAAGCCGGAATACCCTGAGACATGAATGAATTGGGCAAAAAGGATGGTTGAAACCCATAATTCGCCATGAACGGAGATATCTTGGAGGAAGCATTAATAGCACTATTACGAGCAAACTCTGCCCAAGGTAACAGTTCAGACCAATTATTGTGGTGATCTGAGACATAGCAACGGAGGAACTGTTCCAGAGCTTGATTAGACTGTTCTGCAGCCCCATTGGATTGAGGGTGATATGCAGAGGAGAAGGAAAGCTGGATCCCAATTTGAGCAGCAAAGGAACTCCAAAATCTGGAGACAAACTGGCTACCCCGGTCCGACACTATCTCCTTGGGTAACCCATGTAAACGGAAGACCTCCCAGCAAAAATTGAAGCAAGCTCCTGAGCTGTAGGCAGCTTCATCAAGGGAATGCAATGTGACATTTTAGAAAAACAGTCAACCACCATAAGGATAACAGTATTGCCATTGGAAACAGGGAGCTCAACAATGAAGTCCATGGAAAGATGTGTCCAAGGATGCTCACCATTAGCAATAGGTTGAAGAAGACCCACAGGAAGACGTAGAGGAGTCTTATTCTGTGCACAAACTGAGCAGGAGGCAACATACTCAGCAACATCAGAACGAAGACCTGGCCACCAGAATTGTCGAGTGACAAACCAAATCATTTGGTTCTTGCCTGGGTGACCTGCGGCTTTAGGATAGTGGTAAGTGTGCAAAAGTTTAGTTCAAAGATTCTCAGGAACAAAACACTTACCACTAGGTTTCTCAGGAGGTGCATTGGTTTGTGCAGCCAGGATCTCCTCCCCCAAGGGAGAAGTCAAATTAGTACGTATGGTAGCCAAAATATGGTCAGGAGGTATAACAGGAGTAGGTACAGACTCCTCCTTGGACTGAGGCGAAAATTGTCGAGAGAGGGCATCAGCCCTAACATTCTTACTACCAGGCAGGTAGGAGACCACATAATTAAACCGAGACAAAAATAGTGCCCATCTGGCCTGTCGGGGCGACAAATGTTTTGCTTCAGATAGATAAGTTAAATTCTTGTGGTCAGTAAGAATGAGCACTGGCACGCTAGTACCCTCGAGAAGATGCCTCCATTCCTTAAGTGCCAAAATTATGGCCAGTAATTCCCTGTCACCAATTTCATAATTGCACTCCGCTGGAGACAATTTCTTAGAGAAGGAACCACACGGATGCAAGGAACCGTCAGGCGTAGGACGTTGAGACAAGAGGGCACCTACTTCAGTCTCAGACGCATCAACCTCAAGAATGAAAGGCAGGACAGGGTTAGGATGAGCCAGAACTGGAGCAGCAGCAAAGGCAGTCTTAAGACTATCAAAGGCCTTAATGGCAGTAGGTGACCAATGGAGTGGATCATTTTCTTTACGGGTCATGTCTGTGATAGGTTTGACCAAGGAAGAAAAGTTTTTAATAAACTTTCTATAGTAATTGGCGAACCCCAAAAAACGTTGAATAGACCGAAGACCAACTGGGTGAGGCCACTGCAGAACTGCAGATAACTTGTCAGGATCCATGGAGAACCCTGCAACAGAGATAACATAACCTAGGAAGGTTACTTGAGTCTGATGGAACTCACATTTCTCGAATTTACAAAACAGGACGTTCTCACGTAGTCTCTGAAGAACCCGTGTAACATCAGAACGATGAGCCTCAAGTGTGGGTGAGTGTATAAGGATGTTGTCTAAGTACACCATAACACACTGTTGCAACATATCTCGTAGGACATCATTTTTTTTTCATTTTTTTTATTTTCTATTTTATTCAGCATAAAAAAATCAATATTTTTCATAATCTGGCAAGTATGAAAAAATTGTCACAGAATGAAAGCTGAATACATGAAGCATTGTATCCGGACATCATTAATAAATTCCTGAAAAACAGCAGGAGCATTACATAGGCCAAAGGGCATTACAAGATACTCATAATGCCCACTCCTGGTGTTAAATGCTGTTTTCCATTCGTGGCCCTCCTTAATCCTAACGAGATTGTATGCTCCTCTCAAATCAAGTTTAGTAAAGACCGTAGCTCCCTTGAGGCGGTCAAAGAGTTCCGTAATAAGTGGAATAGGGTAAGCATTCTTATAGTAAGACGATTAAGACCCCTATAATCGATACATGGTCTTAACTCGCCACCCTTTTTCTTCAAAAAGAAGAAGCCAGCCCCTGCAGGAGAGCAGGATTTGTGGATGATCCCCCACGACAGAGCATCGGCAACATACTCCTCCATAGCACAATTCTCTGCAACAGACAGAGGGTACACCCGGCCCAGAGGAGGAATGGCTCCGGGTTGCAGGTCTATAGCACAATCGTAAGACCGGTGAGGAGGCAACGTACCGGCACGCACCTTGTCAAACACGTCTAGGAACTCTCGGTACTCCTCTGGCAATTGAGAAACCGAAGAAGTGCACAAGACTTTAACTGGTTTCCGAAGACAAGTGGAAATACATTGCGGGGACCACGACAACATTTCGGACCTGCGCCAGTCGAGACTGGGATTGTGCTTTTGGAGCCAGGGATAACCCAGAACAACCGGAAAATGTGGAGAGTTTATCACTTGGAACTGGAGGGTTTAAAAATGGAGAGCCCCAACAGCCATGGACAACGGAGCAGTTTTGTGAGTAACGAGTGCGGGCTGAAGGGGACTGCCATCAATGGTCTCAATAGCAAGCGGAATGGACCGAGGCAAAACAGGAATGGAGTGCTTTGATATAAAATCACTGTCAATGAAATAGCCAGCAGCACCGGAGTCAACAAGAGCCTGGATGACTATGGAGGAGTCCACCCAGGAAAGGACAACGGTGACCAAAGGTTTCTCCTTAAGCGGTTCCGGGGATGAGGATAAACCACCCAAGGTCTGCCCCCCAACAGGACCTTAGGTGTGAGCGTTTCCCGGCCATGTAGGACAAGACTTCAAAAGATGGCCCTGTAACCCACTATAGAGGCAGAGCCCCTCCCTCCTCCTAAAGGCCCTCTCTGCCACGGAGAGACGCATGAATCCCAGCTGCATCGGCTCAGCAGTACCTGGTGACTCGGGACCAGGAGGCATGGGAGGAGAGGGAGGCATGGGTGGGAACGAACACATAGGAGAAAACGGAACAGGAGGTTTCTGCAAGCGCTCCTTGAAAGAGGGCCTCTCTCTGAGTCTGATGTCAATTAGGATCAAAAAAGACACCAATGCCTCGAGATCCTCTGGTAAATCTCTGGCTGCAACTTCATCTTTAATCGCATCAGAGAGCCCATGAAAGAAGGCGGCAACAAGGGCTTCATTGTTCCAACCTACCTCTGCGGCAAGCGTACGGAACTCAATAGCATACTGAGCAACAGATCTTGTACCTTGCTGAATGGACATGAGTCATTTAGCAGCAGAGGAGGAGCGAGCCCGAACATCAAATACCCTTCGAAAGGAGGCCACAAATTCAGGGTAATTTGAAATCACAGGTGTATTAGTCTCCCACAAGGGATTAGCCCAGGCAAGAGCTGTGTCAGAGAGTAACGAGATGAGAAATCCCACCTTAGCTCTGTCAGAGGGAAACGCCTGAGGTAACATCTCAAAGTAAATGCCCATCTGGTTCAAAAACCCTCTGCACTGAATAGGATCGTCTCCATATCGCTGAGGTAGAGGTGCAGCAGCGGAAACAGGAGCAGCCATAACTTGCGGGACACTTTGGTCCAAATGTGCAGTGCGAGTCAGCAGGGTTTGCAGGGCTAGTGCAAATTGATCCAAGCAGTGATCCTGTACATCCATCCTGGAAATGATGGCAGGTAAAGGTGGATTATTAGCACCATCAGGATTCATGGCCTTTGCGTAATGTCAGGGTGCCAGGAATCAGACTGAGACGAGAAGTGCAAAAATAATCACACCTTTATTAATAGCAAAAAATAATAAAAAGTCCACAAGTCAAATAACAAGCCAGGAATCAAAACCAGAGCTGGTAGTCAGACGAGCCGAGTCAGGAGCCAAAGCGAATAGTCACACGAGCCGGAATCAGGAACAAGGAAAACAGCAGAGTCAGGAACAAGCCAGAGATCAGGAACCAGGAAGGACGTCAGGCAGCCAGGTAATACACAGGAACTCTCACAAACAGGTCTGAGACAACACAAAAGCAAAGCATACTGAACAGAGGCCCTTTAAATAATAAGTGATGACATCACAATTCTGAGACTGCATCCTGTCTCACATGGATGATGCACACCAGTCTGGCCATAAAAGGAAGTGCAGGAATTGAGCAGCATCCCCCACAATGTACCATAGTCAGGAAGAGAGGTGAGCAAAATGGCTGCCAGCAGCACATGGCAAACACAACGGGGAAAAAACCCTGACACAAATGCACAAATAAAGGTTAACGATATTATTTCCGATACTTTCTATATCACTAACAGGACTAGGCAGGGTTGTCCCTTATCACCTGCATTATTCGCCATTGCAATTGAAGTACTAGCTAGTAATATCAGACACAATCCTATGATAAAGGTAATTTGGACAGGACCCTTAGAAAATAAATTGGCCATGTACGCCGACGACTTACTACTTGACAGAATTCCCGGCATATGTTGAAGTTTCCAATTTTCTACTCAACCTTTCAAAATCGGAACTTCTAGGCATATCGCTATCTCAAACAACACAAAACTGGCTTGGGGACCACTCCCATTCGTACTTAAAAGCAACACATTGAAATATCTAGGTATTCATATTTCGATGTCCTCTCTGAGGTCTTTGAAGACAATTATATACGCCTAAAGAAAGAAATAATCAGAGACCTATCCGAATGGCTTGGCAGGGTGGGCGTTATTAAGATGAACATCCTGCCAAGAATATTATACTTACTTCAAATGGCACCTATTGTTCTACCACATTCCTGTATAACTTCCCTCCAATCTTTAATAGAAGAATATATTTTGAACGGCATCAGACCAAGAGTCAATAACAGCAAACATTATATCTCCCCCAGGATCACGGGGGTCTGGGTATACCCAATATCCAAATTTATAGAAGAGCCGCCCTACTCCAGAGAGTGGTGAAGTGGTGCCATGTCAATAATGACAAAGCTTGGAAACATGTGACCACCAATGCCATTCATGTGACCAACTTGGCCACTTTGTTCTGGAAAAACAAAAAAACACAGATCCCCAAACATTTCAAAGTTACCACTACTGGAAGAGCTTTTAAATGAATGGGATAGAGTGATTCATACAAGCTCACACCTCTCCACCAATTACGCACCCCTCACACCTTTATATGACAACCAAAACTTACCCCTACATGTAACACCAACTATCAATTTTCAAACCCTCCCCATGAACTGCATAGGCAACTTATTCATACAGTGGAGACTCAAAACTCCACAAGAATTGCAGGATGACCACCCGGCCTTAGCCAACTCGTGGTTTGCATACACACAGATGTGGCATTTTATAGGCACCCACAAACACAAACACCTGATCACTAGGGATATGACAAATTTCGAAAAACTGTATACAATGTCCCATACACCCAAACATTTAATTTCGATAATCTACAAACTCATTTTAGTACCATCAGAAAATATTCTCCCACAATATACCACACAATGGCATAGGGAGCTAGGCTCAAATTTCAAAATCAAGAATGGAAACAGATGTTTATACTTGGATAAAGAGTCTCGGTCTCAGCACATAAACAAGAGTCCCATTACAAACTATAAAGTAGATGGTACCTCACTCCAAACAGACTAAAATGGATTTACCCAGCAACTACTGGAAGGTGTTGGAGGGGCTGTGGGATGGACGGAACACTAACACATATATGGTGGGATTGCCCACTTATAGAACACTATTGGAAGTAAATCTGGGAAGATATATGCACAACCATAGATCTAGACATACCTAGAACACCTGAAACATTACTGTTCCCCTTCCCATTCAAATTCCAAAGTCAGACCCCAAAGTCACTCATACTAATGTTAGCATGTGCTAAGAGTCTAATTCCAATTAACTGGAAAACAACTATTATCCCTACAATATCAGAGTGGAGATCAAATGTGAACATAACCTTACAATTAGAAAGATGTCATTACTTACTAACAGCGCAAGTTGAGGCCCACGAGATGATGTTACAAATGTGGTCCTCAAAACACTCAGATAATAGAACCACCAGTACTGACTGAGAGTTCAGCAAAGATAATTGAGTAGATCCACTCCGCTCAACACTGTACTTTACAAATTTTCACCCTCTCCCTCCCCCCTCCCGCACCCCTCTGAGGAATACACTTTAGTGAAAATATAGCCGGAACCTGTCCTGGATTTTACTATGAGACCAAAGAAAGACTGTGTAACAACTCCTTACATAGTAAGCTAGGTTAAACCTTGCATAATCCTTGATATTTGAGATAATAGATTACAATTGTTAACTTTTAAATATATTTTTTGAAAATAATAAAAAATTAAATTAGGTTCATAACATGAGACATGGGAGTGGTTCCCTCCGGTTGGAGATTACCCATCATAATTTTACATTTTCTACATATAGAGAGGGCCAAGAGTTGCATTTTGTGTCATCTAAGGGTATACAGTCTATTATCATATAATGATTGTATTAATTATGTAATGCTTATCCTGGTTGTAAATTTTGAACCTGTATGCCCTGTTTTGAACCTCAATAAAATAAATATTATATTAAAATATATATATATATATATATATATATATATATATATATATATATATATATATATATATATATATATATATGTGTGTGTGTGTGTGTGTGTTTTGCTTTTAAATCAACTTGTTTTGGATTGAGAGTACCCATTAAAGGGAAAAGTATTTATATTATCATGAAATATGTAAATAAAAAAATATAAAATGTAGGCCAAGTTTCCATGGAGGTGGCGAGTTCGCACTACTGAAAATGGCACCTGTATAGAAAGAACAGTGACGCACAGGCTACATTGCTGGTCATTAAAGGGATATAAAACATATGCATATCCTAAAAGGGCTAATTAATTAAAAATAGTTTGCATAAAAAAAAATATTTTAAAATTGCTGGCAAGTATTTTAAAATAATTTTCAAAAATAAGCAAAATTAATTACATAGCTAAACTGCCTGGAGAAGCCAACTCCACCCCCCTTATCAGTGTTTAGACACAGGCATTGTATTTCAAATGAGTTCACAGCTTCTAAGCATGCTCCAGCAGATAATCTCTATGCACTTTTACATTCTACCAAAACAACAATAGATATAGATACAGCCATAAAAGGAAATGTGTGGGGGGAGTTAGAGCTTTACAATTCAGAAACTAAAAAAAACAGTATAAATTTGCAGGTAAAGTAATTAAGTACATATTATTGTATTTTGTCTCTATCCTAACTTATGTCCATTTAAGTGGTTATTGGAGATACATGTTTTTACCAACAGTATACAAACTTTACCACCTAAATGGAAACTAGGATGTCATTGGTTTGGATATTTTAAGGTGTGTTTTTAACAAAACATTCTTTCCTCTATTTTAATTATAGATTTTTTTTCAGGAATTTGTTGTAGTTGGAGTCTTGCCACACTATTTTATAAGCACCATTAAACATGTATGGAACTTGTAAAAAAAAGAATCTCATGCATTATTACAAATAATCATTTTATTTAGAAAATATAAAAATAAGGATATTATAAATATATGGATTAAATAAATAAATAAATAAATAAATAAAGTGTGGGTGGATCTCAAACGTGTTAAAACATTGAATGATTTCAATTCACACCCATAATCCTACCACCCTTGGGATTTATCTAATCCTTTGATGGGGGATATCTGCAATTAAAAAAAAGCCTTTGAACTCCACATAAAATAGAATTATTTAAAATGCAAGTGTGTATAATCAGTTTCTGATTTAATATTGTAGCACATAATGTAAGAAATTAAATAGTTTAGGCTTAAAAAATATAATGTTAAAAACTATATTTTTAAAGCTTTGCACTTACTTATTGATGTTTATTTTAATATACTTTATATTAAAGTAAAAATATTTTACTAACTGTGTATAATGCTATTTAATACAAATGTTCCTTACAGATATGAGGGCCGATTTATCAAGGGCCGAATGGCCCCTGATGCACCTGTTTGCCGGAAACAGCAGTTAAGAAGCAACTGCTCCATAACTAGTCCACTGCCTCTTAGGCCTTGGATACGATCGGGTTGATTAACACCCCCTGCTAGCGGCCGATTGGCCACAAATCAGCAGCGGGCGGCATTGCACAAGCAGGTCACCACAACTGCTTGTTCAATGTTAAATGCCGACAGCGTATGCTGTCGGCATTTAGCGATGTTGGGCAAACATGATTGGCTACAGCGAATCATGTCCGCCCGCCATTTGGTAAATTGTCCCCAAGGTATTAATTGAACACACATTAAAGAACCTATTACTATGTTCACTTTACATAATTTTAATATTAAAGGTATAACACATTTACAGAGGTATCATTTCAACTGGAAAACACTAACTCATTGGAATATGAAAAATGAAGAGCAAAATCATATAATGACACTGACATTTATTTATTTTTGTATTAAAAAACAAGTGATAATAAACTTGCCAAAAAATATAAGATAGCCGTACCAGCTAAACATTTATTTTGTTATTACAAAACATATTAAAAATGCATGGATATTTTAAACGATATTACAAAAGTACAAAATGAAAAAAAAGACTCATCAAGAGTATGCGTTCTCAATGATGGATGGGCCTAAATTTAAATTAGAATGTGAAGTATAAGTAATCCTGCAATTGGTTAATTAAAATCAGTCAGTAGGGTGATAGTGGCAGCAAATCCTGTGAATGGGAATTAAAAATTAACCCCTTAAAGGGACAGTCAAGTCCAAAAAAAACTTTCATGATTTAAATAGGGTATGCAATTTTAAACAACTTCCCAATTTACTTTTATCACCAATTTTGCTTTGTTCTCTTGGTATTCTTAGTTGAAAGCTAAAACTAGGAGGTTCATATGCTAATTTCTTAGACCTTGAAGACTGCCTCTAATCTGAATACATTTTGACCACTAGAGGGCATTAGTTCACATATTTCATATAGATAACATTGAGCTCATGCACGTAAACTGACCTAGGACTGAGCACTGATTGGCTAAACTGCATGTCTGTCAAAAGGACTGAAATAAGGGGCAGTCAGCAGAAGCTTAGATACAAGATAATTACAGAAGTAAAAAGTATATTAATATAACTGTGTTGGTTATGCAAAACTGGGGAATGGGTAATAAAGGGATTATCTTTCTTTTTAAACAACAAAAATTCTGGTGTTGACTGTCCCTTTAATGGAAGAAAATAATTACCCATAAATATAAGGCAGAAGCAAAAATAAATAAAATTGCTTCCGTTATTTTAAGGCAGCTGGCTTTAACAGAATATATTCAATTTCAACATCAGTTAAAGGGATACTATACCCAATTGTTTTATTTAATGATTCAGATAGAGCTTGCAATTTTAAGCAACTTTCTAATTAACTCATATTTTCAATTTTTCTTTTTTCTCTTGCTGTCTTTATTTGAAAAGCAGGAATGTAAAGCTTAGGAGCCGGGCCATTTTTGGTTCAGCATTGTGGTAGCGCTTGCTGATTGGTGACTAAATGTAGCCATGAATCAACAAGTGCTACCCAGGTTCTGAACCAAAAATGGGCAGCTCCTAAGCTTACATTAAAATAAAGATACCAAGAAAACGGAAAAAAAAATGATAATAAGAGTAAATTAGAAAGTTGGTTAAAATTGCATGCTCTATCTGAATCATGAAAGTTTTATTTTGACCTAGACTGTTCCTTTAAGTAGATTTCTGTGAGTAAATTTACACTTACAAAAGTAGTTAGGTCTAAAAAATAGATAATTGGTAATCATCTCTATGCAAAGTACAGTGGATGGCCAAACACTTGTGAAATACAGACAACAGCTTTTCAAATTCACAGATTTGGCCGATTTAAAGGGACATTGTACACTAGATTTTTCTTTGCACAAATGATTTGTAGATGATCTATTTATTTTACTTATTTTTAAATAATATTGTGCTGCTTTTTAGACTCCTAACCAAGACCCAAAGTTTCAGATGTATACTGATGTCTACAGAGTTCTGGTTGTGTAATGGATCTTTTCATATGCAGGGGAAGGGGGAGTTTGCAAGCCCCTTTCAGTGGGTGCCCCAGTCTAAACTCATCAACAGTGCTAAACTGGGAGCTTCTAAGTAAGTTTTTAAAAGGTTTTATACTAGATATTTAGATCAGTATCTGTTAATATTTGTCTTTATAGTCGTGTCTATTATATGCAGTTATATGAAAATGGGTGTATACTGTCCCTTTAATATGTGTACCTGCTTGTAATTTTGCAACCTTTATTGTTATGTAGCTTTTCAAAGACATATAAGAGTGTGTACTCCATGCATATCTGTACCTAAACAAAGGTAAAATGTTCTCTAGCAGAGAGCTAGCTATCCCTTTGCTGTAAAAAATGGCAGTTCCAGCAATCAGTTAATGGGGAGATGAACACTTATCCTGACAAAAGAATAAGTGTTCTTTTGGCGGAGTAAGATTGGGTGGAACATTTTCTTATATGTGAGTGTAGTTTGGTGATCTGGGCCTTGAGCAACAATTGCTATTTGAGTGCCTGCTGAAGTAAAGAAGAAGAAACCCTCTGTTTCCAAAACTGCCCTTTGACGTGAACTATGCCATATGTATATGTCTGTGTTAACAGTTTGACCCCTTGTGAGAAAGTATGCACAAATCAGGGTTGGCCTCAAAGTATCTTAAAAGGAGCTAGCACTTCATATCCTGAGTGTCTGCACCATTTATAACTCTTGAGCTGCTGTCATGTCTGGGTTGTCAAGTAATACGTTAGACAAGTCATCCCTAAGATTCAAACAAGAGGTAGAGCCCATAAGGCAGTCATGATGTGGCTCTCTATTGTCTCATATTAGGGAAATGTGTGTTCTTTTGATGAAAGGGACACTGAACCCCAATTTTTTCTTTCAGTATTCAGATAGAGCATTTAATTATAAGCAACTTTCTAATTTACTCCTGTTATAGTTTTTTTTTCTTCTTTCTTTTGGTAACTTTATTTGAAAAAGCCAAAATGTAAGTTTTGGAGCTGGTCTATTTTTGGTTTAACACCCTGAGTAGCGCTTACTGATTGGTGGCTACCTTATAGCCACCAATCAGCAAGCACTACCCAGGTGCTGAACCAAAGGGATGGGCCAGCTCATAAACTTACAATCATGCTTTTTCAAATAAAGATACCAAGAGAAAGAAGAACAATTGATAATAGAAGTAAATTAGAAAGTTGCTTAACAACAGGAAAAAAAATGGGTTTAGTATCTCTTTAAGCAGAATATGTTCAGCATAAAAACCATATACAGTTAATGCATGTTCTTGTACAAATTGTGTAAGAACTCTTGAAGCTTACCCCCCCCCTTTCTCTCATAAACATAGAGGGGAAAAAAATGATACAGTAATCTAAAACTGGTGCTATAATGGAGAGCAAAATAGATTTGTTTAAATATTTTTTACAGGTAAAGTGCTTTAAGGTAACAGTTCTGCTTTGTCGTTAGTAATTAAACAGTGCTTTGTCTTTAGTAATTAAACAGTGCTTTGTCTTTAGTAATTAACTGAATGAGAGGCTATCAGCAAAATTATGTCATGCTTAAAAATGACATCATTTTATTTTTGGGGTAGTCTATAATATCCTGAATTCTGTCTTTTGACAGGCTGCAGAAGCTAAGTGCTAGGATGAGATGTAGATATTTTACTTGCTTTAAAACATCCTGAACCTTGAAAGGGGAAACTTTATGACCCTTGTAAGATAGAGACACAAGGAAAACTTTTGTATCCTGTTTTAAGCTATCCAGGGTGGGAAGCATATTAATAAGTTATCCACATACAATAGCAACTGTGACCTCCCCTGCTAATATTAAAACCTGCAAGTCTTTTGCATAAGCAATTTGAGAAAATTGCTGGGCTTTAAAGGGACTCTAAAATCAAAATAAACTTTCATGAATCAGAGAGATTATATAGTTTTAATACACTTAAACTTTCTAAATTATTTCCATTATCAAATTTTGTTCAGTATTTGCAGCATGTGCACACAGGGTATATGTATACTAGTCTGGGATTTGCTGATGTCTGTCACATGATACAGGGGGCCAGAAAATGGGAGAAAAAAATAAAATTGTCAGAAAAAAATCGACTGCTTATTTCAAATTCAGAGTGAGACATGAGTGTTATTGCAGTGTCTTTTTTATCATGCACATGTTAATTATGCAATTCTGCTCTATTTGGTGGTCCTTTAAACAAAGTCTTAACAAAAGGCGGGGCCAAGTAATTGTGGGAGGAGCTTTCCCTTGAGTGAAGACATAAAGATACTATTCTATACTATACTATTCAATCCTAATATGGATTGAAAAAAAAATTCTGAGCATCACTCCACTACTGAATTGTAACAAGTACATGTGAAAATGGCAGTTAAAATTATATTCAGGTTATAAACAACAAGATGTCTACATATGACAAAGTTATTTACAGCCATCACATCCTAAACAAAATTTAGAATTCAGATTGTTACAACAAAGCAGACTATTATAAAAATTACCAGCTCCTGAATGTCACTTTGCATTAAATACATTCTGCAACTTCCTTTTGCACTCTGTCAACCTTTTAAAGGGCCATTCAATACAGTAAGTTGCATAAACAGTAAAGGCATAGTAAAAAGACAATGCAAAAGCACTGTCAGAATTTCAAATGAGCAGGATATTTCTTTCTGACAAATTTTAAAGTTAGTTCTATATTTCTTCTCACTTCTTGAACTCTTGCACATGCTGGTGCCTCAGAAAGTGTACAAACAAAAAAAAAAAGATTGTGCACATCAAGACAATGGAAGTAAATTGGAAAGTTATTCAAAATTCTGCTCTATCTGATTTATAAAAGTTTAATTTTTCTATTTCTATTGACTGATTTTAATTTTGATTGTAAAATCAGCGAATAGAATTGCAAGGACACCCTTATATAAGGGGGAACCTTGCATTTAATCGCCAGTGTGCTGTGTCGACAGCATGAAGAAGACATTGGATGGAAGATGGAAGAAGACATCTGATGGAAGATTGAAGAAGACACATTGGATGGAAGAAGAGGACAGCCCCAGAGGAGCAACACCTTGGCCACAGCTGCCCCCCCTAAGGAGCTAGATACAAGTTGGTAAGTAGAATCTTTGGGGTTTAGTGTTATTTTTTTTTTGGCGGGGGGGCTTTTTTAGGATAGGGTTTTTAAATTGGGCAAAAGAGCTGTCACTTATGCCATTTTTGGGGCATTTTTTTAGGATAGGGTTCTTAATTTTAGGATTTTTTAGGATAGGGTTTGTTTTTTTTTAAAAAAAGGAAAAGAGCTATGTTCCTTATTTCCTTTTCATGGCATTTTTTAGGATAGGTTTTTTAATATTAGGATTTTTTTGGGGTAAGGGTTTTTTTTTTTTAAAAAAGCAAAAAGATCTATATCACGTGTGCCCTTTTCAGGGCATTTTCTTTAATAAAGGGTTTTTAATTTTAGGATTTTTTTAGGATAGAGTTTAAAAAAAAGAAAAAGGAAAAGAGCTATATTCCTTATCATCTTTTCAGGGCATTTTTTAGGATAGGGTTTTTTAATATCAGAATTTTTTTTACAGAGGGGGTGGGGGTTTCTTTAGTTTTAGTATAGTTTTTTTATGCAAAAGAGCTGTGATTACTTCAGCTAGGGCACTGCCTGAAAAAAAGCCCTTTCAGGGTAATTTTTAGAGTAGGTTTTAAATTTAGTATAGGGCTTTTTATGGGTGGGCTTTATTTAAGGGGACTTTAGTTTAAAGATAGGGCTTTTACTGGAAGTGTTTTTTTTGGCAATTGTTTAGTAATGGTAGTGTTTTTTTAACTTAGTGGGTCATAGGTTAGGGGTCTTGGGGGGATTATCTGTGAGGAGGTTAAGCAGTGTAGGGGTAGTTTGTTATGGGGGTTGTGATGGTTAGGGGGTTAGGGGTCTTGGGAGATAGCTGTTAGGAGTTTAAGTAGTGCAGGGATAGTTTGTAATGGGGGTTGTAAGGATTAGGGGTAGGTTAGGGGTCTTGGAGGGGTTAACTTTTAGGGGGTTAAGAAGTGTAGTAGTATTTTGCTATGGCGGGTTGTGGCTGTTAGGGGGTTAGTAGGTTAGGGGGTAGTTTGCAATGGGGTAATGGCAGTTAAGGGATTAAGTAGAGTATTGGTTATTGCTGTGGGTGTGTAGGCAGCTTAGGGGTTAAGTAGAATGTGTTAGTTTAGGATTTTTTTTAGTGTAGGGGTTATTGCAGTAGGGGGTTATGTTGGTTTAGGGGTTAATATTGTAGGGGGTTAATAGCAAATGGGATTATGGCAGATTAGGGGTTATTCTTGTAGGCTTCTGTATGTTTACTTGGTTGAGTCATATATTTAAAAGGGATCCTTTACTTTACATTGTAAATGTAGGTGACAATGGTGCCTTTAAACACTGATATCAGCCACTTGGAATATTTCACTGGCTTTCTCGACATGGCAACGGTCCATTTTGAAAATCTTGCCACCTCATGGAAGTTTCGATCATCGAGGCCATAGACAGACAAAAGAGAGATAAGTGAGATTTTGCTATGTGTGAGGTATATACTTGGAAAAATGTCTTGATAAGAGAAATATATGTAATTGGTCATTGTTGGTCACACCACAATACATCACTAACAGGCTGGAAAAAAGATAGATCAGCCGAAAAATAAGAATAATAGGGATAGTCATTTCTCTAGCAAAAAATGTTTTGTTTTTGTAAGATTTCATGTTACGTGGGTTTCTTTGCAGACAAAACTATAATGTGACCAGTGTATATTACAAAATGGAGTCTCATAAAACAGTAGCAAGAGGCTAATAACAAATATTATATAACAGTAGAATACTCCCCAACGCTACCTATCCGAACTACATGATTTTTTTTTTTCATCTTGGATTTTTTTCTGGCTTTTCTTTGTCAAGTGGATTTTTTTATTGTTGTGGACTAAATCTGATGAAGAATCTTGTATTTTCTTCTGATTTTTTTAACCTGGATTTTTTTTTATCGTTGTGGATCACAACTGATGAAGAGAATGGTGAGTAATAAATATTTTTTGTTAATGTTTCTTGATGTTAGTTTTTTCTTTTATGTATTGTTTACTTTGTTGTTATTTATTGTTAGGTTTTGGTTAATGTTTTGTTTACTTTGTTGATGTTTAATATTAGGTTTTTTTTTAATGCATTTATGTTGTGTTTCTTTCATATTTCTTTTTTAACTCTTTGCACTAGGGGGGAGATTTAATAAGCAGCGAATGCTGCTATCTCCGCCAGTAGTTTCCGGAACGCCGGAAATGGCAGTTAAGAAGCATCGGTCATAAAACCGCTGCTCCTTTACTTGTCCTCCACCTTTTAGGTTGCGGACTGCAATCATCCCGATCAGATACGATCTGGATGATCACCCACTGCTAGCGGCTGAATGGCCACCAAGGAGCAGCGGGCAGCATTGCACAAGCATTTCACAAGAAATGCTTGCGCAATGTTAAATGCCGACAGCGTACACTGTCAGTATTTAGCGATGTCGGGCGGACATGGTTCGCTAGATCTTCAGTAGCTCAAACCCAATATGCGCTAATTTAGTCTGTGCTTATTTACTTTCAACTTGTAATATGCGCGCAAGTTAGTGCGGTCGCGATACTCTATGGGGCAAGAAGTTAGCAATTATGTTATTGATGCAGCTCAATTATTTACAATGCAGCTGAACTTGTAACTTCCTGCAGCAATGGCAGACAGGTTCAAATATTTATGTTGCTGCAATTTTTTCAGCAAGATATTATATGTGTTTCCTTGAAACTAGATATATATTTTTGTGATACGTTCGCACACAAACATATTATTATTTGGTGGTAATTTTTGTGAAAAAAAAACAACTCCTCATATAAAGTCTTTTTTTATTTAAGTCAAATTACTAAATGTTTGTTTTTTTAAATGTGATTTTATAGAGATGCATTTATTGTTTTATTATAGCTAGAGGACTATTTGATGACATCTCTCCAACCTGTAAAGCAATTTAATGAATTAAGAAATGCTAAAAAAAACAAAAAACAGAAAAGAGAACAATACATTTTTGTGACCAAAATTAGGTACTTTGCTTTCTTTTGTTGTCAGTTTATGAGCAATAAAATAAGGTGTCAGTCACTGTTATCTCAGACTGTGACTTAAATCAATTAACAGAGATTATGTGCAATTCACTTTTGCTACTCCACCTCCTGCATTTTAGTATATTGCATAATCAATAACAAACCATCAATCGGCGTCAGATAAATAATGTAGGAAACATACGAGACAATTTGTCAATTGGCGTTCTGCTTTCATAAATTAAAAATGAAATAACACAGGGCTCTGTGCCAGAAAAATGAAGACAGATTTTTAATAGCAAAGTACGATGCTCTGAGAAAGAATGCAATAAAAAATGAATTATGTTTTTATTATGTGTTTCATTATGTCAGAATTGAACAAGATTAGTTAAGAATACAAAATATGTTTGCAAATCTGTCTTAAAAATTATTTGTTTTCTAAAAACAAAGACTAAACGTACAAATGTTTCTATAAAGCAGCAAAATCCTGATTTTGGGAAAAGTTTATTAAATGTACTTCAGTTGCCCTTGGTTTCTCGGATTGCACATCTAACTAGACTGACTCTAGTTTGCATATTAAGGGATGTCAAATTATTTTTATATATATATATATATTTCTGCATAGTTTATATTAGCAATTAAAGGGCAATTATAATATGTTACCATGCAGCACTGTGCGATTAACCTCTGCAATGGAGTTAAACACACAGTAGAAATACAGCATGTGACTTGTGGTGCACTGCTGGTCCCGAGCAGAAAACGCTGCTGATCGCTGTGTTAAAACAGTAGTTGAAGCAAAAAACCTGAGATTTTGCATATTTAATTTGCATATCTTACCCAGAATCCTCTGGTGCATTAGTAACAATGTATGTGGAGTTTTACTGGGGAACCGTAAGCGGGGAACTTGCCTAGATGTGTTAATTTTCTATGCAAAAATGTATATTGATTTATATATATATGCATATATATATATATATATATATATATATATATATACACACACACACACACACACACACACATATATATATATATATATATATATATATATATATATATATATATATATACAGTATATTGCATACGAAGAGAGAAACGCTCTAACAGGAATGAACAACAGCTCATCAGCTAGTTCTATGGCGATTTACCACCCGGAAGCAGCCTCTTTTAGACCAGGCAATTCTACTCTGAACAAGGAACATGACAACCCCAGACGATCGTTTCGGCCTCCTGTGGGCCTTGTCAGTGAGGTGCAGCCACATTCCTCTAAGCACACTGGTCATGTTCCTTGTTCAGAGGAGAATTGCCTGGTATTTCGGGGCTGGACTGACCTTACTTGTTGGGGTCAGACCGATATACTACAGGAAAGTTTTCCTCTGTGAAAAGCACACTGGTCTAAAAGAGGTTGCTTCCGGGTGGTAAATCGCCATAGAACTAACTGATGAGCTGTTGTTCGTTCCTGGTAGATCGCTTCTCTCTTCATATGCAAAATATTTATATACACGCACACACACACATACATACAAATACATAAATATTTATACACATACAGTACACATACAGTACATACACATATATAAATATAAATATATATATATATATATATATATATATACACAGGTATATATATATATATATACATTTACACACACACATGTAATATGTATTTTCGTATGTTTTGTAATGCATATTTTGAAGAGTTAAACTTCAGGTCTCCAAAAGTGCAACATTTTTTTCAGTGCTTTTTTGTCTTGTATCAAGCTCAACACTTAAAGGGACAGTCTACACAATAATTGTTATTATTTTACAAGATAGATAATCCCTTTATTACCCATTGCCTAGTTTTGCATAACCAACACAGTTATATTAATATATGTTTTACCTCTGTGATTACCTTTTATCTAAGCATCTTCTGATAGCCCCCTGATCACATGAATTTTTATTTATTATCTATCGACTTGCATTTTAGCCAATAAGTGCTGTGTTGTGCTGACTCTTAAATAACTCCTCGGGTGTGATCACAATGTTATCTATGTGGCCCACACGAACTAGCAGTCTCCTGTTGTGAAAAGCAAATAAAAAAGCATGTAATAAGAGGCGACCTTCAAGGCCTTAGAAATTAGCATAAGAGCTTACCTAGGTTTCAAATAAGAATATCAAGAGAACAAAGCATATTTGATAATAAAAGTAAATTGGAAAGTTGTTTAACCCCTTAATGACTGAGGACGTGCAGGGTACGTCCTCTAAAAAAAGACAGTTAATGCGGCCATCGATGGGCCGTGTGATGTGGAGGGGGGCGGGATCGGGGGCAGAACCGACAGGGGCGTGCACAGACGCGCGCGGTGCACGGGGGCAGTGGGCGGACGCAGGCATGGGGCGGGAGCGGGTGGGAACCTCTACACTACAGAAAAAAAAGTATAATCTAAATGGGAGAAAGGGGTTAAAAACAATCTAAGGGATCTGGGAGGGGTGGGGGGTTGGTCTTTGCGGGGGGAGAAGCTACACTACAGAAAAGGGGGAAAAAATAAAAAAAAGCACAATTTTTTCTAAACTGGGTACTGGCAGACAGCTGCCAGTACCCAAGATGGCACCCATTAAGGTAGAGGGGGGTTAGAGAGCTGTTTGGTGTGGGTTCAGTGAGGTTGGGGGCTAAGGGGGAATCCTACACAGCAGCATATGTAAATATGCTAAAAAAAAAAAAACACAAAAAAAACAAATATACCTTTTATTTTAGTACTGGCAGACTTTCTGCCAGTACTTAAGATGGCGGGGACAATTGTGGGGTGGGGGAGGGAAGAGAGCTGTTTGGGAGGGATCAGGGGGTGGGATGTGTCAGGTGGGAGGCTATTCTCTACACTAAAGCTAAACTTAACCCTGCAAGCTCCCTACAAACTACCTAATTAACCCCTTCACTGCTAGCCATAATACACGTGTGATGCGCAGCGGCATTTAGCGGCCTTCTAATTTGTGTCATAACTGCATAAGCTGTTTGTAAATTATTTCAGTGAGAAACCTAAAGTTTGTAAAAAAAATTGTGAAAAAGTGAACGATTTTTTGTATTTGATTGCATTTGGCGGTTAAATGGTGGCATGAAATATACCAAAATGGGCCTAGATCAATACTTTGGGATGTCTTCTAAAAAAAATATATACATGTCAGGGGATATTCAGGGATTCCTGAAAGATATCAGTGTTCCAATGTAACTAACGCTAATTTTGAAAAAAAGTGGTTTGGAAATAGCAAAGTGCTACTTGTATTTATGGCCCTATAACTTACAAAAAAAGCAAAGAACATGTAAACATTGGGTATTTCTAAACTCAGGACAAAATTTAGAAACTATTTAGCATGGGTGTTTTTTGGTGGTTGTAGATGTGTAACAGATTTTGGGAGTCAAAGTTAGAAAGAGTGTGTTTTTTTCAATTTTTTCCTTATATTTATAATTTTTTTTTGTAGTAAATTATAAGATATGATGAAAATAATGATATCTTTAGAAAGTCCATTTAATGGCGAGAAAAACGGTACATAATATGTGTGGGTACAGTAAATGAGTAAGAGGAAAATTACAGCTAAACACAAACACTGCAAAAATGTAAAAATAGCCTTGGTCCCAAACGGTCAGAAAATGGAAAAGTGCTGTGGTCATTAAGGGGCTAAAATTGCATGCCCTATCTGAATAATGAAAGTTTAATTTTGACTAGAATGTCCCTTTAATAATATGAGCACTAATAGTGATCCCTGCACTCTTCCTTAAAAATCTAGGATGAGCTAAAAAAACAATGGCCGAATGAAGATTCTTTGGTAAACCATTTTTAGTATCCACTTTTTACCGCATTATGTGCTATTCTTAGCTATCACTCCACTGGCGGGAAGAGAGAGGTGGTGGGAAAACCAAGTGATGATCACAGTTGGAGGGGCTCATGGGGGGGGGCAGCCATTACAGGGACACTGTACAATACAATCGGCTAGATTTAGAGTTTTGTCGGTAAAGACCCGCGTAGCTAATGCTGATTTTTTTCCCAGTGCACCCTTAAGACAATGCTGGTATTTAGAGTTGTTTGAAGGGCTGCGTTAGGCTCCAAAAAGGGTGCGTTGAGCCTAATGTACCGCCACTTCAACCCTCAATACCAGCGTTGCTTACGATAGCGGTAAGCAGCTAAAACGTGCTCGTGCACGATTCCCCCATAGGAAACAATGGGGCAGTTTGGTATGAAAAAAAACACCTGCAAAAAAGCAGCGTTCAGCTCCCAACGCAGCCCCATTGTTTCCTATGGGGAAACACTTTCTAAGTCTGCACCTAACACCCTAACATGAACCCTGGGTCTAAACACCCCTAACCTTACACTTATTAACCCCTAATCTGCCGCCCCCGACATTGCTGACACCTGCATTACACAATTAACCCCTAATCTGCCGCTCCGGACACCGCCGCCACCTACATTATCCCTATGTACCCCTAATCTGCTGCTCCCAACATCGCCGACCCCTATATTATATTTATTAACCCCTAATCTGCCCCCCCCAACATCGCCGTAACCTTACCTACACTTATTAACCCCTAATTTGCCAACTGGACCTCGCCGCCACTATAATAAATGTATTAACCCCTAAACCGCCGCACTCCCACCTCACAAACCCTATAATAAATAGTATTAACCCCTAATCTGCCCCCCCTAACATCACCGCCACCTAATTTTAAGTATTAACCCCTAATCTGCCGACCGGACCTCGCCGCTACTCTAATAAATGTATTAACCCCTAAAGCTAAGTCTAACCCTAACCCTAACACCCCCCTAAATTAAATATAATTTTAATCTAATGAAATAAATTAAATCTTATTAACTAAAGTATTCCTATTTAAAACTAAATACTTACCTGTAAAATAAACCCTAATATAGCTAAATATAACGAATAATTATATTGTAGCTATTTTAGGATTTATATTTATTTTACAGGCAACTTTGTATTTATTTTAACCAGGTACAATAGCTATTAAATAGTTATTAACTATTTAATGGCTACCTAGTTAAAATAATTACTAAATTACCTGTAAAATAAATCCTAACCTGTTACAATTAAACCTAACACTACACTATAATGAAATAAATTAAATAAATTACCTACAATTAAATAAACTAAACTAAATTACAAAACACAAACACTAAATTACAAAAAATAAAAAAAGATTACAAGAATTTTAAGCTAATTACACCTACTCTAAGCCCCCTAATAAAATAACAAAGCCCCCCAAAATAAAAAAATTACCCTACCCTAATCTAAATTACAAAAGTTAACAGCTCTATTACCAGCCCTTAAAAGGGCTTTTTGCGGGGCATGCCCCAAAGTAATCAGCTCTTTTGCCTGTAAAAAAAAAACACAATACCAACCCCCAACATTACAACCCACCACCCACATACCCCTACTCTAACCCAAACCCCCCTTAAATAAACTTAACACTACCCCCCTGAAGATCTCCCTACCTTGAGTCGTGTTCACCCAGCCGGGCACCGATGGACCAAAAGAGGACATCCGGAGAGGCAGAAGTCTTCATCCTATCCGGGCAGAAGAGGACATCCGGACCGGCAGACATCTTCATCCAAGCGGCATCTTCTATCTTCATCCATCCGACGAGGAGCGGCTCCATCTTCAAGACCTCCGGTGCGGAACATCCTCTTCCTTCCGACGACTACCGACGAATGAAGGTTCCTTTAAGTGACATCATCCAAGATGGCGTTCCTTCGAATTCCGATTGGCTGATAGGATTCTATCAGCCAATCGGAATTAAGGTAAGAAAATCTGATTGGAAAAAAAAAAATAAAAAAAAATGGGATGGGAGTGGGGGTGTGACGCTGTTACGTCAACACGCAATGGAGCACAGCGTAATCTCAGAGCGGCAGGGAATCTACAGCGGTGGAAAAAGCTGCGCCCGATGCCGACTCTGTGATTCTAAGGCTTACTGCGGAGTCTCCTTTGCGAGGAAGCTGGGGGTAGTGTGGTGGGGTGACCGCACAGGGGCTATCCTCCAGGAGCGCCGCGGGAGTGAGGCGGTGCCGTGGGTGACCACGTCAGTTGCAGTAAACAGTGTTGCAAGAAGGGTCCTGCGGCCAGAGTTTCTGTCTGCCGACCAACGCTGGGGCCTGCATGTGGGTGTTCCAGGAAGGGGTTTAGGACACCCGCACGGCACAGTATCTTTTACCCCCTATAACACTCAAATTAAGAAAAGGAAAGAACAAGAGGACAAGATGTACCTAACAACCTAAGAGAACCGAAAAGTAAGGAGCTAAAAGAAGGAAGAAGTGAAAGAAGGGGAGGTAGGAACTGTTTACTTATTTACTCTGTGTTTTTTTGCTGGGCTTTGGAGAAGATTGCTGCTTGTCCCCTCCCCTATCTCACCTATCCTTGTTGTCAAGGACTTACTGAGTTGAAAGTTTTCCGGTCTTGGTTCTGGCTGGCTTCTTATGTTCCCCTCCCCCTGTTTGGGGTAGTTAACAGCCTGGGGAAGTGTTGGAGATGCCAATAAGTTTGCATGGTTTTTTATCCCGATTGGATATTTGTCTGTTATTCCTACAATTACAAATTCTGTTAAAGGGGCTGACATCCTTTGACAGGGTATACACAAGGGTCTAAACAATAAGCGTAAGAAATCTAACAGGGACACATTATCTGTTGATATATATATGGATAAATACCTCACCTCACCAAAGATAAAACAAGCAGAGAAAAAAGTTAATAAACCTGCTAGCATAACCAGCTCCCCGAATAAATCTTTGAGAGAAGATAGGATCCCAGAAAGGATCCCAGATACTTCATATGCAGGAGAAATTGCAACTTTAGTATCTGCTTTAATTGGTCCAAAATTGGAAGAAATTAACACAAGGCTGGGTACAATCCTGGAAGAACTGAAAAACCATGCAGAAAGAATAAATGAAGCAGAACAGAGAATTTCAAATTGTGAAGATGCTCAAAATATACTTCAATTGCAGATGGAAAGCCTGATAAAGCAGAATCTATCTTTACTTACAAAAATTGATGACCTAGAAAATAGGACAAGGCGAAATAATCTGCGCCTAATTGGCATTCCCGAATCCTTATCTGCCCAGGAACTAAAAAAATTGGTGGAATATTCTATCCCAGAGATGCTGGGTTTAAACACGGGGGAGAACATCTTTATAACTGAGAGAATACACAGGATGGGAAGAGAAAGGGATCCATCAGCACTAAATGGTAGAAGACCACGGCCAGTTATAGTGAAGTTTTTAAATTTCCATGGAAAAAATGAAATGCTGAGAGCATACAGGAAGCAACAACCCCTGCAATACCAAGGAACAACGATCTTGCTCTTCCAAGACTTTTCTATTGAGACTTCAACGAAAAGGAAGCAATTTTCATCTATTTGCTCCCGCTTAGTGGCTGAAAATAGATTTTTTGCATTGCTGTATCCAGCCAGGCTTAAGATAAAATCTGGCACTGACTTTTTTTTCTTTGACTCCCCTGAATCAGCCCAGTCTTTCTTGGAGAATGAAGCAAAATAGGGAGAAATTGAATGAGAGTCCTCCTTCCATTTGATATTAGGGCTATGTGTATTTATGTACAAATGTTGTTTTTTTTTTTTTTTTTTTTGTTTATTGTGGTGTGTTTTGTGTTTTTTTTTTTTTTTTTCTCCCATTTATACAGTGAAACCTGTCATGGGGTATTTTTTTTTTCTTTCCCATTTATACAGTGAAATCTGTCATGGGGTATTTTCTTTTTTCTCTCTCCCATCTATACAGTATAACCTGTTATGGGATATCCCCCTTTTTTTTTTCTCTCTTTCTTCCCTTTCCCTTCAAAAAAGGGAGGGGGAGGAAAGAGAGGGAAAGATAGAGAAAAACTATTCACTAATGCACACAAATTTTTAGTAAGTAAGCACAAAATTTAATCGCATTAGGGTGTATTAAAAGATGCTAGTTATTTGTTGATACTAATGTACACAAATTTGTTAAGATAGATGAATAGGTTGTTTTTTATGGGTCAAAGTATGAGATTTTATTATTCAGCTATGCACATTAAATTATATAAGATTGAGAATTTGATATTTGATATTTGAACTTAGAACCACGGTAAAAGAAAGAGAAGAAGGGGGAAAGAGAAGAAAGAAGTTTATTACTTTCTTCTTATGTTTAGGGGTGTGTGTAAAAGGAATAGATTTATTATATAACCACTGATATTTATAGAAATATATTATGGAGATGTGTGAAAACACGTGGTTAGAACACAAACACTGAATAGTTTATTTTTGAGTATAGGAGGGTATGCAACTATTATATTTCTGTTTTTTTTTTTTGCTATTATTATTCCTTCTCTTCTTCCCCGTGTTCCCTCCTCCTCCTGAATGCCTCACTAGGCTTGATCTACTGCTCACTCATTCTTGTTGGGAGGAATGGTTAAAATCTTAACTTGGAACATAGGGGGGATTCACTCCCCAATAAAAAGAAAGGCAGTCATGAACCTTTTGGGTAAAAGGGATTTTGACATAGCTTGCCTACAGGAAACCCACCTATCTGATGTAGAGCATAGGAAAATTAAAGCTAGGTGGTTGGGAGAAACCTTATTTTCATCATATACAAGATCTTCCAGAGGGGTTATGGTTCTTTTCCACACAAGATTAGAATATAACATTTTAGACAAATTCATAGATAAGGAAGGGAGATATGTAATTATTAGACTCTTCATTCACAATGAAGAATATTTGTTGGTGAATATTTATGGTCCAAATATTCCTGATGAAGGGTTTTGGAATTTAATGGTAAAGAAAATGTTCAAATTTCCGAAAGCTAAGATTTTGATGACAGGGGATTTTAACATCACCCAGATTTCTTATCTGGATAGAAGGAAATTAGGGAATGATAACACTAAAATCAAAATTAAGTCCACACAATTGAAGTTTGAAAAAAGAATATTTAACCTACTCTACAATTCACTTAATCTGGTAGATATTTGGAGGATGTTAAACCCCAGTAGCTTAGAATACACATGCTGCTCCAAATCCCACAATACGCTCTTGAGATTGGATCTTTTCCTAATCTCAGACCTGTTAGTACCAAAGATTGAGAAATGCACTATTGGGGATTTTAGTTTGTCAGATCATGCTCCAGTTACTTTGGCTATTACAACGAAAAGGAAATTTTCGTATAATTCTTTCCTTTTTCCGGTTTACCTGCGAGACTCTATTGACTTTAGAACTTTCCTAGCCAAAACTTGGGATGATTTTAGAACATTTAATAGTCACTGCAGGGACAATATTTAGCTCTTTTGGGAAACAGCGAAAGCCTACCTAAGAGGGGAAATAGCTAGCTATGTGGCGAAAGCAAAGAAGGAGAAGGCGAGAAGAGACAAAGCCCACTCAGATAATGTGAGGGAATCTTATATTAAACTCTTGGAAAGACCCTGTAAGATAAATACCGAGAATTACTTTCAGGCCAAGAAAGAAAGAGAGACATTCCTCCTGGGCGAAGCACAGGTACTCCTGTATAAAAACAGTGCCAGATTTGCAAAATTTGGTAACAAAGTAGGTAAATTTATGGCTTCAATGTTCAAAAGACAATCCAGGAAGAAACCAATAGCAGCAATAAAGGTAAAAGATCAATTAGTTATAGAACAAGAGCAGATTTCACATCTTTTCCATGCTTTCTATTCTGATCTTTACTCATCTCAATGTCCGGATGCAGATACTATTAAAAAATTTCTGGATGGGATTTGTTTGCCCACAATTTCATCAGAAAGTTCAGATCTTCTGAATCAGCCAATAACAGAAAATGAGATCTATAAAATTATTGGCTCAATGGCGGGAGGGAAAGCTCCAGGCCCGGATTGCTTACCTATTGAGCTTTATCAAATACTGCGATTGGAGATAGGGCCAGTACTTCTCGAGCTATACAATGAATACTTTGGAACAGGTTCTAAGATCTCTGAGAACTTTAAGAGGGCTAATATAATTTTGATTCCAAAAGCCAACAAGGATCCAACAGATATGACCTCGTATAGACCTATTTCATTATTGGGACTAGATTATAAAATTCTGATGAAAATTATGGCGGAGAGGATGAAACCTCTAATGCCGGCGATTATCCATCAAGACCAGGCAGGGTTTGTTATAGGAAGAGCATCGGAGATGAATATACGGAAAATTTTACAGGTAATATGTCAATATGGGGGGGATCGATCTGCCCTGCCGGAGGCCTTCCTGCTATCCTTGGATGCAGAGAAGGCCTTCGACAGGGTGGAGTGGCCCTTTCTGATCAAAGTTTTGGAGAGATTTGGCTTTAAGGGATACTTTAAGGATTTTATTGACAAGATCTATACAAATGTTAAGGCTTCTATTCTGATCAATGACTCAATGTCAGATCTTTTTATCTTGACAAGAGGCACCCGTCAGGGTTGCCCGATGTCACCACTATTATTCGATCTTATAATGGAACCTCTGGCTATTAAACTGAGAGATTTATTGATCGGAATTAGTATAGGACAAACAAAACTTAAAACCGCCTTGTTTGCGGATGATCTTCTGTTATTTGTTGCCGAACCAAAAAGACAAATCAGTGTGATTATGGGGCTGCTTGAACAGCATGGTGAGGTTTCGGGCTACAGAACAAATTTCTCAAAGTCAAAAATTTTGTGGCTTAAAGAGAATCCTGGGGAAGTACATACTTTTCAATTTATAGAAACTAAAACCTTGGAGTATCTGGGCTTAAAAATTTCAGCTAATACAACAGACTGGTATAAAGACAATTTTGGTACAATACTAGGGGACAGCAGAAATAAATTAAAATCGTGGGCTTCACTTCCGGTATCGTTGTCGGGAAAAATTTCCCTCTTTAAGATGTTTATCATCCCTAAGATTCTATATACGTTAAGGATGCTTCCTTTCTTGATAAATAGAAACGATTTAAATCTTTTCAACCAATCATTAAAGTTGTTCTTATGGAGTGGGAGAAAACCAAGGTTGAAATTAACTAAATTATACCAGCCCTACAATAAAGGGGGACTGGCGCTCCCTAACTTAGAACGCTACAACCAGGCGGCAATTTTACTCTTCCCTCTTGATTGGCTAACAAGGTCTTTCTTATACTCCGAAGAATCTATAGAAAATCAAGCTTGCTTGCCGCTATCTTTAAATTATATACTATGTGCTACAAATAGAGAGCTAGGTACGAGTTTTTTGTCACACCCCTTGTACAGAGACATAATAAAAGTATGGAGAAATCTGTCTACCAGTATTGGTGTGAGCCATAATATCTCAAAATGGATGCCGATAAGTGGTAATCCTTATTTCCCCCTAGGTAAATCTGATATCTTTAAGAAATGGTCACCAGAGAGACCACTAGTAGTGAACGATTTTTACAATTACAACACAAATAAGGTGTGCACATTCGATTGGTTTCAAGAAAAATTCCCTGAAGCACAAAAGAAACATATGTTTTATTTTCTACAAGTTAAAGGTTATATCTTTAAACTGATTAGGCTAGCTCCTCAACTATGGAAAAGACATCCTTTAATTGATGTTGCTAAAGTTAGAAAGGGTCTGCTATCTTTCATATACAAACTTTTGCTGTCTTTAGATGAAAACTCAGCATTAACAGAACTGGTATCTTATTGGACACCAGTGGTTGATTCTCCTAATCTGGAAAAAATACTATTGAAAAGTTTAATTACCACCCAAAAGCTACTTCCTTCATCTTACCATAGAGAAATCCAATTCAGACTATTACATAGGGATTATTTTATTCCACGTAGAGTGGCTAAATGGAATAAAAATGTGCTTAATTGCTGTTCTAAATGTCACTTGACCGATCCAGATTTAACTCACTTAATATGGAATTGTCCGAAATTAAACCAATTCTGGAAGAAAGTAGAATTTTTTTTCTTCACTATATTTAAAAGGAAAATTTACTTAACTAAGGAATCTATTTTTTTTTCTCTCTTTCACTCTTCTTGGGATAGAGATATTAATTTTCTGGTGGTAGCATTAACAATTATTAGAACACTTATTTTTAGATATTGGATTATGGTTAAAGTTCCGTCAATAACGGAAGTAAGGAAATTACTATTAGATGCAGTAATGAAAGCGGCTTATGACATTAAAATAGGAGGGAACTCAGGGGAAAGGTTCTGTAATATCTGGAAGTTTTTTGTTTGTTCTCAGGGCAATAACTTCACACAGCGAATAGAACAAATTATAAACATTAAGTTAAATTAGGTCTAGTGTTTGGCTGAGTGGGAAGGAGGGACACGGGCGGATTTAGAGAAGGTCTTATAATATAATTTTTTTTTGTTTGTTTGTTTGTTTGTTAGCTTGTTTGTTTGTTTTTGTTTGTCATTTGTTGGTTTTGCTCAAAGGGATCGTATAGGAGGGTTAAAGTATTATGCATATATGGAGTCAGTATGTAATTGATGCTAGTATACTTTTTTCTGTTGTTTTCTTCTGCCTTTTTTGTATTGTTTTCCTTTTTACCTTGATGTATAGAAACTTACTGAACATATTTAACATGTTTTATATATATTGTTATACTAAATAAAAATATTAATAAAAAAGAAAATCTGATTGGCTGATTGAATCAACCAATCAGATTCAAGTTCAATCGGATTGGCTGATCCAATCAGCCAATCAGATTGAGCGCGCATTCTATTGGCTGTTCCGATCAGCCAATAGAATGCAAGCACAATCTGATTGGCTGATTGGATCAGCCAATCCGATTGAACTTGAATCTGATTGGCTGATTCAATCAGCCAATCAGATTTTCTTACCTTAATTCCGATTGGCTGATAGAATCCTATCAGCCAATCGGAATTCGAGGGACGCCATCTTGGATGACGTCACTTAAAGGAACCTTCATTCGGCGGTAGTCGTCAGAAGGAAGAGGATGTTCCGCGCCGGAGGTCTTGAAGATGGAGCCGCTCCTCGTCGGATGGATGAAGATAGAAGATGCCGCTTGGATGAAGATGTCTGCCGGTCCGGATGTCCTCTTCTGCCCAGATAGGATGAAGACTTCTGCCTCTCCGGATGTCCTCTTTTGGTCCATCGGTGCCCGGCTGGGTGAACACGACTCAAGGTAGGGAGATCTTCAGGGGGGGTAGTGTTAGGTTTATTTAAGGGGGGTTTGGGTTAGAGTAGGGGTATGTGGGTGGTGGGTTGTAATGTTTGGGGGTGGTATTGTGTTTTTTTTTACAGGCAAAGAGCTGATTACTTTGGGGCATGCCCCGCAAAAAGCCCTTTTAAGGGCTGGTAATAGAGCTGTTAACTTTTGTAATTTAGATTAGGGTAGGGTAATTTTTTTATTTTGGGGGGCTTTGTTATTTTATTAGGGGGCTTAGAGTAGGTGTAATTAACTTATAATTCTTGTAATCTTTTTTTATTTTTTGTAATTTAGTGGGGTTTTTTTGTAATTTAGTTTAGTTTATTTAATTGTAGGTAATTGTAGGTAATTTATTTAATTTATTTAATTATAGTGTAGTGTTAGGTTTAATTGTAACTTAGGTTAGGATTTATTTTACAGGTAATTTAGTAATTATTTTAACTAGGTAGCTATTAAATAGTTAATAAGATAGAAGATGCCGCTTGGATGAAGATGTCTGCCGGTCCGGATGTCCTCTTCTGCCCAGATAGGATGAAGACTTCTGCCTCTCCGGATGTCCTCTTTTGGTCCATCGGTGCCCGGCTGGGTGAACACGACTCAAGGTAGGGAGATCTTCAGGGGGGTAGTGTTAGGTTTATTTAAGGGGGGTTTGGGTTAGAGTAGGGGTATGTGGGTGGTGGGTTGTAATGTTTGGGGGTGGTATTGTGTTTTTTTTTACAGGCAAAGAGCTGATTACTTTGGGGCATGCCCCGCAAAAAGCCCTTTTAAGGGCTGGTAATAGAGCTGTTAACTTTTGTAATTTAGATTAGGGTAGGGTAATTTTTTTATTTTGGGGGGCTTTGTTATTTTATTAGGGGGCTTAGAGTAGGTGTAATTAACTTATAATTCTTGTAATCTTTTTTTATTTTTTGTAATTTAGTGGGGTTTTTTTGTAATTTAGTTTAGTTTATTTAATTGTAGGTAATTGTAGGTAATTTATTTAATTTATTTAATTATAGTGTAGTGTTAGGTTTAATTGTAACTTAGGTTAGGATTTATTTTACAGGTAATTTAGTAATTATTTTAACTAGGTAGCTATTAAATAGTTAATAACTATTTAATAGCTATTGTACCTAGTTAAAATAAATACAAAGTTGCCTGTAAAATAAAAATAAACCCTAAAATAGCTACAATATAATTATTCGTTAAATTGTAGCTAGATTAGGGTTTATTTTACAGGTAAGTATTTAGCTTTAAATAGGAAGACTTTAGTTAATAATAATAATAATTTATTTAGTTAGATTAAAATTATATTTAATTTAGGAGGGTGTTAGGGTTAGGGTTAGACTTAGCTTTAGGGGTTAATACATTTATTATAGTAGCGGCGAGGTCCGGTCGGTAGATTAGGGGTTAATACTTGAAGTTAGGTGGCGGCGATGTTAGGGAGGGCAGATTAGGGGTTAATACAATTTATTCTAGGGTTTGCGAGGCGGGAGTGTAGCGGTTTAGGGGTTAATACATTTATTAGAGTAGCGGCGAGGTCCGGTCGGCAGATTAGGGGTTAATAAGTGTAGGTAGGTAGCGGCGACGTTGGGGGGGCAGATTAGGGGTTAATAAATATTATGTAGGTGTCGGCGATGTTAGGGGCAGCAGATTAGGGGTTCATAGGGATAATGTAGGTGGCGGCGGTGTGCGGTTGGCAGATTAGGGTTTAAAATTTTTTTATTATAGTGGCGGCGATGTGGGGGGACCTCGGTTTAGGGGTACATAAGTAGTTTATGGGTGTTAGTGTACTTTGTAGCACAGTAGTTAAGAGCTTTATAAACCGGCGTTAGCCCAGAAAGCTCTTAACTACTGACTTTTTTTTGCGGCTGGAGTCTTGTCGGTAGAGGGTCTACCGCTCACTTCAGCTAAGACTCTAAATACCGGCGTTAGGCAGATCCCATTGAAAAGATAGGATACGCAATTGGCGTAAGGGGATCTGCGGTATGGAAAAGTTGCGGCTTGAAAGTGAGCGTTAGACCCTTTCCTGCCTGACTCTAAATACCAGCGGCCGGCCAAAAGCAGCGTTAGGACCCCTTAACGCTGCTTTTGACGGCTAACGCAGAACTCTAAATCTAGCCGAATGAGTTTTCCCTTGATACCTACTACAGAGTATGAAATGTATTGGAACATGTTCCTTCATTTTTATTTTTGCTTTAGAAATAGCTGATATTGCTCAGTAAAATCATCACCTATTATTTTCAAGGGCATGCCCTTATAAAAGGCAGAGTCTGCAGGTAACGCAGACCTGCTTATGCTATCTCTTTCTAAACACACTATCTAATAGGTATTGAAATGCTAAAGGACCAGTGAATACAGGAGATTTGCATAATCCTCTAATGCATGATAAAAACACAATGTAACAGCACTTAGTATGAACTTCAGATGAGTAGTAGATTTTGTTCTGACAAATGTCAAAGTTATGTCTATTTCCACTCCTCCTGTATCATGTGACAGCCATCAGCCAATCACAAATGCATATACGTATATTCTGTGAATTCTTGCACATGCTCAGTAGGAGCTGGTGACTCAAAAAATGTAAATATAAAAAGACTGTGCACATTTTGTTAATTAGAGTAAATTGTAAAGTTGTTTAAAATTGCTGCTCTATCAGAATCATGAGTGGTTGATTTTGACTTGAGCTTCCCTTAATTATGGTTAGTGTTCACTGAGCACGTCAGCTATTTAAGATAGTAAAATCTATCTGTCTCTCCTTTACCCAACACTGGAAGGCTAATTAGTACTATTGTCTCCTGTTTACATAGCCTTTCTACAAATAATAAATATGTATTCGTATTTTCTGTATTGGTGGCAATTTGGGGCATAATAAGCTATTTCAAATAACAAAATAAAAGTAACAGAGCTATTTGCAAACAATTAAATACATCTCAGATAAAATGGACCATTAGGAACAAGTTAATGGCAGAGAAAGTACAATATCCCTTTAAGTATGTTTATCTTATCTCCTCTGCTGTGGTCAATTAGGGGAAGATATAACTGAATCAAGCAAACACTGTGCAGCCTGTATGAGGGTCAAGAACAGCAATATAGAGCCCCTGGGGGTAGTGGAAGAACTACATTTTTGTTAGATTTAAATAATTTGAAGATCAGTCAAAATAAACAATGAAAGTGCTATAATCTCTTTGCCAGATTACAAGTGGAGCGGTATTTAGCGCTCAGGCATGAGTGCTAATACCTCTGAAAATAAACTTGTGGGATAACGTGTGTATTACTTGTTGAAAGTAAAAAGTTAGTGCGCAAGCAAACACGACTCGTTCTAACTGTAGGACTTCAAATACTGCAAATGTGCTAACTTCTCTCCATAGACTTCAATAGAGAGTGCAATTTAAAAAACAGCTATCACTCACGAGCTAACTCCACACCGCATTCAACCTACAGTGAGTAATAAGTATTTTACATACCTAGGTTCTTCACATAGGATAAAATGTTCTTTTTATTTTATAAATATTTATTTTATTTGTAAAATACAGTATACGTATATATATATATAGAACATTCTCCCCCATTGGCTGCACAAATATACATGTTCAGCTAGCTCCCTGTAGTGCATTGCTGCTCCTTTAATAAAGGAGACAAAGAGAATAAAGAAAATTTAAAACAGAAGTAAATTGGAAAGTTGTTTAAAAATGTCATGCTCTATCTGAAGCATGAAAGAAACATTTTGGATTTCTTATCCCTTTAATTAATTTCACAAAAAATAAATTTGAATGGTCGTCATAAACATGCAAACAATGCTCTAATGTGTTTTATTATTGCACTATTGCTTGGGGTTAAACACATAGTTAAAGTCAGCTCAAGAGCAGCACTACACTACAACGACCAATCCAAACACATCTGATGAGTCAATGAAAAGAGGCATATGTGTGTAGGCAGCAATCACCAGCTATCACCAGTAGTCCCTTGCTTCTCCCAGATCTACCTAGGTATGATTCTCAACAGAGGATTCCAAGAGAAAAAAGTATATTTGAAACTAGAAGTAAATTAAAAGTATCTTAAAATTGACTGCATTTAAGTTAATTTTGACATGTATGCCCCTTAAAGGGACAGTCTAGTCAAAATCATGATTCCGATAAGTCATGCAATTTTAAACAACTTTCCAGTTTACTTTTATCATCAAATTTGCTTTCTTTTCTTGGTATTCTTTGTTGAAAGCTAAACCTAGACAGGTTCATATGCTAATTTCTAAGCCCTTGAAGGCCGCCTCTTATCTAAGTGCATTTTGACAGTTTTTCACAGCTAGACAGCACTAGTTCATGTGTGCTATATAGATAACATTGTGCTCATTCCCGTGGAGTTACCTAGGAGTCAGCACTGATTGGCTAAAATTCAAGTCTGTTGAAAAAAACTGAAATAAGGGGCAGTTTGCAGAAGCTTAGATACAAGATAATCACATAGGTAAAAACTTTATTAATATAACCGTGTTGGTTATGCAAAACTGGGGAATGGGTAATAAATGGTTTATCTATTTTTTTAAACAGTAACAATTCTGGAATAGACTGTTCCTTTAATAAGAATAAATGTTAAACGAAAAACGTTAACATTAACATTAAAATTATTGGGTACTTCACCCTAAATGACTGCAATCTGACCTCAATATGAGTTAAGATGGCACCAAATAAAATTTGTAAAAACAAAAAAAAAGACAGGAACAAAAATATGACACTATGCTTTGGGGCAAATTTGAACTGTTACCTTTACTAAAACTAATTTAAGAAAAGAAATAGTGGCGCCTTCCTGATCAAATTTAATCCATGTGCTATATTTTTCAAAGCATGGAGATTTCTAAAGTGAATGACACGTTCTAATAAGGAACTGCCAAACTCCCTGGCTACAACTTATGCCAGTAAAATTCAGCACTTGCAAAAGTAACAGCTATAATCCTGCTAGTCGCATATCTTTTAACTAGATCTTCACACGTCATTTATAGACACAACATCCTGCAAGACTTTATTTTACAACACGTACAATATCTAGAAGATTCCAAATTTAGGATAAAACACTTCACATAGGTTAGACGGCTATTATTTGTTTTCTCTGCTGCATCTAAAAGAGGGTATTTTACAATGTATTTAGAGCATTCTTATGACTTTTGTGGGCGCTAGGCACTATTGTCTTAGTGGGCCCCTTTCTCCATAAAAATAAATAAAAAAAATAAACATTATATTTTAAGACTACATTGGTATAAGGATTCATTTCTTAATTCAGTTTGTGAATGAGCACAGCGCAGCATTCACAATAGGGATGGGTGAATGTGTAAACAATTTGCCATCTGGCCATTGAATTGTATTGTATAAAAATGAATTCAATTGTTTTTTTATATTTGATCATTTTAATTAGATTATATTAAAAGATTATCATTGGAATTATTGAAATTGAAATAGTGTTTTAATATCATTATGAATACTATTTCGATTGCAATGCATTTGAAATCGAAAGTAAAAAAAAAAAAAACTACTGTACTGTATTAGAATTCTGAATTGAAATAAAAAATCATTTACTTACAATAGGATTGGATCATCGAAACGAATAAACAAATGTTCATTAACATTAGAAAATTAGAATTTGCTGAACGATTGTTAGAATGCTGGCCAAACATTCAAAATTTGAATGTGTAAAAATGCGTTTTTATTTTTTGGATATTGCAAAACATTCGGCCATCCCTATTCACACAACGTGCTGGTTTCGTGTTTTAACTCAGCACATTGTTTTTATGTTTGATAGCCACATGGCTGATAAAGGACATTGGCTGTCAAGCACATAAGCTCATACGCTGCAGAGCATATGGCAAAGTGTAACGTCAATGCAACTAGTCTCTAACATAATTGTTGAATGCTATTTTTTTATTAGAATGTATTATGGCTCAATAATCTAAAGCTCTGGGCTTGTGAGAGTCTCTAAGGAATCTCGCCAGTACTATAAAGCCCCTAATTCTCTAAAGGCAGTTTTTACCTAGAAAACAGTATGTCTCGCAAAGAGGGATTCCCTGCCTTTAAGTGTGTGAAGATGATACATACATTACAACAGGGCTAACAAAAATCATTATTTTAAAATTAAAAAAATTAACTAATGAAATAAAAATATAAAGCAAAAATTGTTTAATTACATTAAAAAGTGTAACAAAGTTATTCTGCAAAAATCATATTTTATGAAAAAAAATAAATTCATATTGAAATTATGCAGAAAAAAACCTTTAAAAGCTATTTACGGAACACAGTAGAAATGGTATTTAAACTACATTGTACCTGCAAAAAAACTCTGTTAAATTCGTATTCAAAGTGTATTATTTTTCTTATTTTAAAATGAGTTTCCCTCTGCTAGTGGACTGAACATGGGTGTTTCGTCGAAGTAGGTCTGCCGTTTCCTATAAATATTTTCTCCCAAACTGAAAAGTGGTGAGATTGTGTCAAAATATTAAAAAAAACTTCTCTGAAAATTAAATTATTTTACCTGGGTTGCAAAATTTAAAAATATTAAGCACATAATAAAATATTTGTAAAAATTTGAAAAACATATTTTCTGAAGATTTACAGCAGTAAGGCAACATTATATAATTAAAAATGAAAGATTTATCTAAATCACTGTGTCTCAATTCCAGTCTTTAGGACCCTTGACAGGCCAGATTTTCATATCTGAACTAGAGCACAGCTGATCAGTAAACAAGATTATTAATCTGCTCTCACCCATCAGCTGATTATTTCCCCTGTGCTCTAGTTCAGATATCATAAAAATCTGTCTTGTTAGGGGTCCTGAGGAGAACCACTGATCTAAATAGTATCAGAGTAATACACCCTCTCCAGCACATTTTGTTTAAATGAAATTGATACTCCAGAACTAGTAAACTAATAAAACAAGAATGTTTCTTTTTTAAAAATGGCTTACATTGCTGTCCACTAGGGATAGGGCATTGTGCTGGAAGTGCAATTCATTTGGTAAAATGAATAGTCCTGTGGACATTTGTTTTGGAGAATTGAATGTTGATAAGAAGGAAAATCCATTAAAATTTGGTAATTGCATGTTTTTTCCGGGTTTTGAATGTTCATAATTAGATTGAATACCCACATTCGAAATTTTGAATGTAACATTCGATTTAACAAATACTATTCGGAAGTTCAATAGTTCATATGGTAGGGAATGTAGTAAAATGATATTTAATAGACACAAACATGTTAAAGTCAATTTTTCTATTTTGAATATTGCATAATTTGAATAATACATTTAAACTGAGTATTAGAAATACTATTACAAATATATCTGTTCAAATTTTTCTAATTTGAATATTGCATAATTGGAATCTAATTATTTGAAAAATTTGAATAGAATATTACATTTAAAGATAGCACTAGAAATACTATTACATTAAACAAATGTTAGAATGTTGGATAAACTTCCAAAATTCAAAACGAATGAACAAATGTATTAAAATTAGTTTAATTCTTTGACTGTTGCAAAACATTTGCTAACCCCTACTGCTATGGTAAATCTGCATAATAGTCAATGAAAATCAATCCAACTAACCAGTACTGCAAACTTTATATTTCTGTTTCAAAATCAATCATTTTTAATTGTAACTATTAAGAAAAATAAGACATTTTTTTGTTTCTGTGCTTGTGAGATGCATCCACCATTAGAATAGTTGGCATTCTGCTTTTCATCCAATGTGTAATCAGTCCCTAGGGTTCAGTAACGCACAGACATGCACTTCCTGTTAGATTGAAACTCAAAACAAACAGCTTCAACCTATCCTTTTTTTCCATTTAATAAAATATTTTAACAAGTTTAAAAAGCGCACTTTCATATACAGTACATGATATAAATCTTTACAATTTAGATTACCTTTAGATTACAATTTAGATTACCAGCGCTACGGAATTTGGCAGCGCTATACAAATAAATGATAATAATAATAATAATGATGAAGTTAAATGATAATGCATAATGCTTGCTTCCTTTTATGCTGATTTTGTACATCTTCCTCTGGATGTCTTAAATATCTCTTATTGAAGCAATGTATCTGTGTGCTTTGAGACTAAAATGCTTATTTTATTAATGTTTCAGAGCAAAGTTCAAGTTACTTTATTGATCTTTGAGAAGAGCAGATTTATTGTAGTCTGCGATAAATTTTAATAGACTGTCAAGGGAATGCATCATAACTATTAACGTTTCATGCTGAATTGTCTCATACATCAGTTTTACATTACAGACATGAACAAGATTTTTTATTTTAAATCTCAATAAAACAATTGTGCAATTGAAGAACACTTGCTTATATTTGTTAATGCGTATACCAGCTTACAAAGACTAAATATATATATATTGCTACTAGGCTAATTAGTCTTGAGCATGCTGAACATTAGTTCACAAAGACCAAAAAAAGCTGAGAATTCTAGAAACTAATCTAAAGCTATGAAAACATCTTACAAACCATTGTATTGGACTTTCTCCACTGATAGGAATGACTATCAGATAAAATGTAACATTTAAAAAAAATAAAAAAATCTTCCTATTATCAAATTTATTTCACTGTCTTGGTATCTTTTGTTGAAAAGCAGGTAGCTAGGCTCAGGAGCATGTACGCATCTGGAGCATTGTATAGCAGCAGTGTATGTACAAACTGAGGCCATACAGTTTTCTAGAAACACGCTTTCTATATATCTAGGTATGATATTCAACAAAGAATACCCTAAGGGCTCAGTTTACTAAGGGCTGGACAGACAGAGGAGGACACCTCTGTCCGCCCGACATCTTGACTAGCGGGCAACAATATGCTGCCTGTATTTAACCTTGCACATTTCGCTGCTGATCACCACTGCTTTTTAACTCTCGGCTGCAGGCTCACACAAGCTATTGCAGCTTTTTAAATGGAGCCCTATGAATAAAGCAAATTTGGTAAACAGGAAACTTTTTTAAAACTGTATGCTCTATCCGAACCATGAAATAAATATTTGGGGCATTCCAAAATGTTAATAGAATAATAAAATAAAACATTATATTAACATTGATAATAAAAGTATTAGTCTTATGCATTTCACTTAAAGGGACACTGAACCCAAATTTTTTCTTTCATGATTCAGATAGAGCATTCAATTTTAAGCAACTTTCTAATTTACTTCTATTATCAAATTTTCTTCGTTCTCTTGCTACCTTTATTTGAAAAAAGGGCATCTAAGCTAAAGAGCCAGCACATTTTTGGTTCAGACCCATGGAAAGCACTTGTTTATTGGTGCTGTCCAACCAGCAAGGACAACCCAGGTTGTTCACAAAAAATGGGCTGGCATCTAAACTTACATTCTTCCTTTTCAAATAAACATACCAAGAGAATGAATAAAATTTAATAAAAGGAATAAATTAGAAAGTTGCTTAAAATTGCATGCTCTATCTGAATCATGAAAGAAAAAAATTGGGTTCAGTGTCCCTTTAATTCCATGGCCACACACCTGTTCAGAGAAGCGGGCATTGTCATGGTTTACTTTATGTTCTATTAATACATGAGTGTCTTGTTATACTATGTCTAAGTACGTTTTAACTCCCTTAAAAGGGTTAAACACATCAGATAGATTACAAGTGTAGCACAATCAATAGATCTGGGTGCGCTATATTGAGCTCGGACTCATGCTATGAATAATGCACAATCTGGAATTACAAGTGGATGGTTAGAAACTAGAGGATCATAATGTGAGCAAAACCTTTTCACATGCCCTATACATTTATTGCATAGTGCAGAGAACGCTTTGAGCTTGCTTTTTGTGCTTGTGTTACAAATGGTGAATTAAGTGTTGTGCGCAAGTGCAATCCAAAATACTGCTGTGTAATTTAGTGCTTTTTTGAGATCTGAAGTAAATTATTATTACCAATAGTGCAGCACAAAACTACTTGAAGAATCCACTACTTGTGCACCATTGGCTTAGGACGCGGTCAACTTAGCCCAATAGCAGAAATCCAACATAAATTTTAGTCTATTATGTCAGGGATGTAGCGCACCCTGTCTATAACTTTGGACTTGTAATATGAAAGCAAAAACAGAAATATTGATTGCACTTGAGTGATGTTAAAGGAAAATGAAAGCCAAATTATTTATTTAATGATTCAGATAGAGCATTCAATTTTAAACAACTTTCTAATTTACTTCTATAATCAATTTTTCTTCGTTCTATCAAGGCATTCTGGAGCAAAATGTACTACCCATTGTCTGAAAGCTGTGTCTTGTTGCAAGTCATGGTTCCTCCAGCAGGATAATGACTCAAAACATATCTCAAAAAGCACCCAAGAATGGATGAGAAGAAAATATTGGACTGTCCCAAAAATGGTCTTTTTTTAGTCCAAATCTGAAACCCATCGAACATCTGTGAAAAGAGCTGAAACTCGCAGTTGGGAAAAGGCACCCATAAATCTGAGAGAACTGGAGCAGTTTGCGCAAGAAGAGGGGGACAAAATCCAATTAGAAAAGTGTAAAAATCATTCAGAGCAACATAAAGTGCTTGATTGTAGTTATTGTCTCCAAATTATGTGCTACAAAATATTAAGTTCAGTACCAATATTTTTGTCTGTGCCATTCTCATTTGTTTTATTGTTTAACCCCTTCACTGCCAGGACTTTCAGAGAAGAGCTTGCTTTAAATAGTGGAGAATTTTAGCACAGCTTTGCCATGGTTTTTTGGTTATTAGAAGGCCGCTAACTGCAGCTGCGCACCACACTTCTATTATTCCTGACAGTGAAGGGGTTAATCAGTTAGCTTGTAAGGTTAATTTTAGCTTTAGTGTAGAAATTACCCTCCCCCCTGACACTTTCAACTGAATCCCTACCTGATCCCTCCCTAACAGCTTTCTTCCCTCCCTCACCCCCCACTGGTCATCACCATCTTAGCTACTGGCACACAGTCTACCAGTATAAAGATTTAAGGATTTTTTTTTTTTTTTACTAAATATTTTTTTTATATTTTCTGCAGTGTAGGATCCCCCTTACTCTGCAACCTCCCTGATCCCTCCCAAATAGCTCTCTAAACCCCCCCCCCCTCTAACTAGTGCCTACCATCTTAGGTACTGGCAGCTATCTGCCAGTACCTATAAAATATATATATTTTTTTTATATCAAATGGTTTTTTTTTTTACATCTTCTGTAGTGTAGTGGTCCCCCCTCCCATGATCCTTATTAGTTACAGCCCCCCACACCCCATCCTATCTTTTTTTCTGTAGCATAGTGCCCCTGCCCTCCCTCTCCCTTTATTTTTTATTTTCCATGTGTAGGGCCCTCCACCTCACTCCCCAATCCTCCCTCCCCGTTTTGCTGCTGGACTGCCCTCCTGCCTCCCAGATTCCCTCCCACACCTCCCACCAGAACCAGCAGATGATTGTTACAGACACATAGTGTCCCAGTCTGTAACTATCTGGCATCTGTCCTCATATGAAACCGGAGCACTGATCGTGCTCTGGTTCCATATGCAGACAGATGCCCGGAGCTTAACAGCCGAGACTGCTGGAACTTTCTGCAGCTCAGACGTATATATATATGATAGAATGGTTACCTAAGCGCCAGTGAACACCTATAAGCCTGGAAAAGGTGATCCCTAGCTATCACCAATAAGATACAATAATAAGAATAAGAGTGAACCAGGCGCCAGCTAACGGAGGCTAGGTGAGGTAGTTTAAAATACAACAATTTATTACATTCAATGTTTAACAACAATATACAGAATTTCTTAATCAATAAATATATAAAAATCATGGATCCATGACAGTATAAAACAATGTGCATATACAAAAAGACAATGTTCAAACACAGATGACGGTGTATTTGCAGAGAATTACACTTCTGACAGTACAATTGCAGATAATATATTTAAAAAATTGTTGATTATTAAATGTCTAAGATAAAATTCTGTTGGAGTCCGGTGGTCTTGATTCAGTACTGAAAAATGTGATCTTAAAAATACATCCAATAAGTTCCTAAAATTAAGTGTTGTATCCAAATGAAGAAAAATTGTGATTTATGTGACCCAAAACAATGACTTCAAGTAACTTGTCCCAAAAATAAGTGCAATTTTTACAAATCAAGTTGATCCAGCCTATATTCAAAGGATAGTGGAAAAATATAGTAAAAAATCGTGAAAATTAATTGACAAATTCAAAAATATGCCAGTGAATCCAAAAATCAAAAAATATCAATAAAAATCGAAGAAATAGTCAATAATGATCTTTCAACAAAGGTGTGTAGAGAACAATAAAAACAAAAATCAAAAATAGAAATTCAAAAGTTAATAAAACCAATGGTGTTCACTATGTGCCAATATCTCTTTATCCGACAAAGGAAATGTTGAGACTGGTAGTCTCCTGGGATTTAGAGAGTTTATTCACCAACAAAATGCATAAAAATATCCTGTGGAAACAAAAAATAAATCCAATGTGTAGTACATAAAACAATAATGGACTTCAATGAAATCAGGCTTACCAATGCTGGTCTACGCGTTTCGGCCCTGCTAGGCCTTTATCAAGACTGATTTCTAGTAATCACTGATAGCCTTTTATACCAACTGACCGGATGTATTGATTGTAAGCTAACTTCCGGTTTCGTTGTGTTTATACTGCTATAATATAAAGAATCATGTTCTTTATAATATGCATTCTAAAATCTTGTAAATACATAATTAGTATTTGTATGATGAGTACAAACTGTTCGCTAAATAACAGTAGTCTATTAAATATCTCATACCTCCGTATTATGGTGACGTCACTTCCGGTCGGACAATGTTGCCGCATATCTCGGCACTTTATAGATTAATTAGTGGATTGAGTTATACCCATAGATATGAGTTTGCTAATAGCTACATACTTTATTTGAGGTACTCATATTTATGTGTCCGATTTCGTGATTGGTCGAATATCGGCACACAGTTGCAATCCAAAACCTAGTGAAACCTAGCAAAATCGGACACATAAATATGAGTATATATACGTCTTTTTGGGCTAAGGGGTAAAATAAATATTTGAAATCATAAATCAAAAGTGAAGTTTATGTTCTATTTCATTTGGAATAAAAAAATGGCTTCTACTTGCGTATTCTAGTCCAGACTGTGTTTCCTTGATGCTCTCATACTCCACTTATCCTCATATAGCCCATCCTACTAACCTCAGTATGACCTATCCACTTGGGGGTCATGCAACCCTTTCTTCAATTCTTTCATACAGGGTTTCTCTATTAATTAATTTATTTCTTCTTCACCAGAATATCACATCACAAACATTTATCTAATTAATCCTGTATCCACCAGAATAGCCCACCTTAATACTTTATTATATTAATTATTACCTACCATAACACATTACAATAATAATACATCACTACACTCCAATCTGATTCTTGATACTGAAATTATCATACTTCAAGGTTTTCCCCCACAGAACTTTCAAAGAGGCTTCCCCCAAAGGAACCTTCTGCAAATCCCAAGCCAGTGCCAGACCCCCCAACCTCCTGTTTCTTTTATGGTGTCATGGAATACTTTATAGCAATATTTTTATAACTATCGTAATACCCTCACCTTTTCTGGTTCATGATCTCAGGGCTGTGTGCACTGTGTAGTTGCCTGATTGTTAGTTTGTGATGGTGTACTATAATGACCCATAGTAGTTTGGTTAGTACTTTATTTGAAGAAAAAAATGAATCCCAAGCACTAACCAACATTTTTCAGTGCTAAGAAGCAGCACAACCCATAAATCAAAGTAACACTACTTTTATTTAAATGTCCATAAAGCAAATTCTGTAACTTACAAATGTTGCAAATCAAATAGCTGGTTCAGGCAATTTTCAGCATTTTTAATATCATATTTGACAGGTTTTACGTTGGAAATTTACAAATTATACAGTAGTTACTGAAACCCCCCCACTTTATTATGCAATTAGAAGTTTGCCCTCAGTAGTGCATTGCTTCTTCTGAGACTATCTAGGTATGCTTCTCCTCAAAGGATACCAAGAGAAGAAACCAAATTACATAAAAGAAATAAACTGGAAAGTTATTTAAAATCTCATGCTCTATCAGAATCATGAAATAAAGAATTTGATTTTACTGACTCTTTAAATATTTAAATGTAGGCACAATTTAATTCCAACTGAAACAAAATATTATGGTTTTTAAATGTAGTGGGCAATGCATATTTCCTTATAATTGTTATATTTCTTTTTGCAGCAAGATTGAAGCAAAGGATGTCGGTTACACATAATAACATAATGAGTTCTCAAGCAGTGGTTTGGCTTATTAGTGAAAAACATTAAATATAACTTTATACAAAAATATCACTGGATGCAGATATACCATGAGCTCAAAATCAGTGTTTAATTCACAGTGAGACTCGGAGAGGAGTAACAGGAAGAGAGCAAAGGAACCACACAATAGCTCTCCCTTCCTGCACCATAGAGATGAGAAAGAGAAAGGCAATATCACAAAAATCACTAAGTACCTCCCTCATAATATACAGATCAAAACATTCATTAAAATACAAAATATAGGCCTCAGTGGCTTCACAAAAAATAAAATTGTAGCCACCAATCAGCAAGCGCTACCCAGGGTTCTGAACCAAAAATGGGCCGGCTCGTATGCTCACATTCCTGCTTTTTCAAATAAAGATACAAAGAGAACAAATACAAATTGATAATGAGTAAATTAGAAAGGTGCTTAAAATTGCATGCTCTTTTTGAATCATGAAAGAAAAATATTTGTTGAGTATCCCTTTAAAACCTTTTGAGTGCTAAGCTGAATTCTATATTTTTCTGTTTTTTACTATTTAAAAAAACCTTTTTTTAAAACTTTTTTATTTTTTCCCCCCAGATCCCCAAGACTTATACCATTGGAAAGGTTAAGCAATTACCTTTCCAATGGTGGGTCTTGGGGGTTTCTAAGCAGCATGCCCCCTTTCCCTATACTTTGTATGGACAATTTTAAATAAAGTTGCGCAGTGACGTCATCACATCATTGCGCGTGACGTCACCACACGTAACGGGAAGCCCCGGCAATGCCTGTCACTATGCAGGCCCAATCGCCGGGGTAGGAGCTGGTGGGGGCCCCCAGATTGGAAAAAAGTAGTTGAGTGCTAATGACGGCTCTGAGCCGTCATTAGCACTCAAGGGGTTAAGTGAAACATTTGATCTCCATAATAAAAAATTCAAATATTAATTTTGTCTGTTCTTTTATATATAATGATAATTTTGTTCATTATTGCGAAGGTATACGATAAAGGAATGATATTCCAGCCTAAGAAAATACAAATTTATACAGCCTGAGCTAGATTCAATTCTTCTTTTTTTTAATCCTACGCAGCATCTATGTTAAAAAAAACAGCTCACAAATTCTATTTACTGTGTAGTTAATAGAAAATCACAGCAAAATATTTGAACAGATCCATACACATTGCAGAAACACCCTTAGGTTGTCCGTCTTGGCACTGCTGCAGAATACGTTGCGTGTAATTTTTCATTGTCACACAAAGATAAGTTGTCGCACTTTTGAAATTCTTCTATTGTTCACAAACAGAGGCTTGCCCATTATTGTAATCCCTTAAATTGATTCATTATTTGCCCTGCCCCTGTGCCTCAGGAATCTCTACAGTGTGATAAGTATGTTATATTCCTAAAAGTGAAATGACTTGACTTGTGTCTGAACTTGTTTTTCTATTATTAATATATAAATGAACTAGCATTCTTTTGCTCTTTTTTAAATTTAAATTTCATTTAAGCAAATAAACAATTATATAAAAACCTACCAATATTTAAATGTGTCAAATGTGCCCTACACATACAAAATGTATTATAATTTCACAAGAGATACATATATGGGATAAAAAAAAATTCTTATTTGATAGGTAGCAAAGTTACAAAATCCACCAGTGGCACACAGTGATGTAAAATAAAACTGTTAATTATTCAAATTTAAAAATACAATGTTTACCCAATGGAATATAGCCAGCAGGCCCACAGAAGCTGCAACCTACGCGTTTCGTATACTTTGGCACAATATCAAAATAGATATCATATAAACCCAATAAATAAAACTATACAATATAACATAATATAATATAGCCACAAACTAATCTATCTATTTAAAATCATCCTTAAAGGAACTCAAAACTCAAAATTTTTCTTTCATGATTTAGAAAGAGCATGGAATTCTAAACGTTCCAATTTACTTATATTATTTAATGTTCTTTGTTCTCTTGGCATCTTTTGTTGAACAGCAGGGAAGTAAGCTTAGGGGCATGCATGTGTCAGGAACACTATATGGCAGTTTTTCAAGAATGTTATTCATTGCACTAGATAGCAGCACTATTTATTGCCATGTAGTGCTCCAGTCACCTACCTAGGTATCTCTTCAACATGAAAATAGTGGAAACAAAACAAATTGCATAATAGAAGTAAATTGGAACCATTTTTAAAATGTGTTTTTAAAAAAGAACAGTTTTGGGTTTCATGTCCCTTTAAGAAGGGAGTTTCCCCTTATAAATATACAGCCAGTTTCACTTCCTCTGCAGCTGCTGACAACCAGCTGGGGAAAAAAAGCAGCCTTGGAAAAAAAAGACCAGAGCTATTTTCTGTTGAGTCAGTAGAATGCACATTCTTTTATTTTCAAGTGAACTACTGGTATTCTCCTGCCACCAGTATTTTTTTAAAGAATTCATTAAATTATATTAGTTTTTAATAAACCACTTAATGACCACCAATGTATCCTGTACCTTCGGCAGGCGTTCACATGCCCCCACACATCGGTCAGAAATAAACATTTTCAAAGGCCGGGCAGACAAGGTTTGCGCCCTTGAACCTTGTGTGCAGGAAGCAGTACGCTCCCAGCAGTTAACATTGCATGATTCGCTAATTGTGCAATACTACCCCCCTACTTGCGTACAGTTTGAGATGATTGCAATCCGCAACCTAAAGTGTCGGGATAGGTTATGACGTTTCAGGCTCACTTTTAGCGAGACTGAAATGCTAAGGAACTGAAGCTGCTATCACTGATTCCACTTCCGGAAGTGAGGCATGCAATACAAGCACAGCTTCGTCACTGTCTGCAAAGCTGGGCTAGTTAAACCCTTAAAGGGACACTCAAGTCAAATTTAAACTTTTATGATTCAGATGGATATTGCAATTTTAAACAACTTTCCAATTTACTTCAATTAACAAAATGTGAACAGTGGTTTTATATTTACACTTTTCTAGTCACCAGCTCCTACTGAGCATGCGCAAAAATTCATAGAATATACATATATGCATTTGTGATTGGCTGATGGCTGTCACATGATGACTAAGTTCTATTGCATTTTCTTTTTATCATGCATTTGCTTATTATGAAAATCTACTGTATTTACTGGTCCTTTAACGACCACGGACATACAGGGTATGTTGGCTATTATGGGGCTAAGGAAAGTGCATGGACTTGCCTTTACAATATGGTGGCAAGGATTCCAAGATGGCCGGAGTGTTGACCTACAGAAAAAACTACCACCATATTTGTACAGGAAATCTGCACATATCCTCTGGTGCCACCTAACCAAAAGGGAAGGATGATTCATATTTACAGGGAAACAGCTCCTCTTTGTACTATGTGGCAACTGACGCAGCTTCTACTTATTACAAACAGCCAGCAATGATGCTGTTGAAATGGGGGGCTACCACAGCCTTTGCCCTGGGGTCTAACAAAAACTAGCTACACCCTGAGCACACGTATCCTTGAGTAATCAGCAGGTGCATTTCAAGTTTTAAGAATTAGATATTCCCAGTTTTTGGAGCTAAATTGCATGAAGGGCGGCTAAATAAATAATAAAAACCAATTGAAAAGTTGTTTTATTACGTATAACTAAACATTTAATATAAAAATCTCACAGTGTTTACAATAAACAGTGATTAGATATAACCTTATTACAGCGTAATGTCCGTAACAGGCTCATCACAATTCACAAATATCAATTACCGGACTCGATCCTCCTCAATTGCAAATCAAGTCTGGTAACATGAACCATCTTTGTTTAATGGCGCAAAAATAGTTTTCCGGCAGAATAGCGTCACTGTTAAACAGATATCACCTGAATCCTAGATCACAATAACACCTTTTAAGCTTAATACTGCGTGAATGCTCATTTAAATGGACATGAAACCCAAAATGTATTCTTTCCTGATTCCAACGGAACATTACATTTGTAACTTTACAATTTACTTCTGTTATTAAATAATTTATTACTGGAAGGTACTGCTGATTGGTGGCTGTTCATATATTTCTCTTATAATGTTTGTGCTCAGCTAGCTCCCAGCAGGGCATTGCTGTTCCTTCAACCAAGGATATTAAGAGAATGAAACAAGTTTGATAACAGAAATAAATTGGAGACTTGTTGAAAATGTTATGCTCTATTTGAATCATGAAATAAAAATTTTGAGGAGGGAAATAAAGTAACAGTGCCTGCACCTGTGAGATGAGTGCTCCCTTGGAAGTCCCAGGACAAGCATATTGATTGGCTGCTTAAAGTCCCTTTACAGTGGGATATGATACTGAAGAAATGTTGAGGTAAAATAGTCAGGTTTTTACAGATATGCTACATGACTTTCAAGTGATTCAGTATTTGGTTTGCATGTTTCTTTAAAGGGAGACTGTTTTATAAAATTGTTTTAATGTTTCAAATGTTTTGTTATACCAACTGCAGAGTATTACATGCATAGAAAATTGTTCCTTTGTGTTTATTTTTATATTTGCAATAGGTGTTATGGCTCATTAAAGCCATCACCTGTTGTTCTCAAGGACATGCCCATAGAAATAGGTTGAACCTGCAAGTAAAGCAGACCTGCTAATATAAGCTATATATAAAAATAAACAGTCTAATAGTTAGGTATTGAATGGTAATTATGGCTGGGGAGTTCAATGAACACAACCAGCTATTTCAGATACAAACCCTTCTGCCCCCACGGGGAGATTAATTAGTTCAATTGTATCATGTTTACATAGCTTTTCTACAGATAATAATGGGCTATATAACAAGTGAAGCGATTCGCACAAATCAGTTTTTAGGGCTTAAAGTGAGCGGGTGTGGGATGTCAGAAAAAAAAAAAGATACTGAAAAGTGCCTTTAAATTGCGTGTCTATGGGGACTGTGTGTTCCCTTTAAATATATTTCCCTATTTCTCTACTACCTCTTGCCTTAAAGCTTCTTGAAAAGCTAGTATATGCACGTCTATCCCATTTCCTTACATTAAACTCCCTCCTTGACCCACTGCAATCTGGATTTTGCCCCCTTCACTCAACAGAGACAGCAATTGTTAAAGGGACACTGAACCCAAATTTTTTCTTTTGTGATTCAGATAGAACATTCAATTTTAAGCAACTTTCTAATTTACTCCTATTATCATTTTTTATTCGTTCTTTTGCTATCTTTAATTGAAAAAGAAGGCATCTAAGCTTTTTTTCTTAGTTCAGAACTCTGGACAGCACTTTTTTTTATTGGTGGATGAATTTATCCACCAATCAGCAAGGACAACCCAGGTTGTTAACCAAAATGGTCCGGCATCTAAACTTACATTCTTGCATTTCAAATAAAGATACCAAGAGAATAAAGAAAATTTTATAATAGGAGTAAATTAGAAAGTTGCTTAAAATTTCATGCTCTATCTAAATTATGAAAGAAAAAACTTGGGTTCAGTGTCCTTTTAAGGTTACCAACGACCTACTTACAGCAAAATCCAAAGGCCACTTTTCTCTATGTATCCTCCTTGATCTGTCTGCAGCCTTTGATACTGTCGACCACCCTCTTTTGCTCCATACCCTCCAATCCTTCTGCATCTGTGACACAGCTCTCTCATGGTTCTCTTCCTATCTGTCTAACCGTATCTTTAGTGTAGCCTTCTCTGGGGCATCCTCTGCCCCGTTACCTCTTTCTGTTGGGGTACCGAAAGGCTTTGTCCTTGGGCCCCTTCTCTTCTCAATCTACACGTCCTCAGTAGGTTCCTTAATAAAGTCCCTCGGGTTTCATTATCATTTGTATGCCGACGATACCCAAATCTACCTCTCTGCACCAGAACTGCACCCGTGTCACTAACTGTTTCTCTCATATCTCATCTTGGATGTCCTCACTACCTCAAGCTAAATCTCTCCAAAACTGTGCTCCTTATTTCCCCCCCTTCTTCCAAAATCTCCACTCCCCATGTCTCTATAACTGTTGATAACTCCATCCTTGCCCCAACCTCACATGCCAAATGGCTTGGGGTCACACTTGACTCCAGGGCTGGACTGGGAAATCAGACCGGCCCTGTAAATTTGTATAGACCAGCCCAGTCATGCCCCCTACAGCCCGGCCAGTCATAGTCTTCTGCAATATGTCTAATGTGGAATTAATTTGTTTCCAAGAATAATAATATATAGCTAGGGTTACAAAGTCACACATATACCATTGTGTGCTGTGCATCATGCCTAGGCTTGGCTCATGATGGCTGGCTAGGCTTGGCTGCATAGTGCATACATTAAGGATTCTGCATGATCCATTCATGATCTCCCAAAAACAAAATATTTTCAAATTTCGACTGAGCAAAAAAATTACATCACACACTGGTGAATGTGATGGTTTTGCTCACCAGACACACGGCGACTGCGTGACGACCGGCACCAGAGTTAGCCTCTCTCGCTGCTACTTCTTCTTGACAAGTTCGGTTGCTGCTTGCCTCCCTGCCTCAACTTGCTCCTCCCCAAGCTCTCTCTAAGCTCCGCCTCTACTCTTCCTGCAGATGCTGCAGGGACTCTGGCTGGGAGGAAGTGATCACTGATAAGTCAGGTAGGAGGAGCGCCGAGTGGGAGATCGCAATCACAGCGTGAGCGTCATCACATGGGGCAGTCAGATTAGTTAGCAGCAGTCACCCAGCCAGCACTTGTTTGTTGTCACTCAGTCTCTAAAACATAATACAGCAACCATAAGACTTAAGTTGATGCTTAGTCTCACGGCTGCTGTATTATGCACATAATGTCCCCTGCTCAGTCAGTCATGCTTAGCTGTCCTAATAGGTGGTGCGGCATTGGCGGCCTATTTTACAATAAATCAGAGAGTGCACGCTGCAGGCAGCTGCAGGCAGCTGCCGGCCCACCAGTGGGCCCTGATGGCCCAGCCCACTGGGATTTTTCCCTGTATCCCGGTGGCTCAATCCGGCCCTGCTTGACTCAGATCTTTCTTTCACTCCTCACATTCAGTCCTTGGCTAAAGCCTGCCGCTTCCACCTTAAAAACATCGCTAAAATTAGACATTTCCTTACACAAGACACAACAAAGATTTTAATCCACTCTCTCATCCTTTCCGGCCTCGACTACTGCAACTCTATCCTCTCTGGTCTCCCTAGCTGCCGCCTAGCTCCTTTACAATCCATATTGAATGCCTCTGCCAGGCTCATCTTCCTTACACGTCGCTCTTCATCTGCCGCACCTCTCTGCCAATCCCTTCACTGGCTTCCTCTTGCCTCCAGGATTAAACACAAAATTCTCACTCTGACACACAAAGCCCTCATTTGCATTGTTCCCCCCTAAATCTCAGACCTTGCCTCTAGATACTCTCCCTCCCGTCCCCTTCGCTCCGCTCATGTTCTCCTACTCTCCTCCTCTCTTGTTACCTCTTCACATTCCCGTCTACAAGATTTCTCCAGACTGGCTCCCATCTTAAGGAACTCTCTGCCTTGCTCCACAAGAATCTCCCCTAGTTTTAAAAGCTTCAAGTGCTCCCTGAAGACTCTACTATTCAGGGACGCTTACAACCTACACTAACCTTCCTATCTCCACTGCTATCCCTAAAACCCCATAGCATGTAAGCCTATGAGCAAAGCTGTTTGTAGTTCACCTTCATAAGAGCCGACTACAACAGTGCAACTCTCGGCAGGACCCTCTCTCCCCATTTGATCCCTGTAATCCTTTTTTTATATACCACCTATGTTCATAGTGCTGCGGAACCTGCTGGTGCTTTACAAATACCTGATAATTATAATAATATATATGTATATGCTTATATATATATATATATATATATATATATATATATATAATATATATATATTTATGGGTTAATATGTGTATATGTATATATCAATATATATATTTAAAGTTTGCTGCCCATCACTGTGTGACTTACCCCCTTCGCTGCGCTAGGTTCTGTGCTTTCTAAGGCCTAGATTTAGAGTTTGGCGGTAGCCGTGAAAACCAGCGTTAGAGGCTCCTAACGCTTGTTTTAGGCTACCTCCGGTATTTGGAGTCACTCAAAAAAGGGTCTAACGCTCACTTTTCAGCCGCGACTTTTCCATACCGCAGATCCCCTTACGTCAATTGCGTATCCTATCTTTTCAATGGGATTTTTCTAACTCCGGTATTTAGAGTCGTGTCTGAAGTGAGCGTTAGAAATCTAACGACAAAACTCCAGCCGCAGGAAAAAGTCAGTAGTTAAGAGCTTTCTGGGCTAACGCCGGTTCATAAAGCTCTTAACTACTGTGCTCTAAAGTACACTAACACCCATAAACTACCTATGTACCCCTAAACCGAGGCCCCCCCACATCGCCGCCACTCGATTAAATTTTTTTAACCCCTAATCTGCCGACCGCCACCTACGTTATCCTTATGTACCCCTAATCTGCTGCCCCTAACACCGCCGACCCCTATATTATATTTATTAACCCCTAACCTGCCCCCCACAACGTGGCAGCCAGCTACCTACAATAATTAACCCCTAATCTGCCGACCGCAAAGCGCCGCTACTGAAGTTATCCTTATGTACCCCTAATCTGCTGCCCCTAACACCGCCGACCGCTATATTATATTTATTAACCCCTAATCTGCCCCCCTCAACGTCGCCTCCACCTGCCTACACTTATTAACCCCTAATCTGCCGAGCAGACCGCACCGCTACTATAATAAAGTTATTAATCCCTAATCCGCCTCACTAACCCTATAATAAATAGTATTAACCCCTAATCTGCCCTCCCTAACATCGCCGACACCTAACTTCAATTATTAACCCCAAATCTGCCGACCGGAGCTCACCGCTATTCTAATAAATGTATTAACCCCTAAAGCTGAGTCTAACCCTAACACTAACACCCCCCTAAATTAAATATAATTTAAATCTAACAAAATTAATTAATTCTTATTAAATAAATTATTCCTATTTAAATCTAAATACTTACCTGTAAAATAAATCCTAATATAACTACAATATAAATTATAATTATATTATAGCTATTTTAGGATTAATATTTATTTTACAGGTAACTTTGTATTTATTTTAACCAGGTACAATAGCTATTAAATAGTTAAGAACTATTTAATAGCTAAAATAGTTAAAATAATTACAAAATTACCTGTAAAATAAATCCTAACCTAAGTTACAATTAAACCTAACACTATACTATCATTAAATTAATTAAATAAAATACCTACAATTACCTACAATTAAACCTAACACTACACTATCAATACATTAATTAAATACAATACCTACAAATAACTACAATGAAATAAACTAACTAAAGTACAAAAAATAAAAAAGAACTAAGTTACAAAAAATAAAAAAATATTTACAAACATAAGAAAAATATTACAACAATTTTAAACTAATTACACCTACTCTAAGCCCCCTAATAAAATAACAAAGCCCCCCAAAATAAAAAATGCCCTACCCTATTCTAAATTACTAAAGTTCAAAGCTCTTTTACCTTACCAGCCCTGAACAGGGCCCTTTGCGGGGCATGCCCCAAGAAGTTCAGCTCTTTTGCCTGTAAAAAAAAACATACAATACCCCCCCCCCCAACATTACAACCCACCACCCACATACCCCTAATTTAACCCAAACCCCCCTTAAATAAACCTAACACTAAGCCCCTGAAGATCATCCTACCTTGTCTTCACCTCACCGGGTATCACCGATCGGTCCTGGCTCCAAAATCTTCATCCAACCCAAGCGGGGGCTGGCGATCCATCATCCGGTGGCTGAAGAGGTCCAGAAGAGGCTCCAAAGTCTTCATCCTATCCGGGAAGAAGAGTAGATCCGGACCGGCAACCATCATCTTCCAAGCAGCATCTTCTATCTTCATCCGATGAGGACCGGCTCCATCCTGAAGACCTCCACCGCGGATCCATCTTCATCCGGCGACGTCCAACTGAAGAAGGACGGTTCCTTTAAGGGACGTCATCCAAGATGGCGTCCCTCGAATTCCGATTGGCTGATAGGATTCTATCAGCCAATCGGAATTAAGGTAGGAATATTCTGATTGGCTGATGGAATCAGCCAATCAGAATCAAGTTCAATCCGATTGGCTGATCCAATCAGCCAATCAGATTGAGCTCACATTCTATTGGCTGTTCTGATCAGCCAATAGAATGCCGCTTGGATGAAGACTTCAATCGGATGGAAGACCTTTTCTGCCCCGCTTGGATGAAGACTTCTACTGGATGGAGGACCTCTTCTTGCCCCGCTTGGATGAAGACTTCTACCGGATGGAGGACCTCTTCTTGCTCCGCTTGGATGAAGAATTTGGCTCGGCTGGGTGAAGACGACTCAAGGCTAGGGGTGTTTAGACTCGGGGTACATGTTAGGGTGTTAGGTGCAGACGTAGGAAGTGTTTCCCCATAGGAAACAATGGGGATGCGTTAGGAGCTGAACGCGGCTTTTTTGCAGGTGTTAGGTTTTTTTTCAGCTCAAACAGCCCCATTGTTTCCTATGGGGGAATCGTGCACGAGCACGTTTTTTAGGCTGGCCGCGTCCGTAAGCAACTCTGGTATCGAGAGTTGAAGCTGCGTTAAATATGCTCTACGCTCCTTTTTTGGAGCCTAACGCAGCCTTTATGTGGACTCTCAATACCAGAGTTATTTTTATGGTGCGGCCAGAAAAAAGCCAGCGTTAGATACGCGGGTCGTTACCGACAAAACTCTAAATCTAGCCGTATGTAAACTTCCATGCAATGTGAACGCAAGGTAGTGTTTGCATTGTGCTTTACTTGTAATTCCAGTGCTGGTATTACTGAGTATAAGCACAAGTTTTGCGCTTGCGAAGGCGTAATTTTGAGCACCACGCATAATCTGGCCCAATATATTTATTATCTATATTTTCTGTTTAGGTGGTGTTTTCTACAAGCAAAAGCTGCTATTTCATATAGCAAAATGGGTGGTTTTCAAACATTTACACCCCACAGGTAAAATGGACCATTGTTAAAACATTAAGGGCTAGATTACAAGTGGAGTGCTAATTTATTGTGCGGCCGTAAACAGGCAAAGTTCACCCATTTACGGGTGCACAATATATACCCAGCCATTGCAAATGGCTGGTTATTGCTCCTGCGAGCTTGCAGTAGCAGTTAGCACTCAGAAAATTAACCAGATATCCAATCTCTGGTTTATTTTCTAAAAGTGCCCCCCAACTGCCCCAAAAATAAAGAGTCTGTTACCCACACACATATATATATATATATATATATATATATATATATATATATAAACAAATACTGTACATACTGTATATGTTTAAATATGTTGCCCATCGCTGCGCAACTTACCCACTTCGCTGCGCTAGGTTCTGTGCCGTGTCTGACAGCATGAGAAAGAGGCTCCTATGGGAGCCTATGGAAGTGCGCTCTCATGAGTGTAAAGATTCTGTGCAATGCAAATGTGAGGTTGCGTTTGCATTGCACCTAACTTGTTAGGCTATATTTTGCGCGTCAACTTTTAATCTATCCCTAAAGTGGAGATAATGTATCTTTAATTAAAAAATAGGGGTATTATTAGAAAATAGGGACCCCCCACCAACACCACCCTCCAGCTTGATAAATATTTTACTGCAAACCATTGTTAATACTCAAAATTTTGAAGTTCAAGAATTTCCACCTACCAGCATGTAGTCTATAACAATTTAGCCCACCAGATCAAAAAAGTTGGATATCATGGTGCTATAGCCTATAACATGCAATATTCCTAACATAAAATCATCCTACCCTTGTAAATCAATGACCTAATTAAAAAATCACCACCCAATGAATTCATCCTGCATAATCCAACCCCCTAAAAAAACAGCACCCAAGCTCAACACACTATTACTGCCTACTTTCTTCCTACTCACTAAACTATCCTTCTGCAATCTTCAACACTTAAAGGGCCACTGTAAGTAAATATTTTCTATGCCTGTTACTAACTAACTACCCCAAATACTCTTTTTATCAATAGCATTTCATTAACATATCTCTACCGTATGTCAGAAATCTTGTCTGCAAATGTAATTGTTTTCCAAACCCACTCCGTGGGTATCCTTTGCTCTGAACCAATCCGTTTACAATACCTAGGTTTCAAAATGGCGCTTTAAACACAAAGTTATTGGTTTAAGTATTTTGAACATGCAGTGCTGAAAATAGTGGGCAGGATAACGTGACATCATCGGCGAATAAAAGATATAACTTTTAGAACGTTATGAAAAACGTCGGAGAAAATATAGGTCAGTAGGTTTTAATTAATGTTTATTAACTTTAATATGTTAGTTGTTTAGCTTAAAAATTATAACAGAAAGTAATCCTTTAATGATTTGCCACCCCGTGTCATCCCACAACACAGTCCCATGCATTCTTATATGTACAGTAAAGTCAAAATTAAACTTTCATGATTCAGATAGAACATGTCATTTTAAACAACTTTTCATTTTTTCTATTATCTAATTGACCTTGTTCTCTTGGTATCCTTAGTTGTAAAGCATACCTAGGTAGGCAGCAATGCATCACTTTGGAGCTAACTGCTGATTGGTGACTGTATATATATATATATATATATATATATATATATATATAAATATATAAATATATATATATATATATATATATATATATATATATATATATATATATATATATATATATATATATATATATATATATATATATATATATATATATACTGTATATACCTCTTGTCATTATCTCACCTGGAGTCCAACTAGCTCCCAGCATGCATTGTGGTGCTCTGACAAAATGCAGAAGGACATTTGGCAGACGGACATTTGGCAGACAGCCTTCTGTCAGGCGGACATTTGGCCGACGGACAGAATGCCGAAGAATGTTATGATTTAGGCCGAGGGCAGATACGTTCCAGAGTGCTCTGTTCTAATCAGAGCCTCGGGTGCCGCAACTGCCTCTGGGAACCTTACCATGGGTCCCAGCCCGCACGTCTTGCAATGCTCTGTCTGGGAAATTATCTATCTATCTATCAAATCTATCTATTTATCTATCCTATCCTATCTATCTATCTATCTATCTATCTATCTATCTATCTATCTATCTATCTATGTATCTATCTATAGTATCTTTCAAATTTATCTATTGCATCTATTGATCTATCTATCTAATCTATGTATCTATCTATAAAATCTATCTATCTCGTGGCTAGACTGTTATCTGACAGCCACTTGTGTTTCGGCCAAATGTCCGCCGACCAAATGTCCATCGGCCAAATGTACATCGGCTAAAAGTCCGGCCATGGTGCATTGTTGCTCCTTCAACAAAGGATGCAAAGAGAATTTAATATATTTGATAATACAAGTAAAATGGAAAGTTGTTTAAAATGGTATGTTCTGTCTGAATCATGAACGAAACATGTTAGGTTTCATGTCCTTTTAATTAATCCTAATCTCTTTACGTTATCGCTGTGTGCCAGGATTTCCTCTCCACACACGTTCTCACTTGTAACTTCAACTGCAAGGTATCATAGTTGCCCTAAGCAGGCTGATGATTCTTACAAAAAAGCCAGTCTTTCTATCCCATGCCCACAAGCACATATACATTATCAAAGAGAAATTTAGTCTCAAAGTATGAATCAGTGTAGTTTTAATCTTCAACGAAGAATAGCTGGTGATTCAACTATGTCTATATTTATCTGACAGGATTTCACCTTCACTTGGTGCACAACTAGATTGTAAATTCAGCAATCCCTCTTTACAAATTCAGCCACTGGCACTGCCATGATTCTGGCCTGTAAAACAATTAACCCTTTTTCTGCAAGCAATGAAAAGCCTGCAATGATTATTATTAACATGGCATCCAGTAACACACAACACAGATACAATTCACCTCCTTTATGACAGCAACACATGAACAGTGATATTGACCTTTTGCTGCCAGTAACACACAAAACAGTGTGTGTCTGTTCCTCCAGCAGCACACAGCACAGTAATATTTCACCTTTATTCTTTTTAGAAAGGCATGCCAAATTAACCCCTATCCTGCCAATAGTACTAAATACAATGGTATGCAATACAGTTCTGATTCTGTTTCTTGGAGTTTTATAATCTGTTTAACTAAACTTTCATGTTATATCATTTATTAATTAAATAAAAATACTCAACTGAAAACTTAAAAAAAAAGTGAAGCAGGGCAACAGTCACTGATTTAGTGTACTTGGAGCACACTTATCTGAGCTTTCCATTGCGGAGCAGTTTGTGCTGTATCAGTGACAGTCTCATGAAATGGGGGCCTATTTATCAAGCCGTCAACTGCAAATACTCTGGAATTCCGCAGCATAATTGTGGAGAGCTTGATTCGCCTTATTTATCAAAGCCTACAGACTGGCAAAAGTTGAAATTTATGGCGTAACATACGATCCGCCGGTCTCAGTCCGACACAGATCGATGCTTACGTCACTACAGATGTTCCGAATGCAAATTCGGGACTATCTGATTACTTTTGCTAGTTAACAAATATCCACCAGGTACACTCGCCAATATTCTGGCCCAGCGTACCTGGTTTTTAATCCACCGCCCTGGAGGCGGCGGATGCCATAGGAGTCTGAAAGCAGCGAAAGCTCATGTTCGCTGTTGCCCGATATCCCATTGGTTCCTTTGGGAGAATAAAAGTTATGTTTACACCTAACACCCTAACATGTACCCTGAGTCTTAACACCCCTAATCTGCCGCCCCCTACACCGCCGCCACCTACATTATACTTATTAACCCCTAATCTGCTGCCCAATACACCGCTGCCACCTACATAAAGTTATTAACCCCTATCCCCCGCTCCCGGAGCCCACCGCAATAAAGTTATTAACCCCTAAACCGCCAGCCCCCCACATCGCCATAAACTAAATTAACCTATTATAAAATATAATAGAGATAGAAAAAATACCAGGGTATATAAGATTACCCTAGAACAGCAAGGGATAAATACACGGCACACAAAAAAGACATTCAAATTTTTTTTATTTTTTTTTATAATTTATTCCCAAGAATACAATTAAGTATATAAAGGTATTTTATCTGTCAGTGTCAGTCACCACTATAGACAGCAAAATCTAAAACATTTAAAGTGCACAGAGACCTAGTTCTTTCCCTATTCTATCAATCAAAAATGAACATCATAAACAGTAAGGGGTTAACCAGAAAACTTATGTTTATAACGAATTATACAATGAATCCGCTGTTAGGACGTATGTTAAATAGGCAAAATACATGTTATATAAGTAGCTGCAGTCCAAACAGAAGTGAACTATATGATATATGGAAAAGCGCTTATTTTCACTCCTTGTATGTACAGGGGGATCTCCTCTTAAGGCAGATAGACATACCGCAACTATTACTGCTGCATAGAGAGTCAATAGCAAGTATAATTTCTCAGTTGGAAAACACAGCAGATACTTAGCTTTGGTCCTCCGGTTTGTGTTGTTTCCACTTGTCTTCTGCTTGCAAGCACCTGCGATGATTACTTGGCGTGTGACGTCAGCAGCAGTAGGAGTGGCGTAGCGTCACCAGGGACTGTGAGTGGCTGTAGACAGAAGGAAGCTTTTCATTGATTGAGAGACGTCCAATTGATTCGGTATTTCGTTGTGAAGTTTGCCAAGAGCTTTGACAAAGTGCTGTATCACAAAGTTCTGTGTATAATCACCTATCATATAGGCACGTCCTCCATTGCATTCTAATAGCACACTCCTCAAACCACTTACTCCACTGCCGGAGTCACATCAGAAAACCGATAGTTCACTTGAGATGTACTGCTGCATATATAAAGCCAGAGTGTCTCTGAAGAAACAGAAGATTCAGGGAATAGGTCTAGACAAATGCACTAGAAATCCTGGCCCACGGTACATTCGACAAGTACCTGGGTTATCACAAACACATAGTGCCAACGTACGTTTCTCCCCCACCTCCAGTATGTGTTACAGGGGATCATCAGGGCATCTATATGCAGCAGTACATCTCAAGTGAACTATCGGTTTTCTGATGTGACTCCGGCAGTGGAGTAAGTGGTTTGAGGAGTGTGCTATTGGAATGCAATGGAGGACGTGCCTATATGATAGGTGATTATACACAGAACTTTGTGATACAGCACTTTGTCAAAGCTCTTGGCAAACTTCACAACGAAATACCGAATCAATTGGACGTCTCTCAATCAATGAAAAGCTTCCTTCTGTCTACAGCCACTCACAGTCCCTGGTGACGCTACGCCACTCCTACTGCTGCTGACGTCACACGCCAAGTAATCATCGCAGGTGCTTGCAAGCAGAAGACAAGTGGAAACAACACAAACCGGAGGACCAAAGCTAAGTATATGCTGTGTTTTCCAACTGAGAAATTATACTTGCTATTGACTCTCTATGCAGCAGTAATAGTTGCGGTATGTCTATCTGCCTTAAGAGGAGATCCCCCTGTACATACAAGGAGTGAAAATAAGCGCTTTTCCATATATCATATAGTTCACTTCTGTTTGGACTGCAGCTACTTATATAACATGTATTTTGCCTATTTAACATACGTCCTAACAGCGGATTCATTGTTTAATTCGTTATAAACATAAGTTTTCTGGTTAACCCCTTACTGTTTATGATGTTCATTTTTGATTGATAGAATAGGGAAAGAACTAGGTCTCTGTGCACTTTAAATGTTTTAGATTTTGCTGTCTATAGTGGTGACTGACACTGACAGATAAAATGCCTTTATATACTTAATTGTATTAAAATTAAATTAAACTATATTAAACTAATAATTAACCTACCCTAACTTTTATAATAAAATTACATTAAACTATATTAAATTAATAATTAATCTAACCTAACTTTTAAACTAAAATTACATTAAACTATATTAAATTAATAATTAATCTAACCTAACTTTTAAACTAAAATTAAATTAAACTATATTAAAATAAAAATTAATCTAACCTAACTTTTATACTAAAATTACATTAAATTACAAATTAAATTAACTATATAACCCTATTAAAATAATTTAATTCTACACTAAAAATTACTAAGTTACAAAAAACTAACAACTAAGTTACAAAAAATAACAAACACTAAGTTACACAAAATAAAAAAGAAATTATCAAAGATTTAAACTAATTACACCTAAACTAAGGGACCTATGAAAATAAAAAAGCCCCCCCCCCAAATAAAAAAACCCCATAACCTACAATAAACTACAAATAGCCCTTAAAAGTGCCTTTTGCAGGGCATTGCCCCAAAGAAATCAGCTCTTTTACCTGTTAAAAAACAATACCCCCCCACCATTAAAACCCACCACCCACACAATCAACCCCCCAAATAAAAACCCAATGCCCCGCAAAAGGCCCTTTTAAGGGCTATTTATAGTTTATTGTAGGTTAGGGGGTTTTTTTTTGGGGGGGGGGGGCTTTTTATTTTCATAGTGACCTTAGATTAGGTGTAATTAGTTTAAATCTTTGATAATTTCTTTTTTTTAACTTAGTGTTTATGTTTTTGTATAGCTTAGTGTTTGCTATTTTTTGTAACTTTGTATTTTTTAGTGTAGAATTAAATTATTTAAATAGGGTTAGGTGTTTAAATATATGATCTTGTTAATTTAATTTGTAGTTTAATGTAATTTTAGTATAAAAGTTAGGTTAGATTAATTTTTATTTTAATATAGTTTAATGTAATTTTAGTTTAAAAGTTAGGTTAGATTAATTATTAATTTAATATAGTTTAATGTAATTTTATTATAAAAGTTAGGGTAGGTTAATTATTAGCTTAATATAGTTTAATTTTATTATAATAGGGTAGATAAATTAATAGTTTAATATAGTATAATTTAATTTTAAAGGTAAATTTAAATTTATAAGATACGGATGAGTTAATATTTAATATAAAGTTAGCGGGTTGTTAGGTTTAGGGGTTAATAGGTTAATTTAGTTTATGGCGAATGGCGATGTGGGGGGCTGGCGATTTAGGGGTTAATAACTTTATTTAGTTGCGGTGGGCTCCTGGAGCGGTGGGATAGGGGTTAATAACTTTATATAGGTGGCGGCGGTGTAGGGGGCGGCAGATTAGGGGTTAATAAGTATAATGTAGGTGGCGGTGGGCTCCGAGAACAGAGGAATAGGGGTTAATAAGTTTATTAGAGTGGTGGTGGGCTCAGGGAGCGGCAGTTTTAGGGGTTAATAACTTTATTTAGTTGCGGTGGGGTCGGGGAGCGGTGGTATAGGGGTTAAACAGTTTAGTATAGTGTGGGTGTTTAGTGACAGTATACAAATAAAGCTGGGAAAAAGCCGAAGGGCAGCGAGATCGATGACTGTCAGTTAACAACAGACCGCTGCTCATCGCCCCGTACTTGGTGCAGCTTTTTGACAGCTTTTTTGTTAAATATGGAGAGCGTATTCCGGTCCGTGGCAGAGATGTTAGGCGATGTTAGGCGAGCGTATTGGTGCCGGTGAATGCAGCATAGTTGACGGGTTGATAAATATCCCTCATGGTCTCATTCTGAAGCAGAAAGGTTGAAGGAGCAGCTACAGCTCAGCCTGACACACAAAGGCAATCAGTCTCAGTGACAAACTTACTGGAAAGAAAACAGATGGAAAGAGGGGGTGGAGCATAAGCCTAGAGCTCAAAACATACCTCTGGCACTCAATGCTTTATTAAAGGGACATTAAACACTTTGAGATAGTAATAGAAAATGATACATCAGATTTATATATATATAAAAAACTCTGCAATATACTTTTATTATTTATTTATTTTTTGTCCTATTTTCCTGTAATTCCATTTTAAAATTGTGAGCTTTTCAGTTCCTACTATAAATAGGTCACTAGAGTGTGCAGCCAATGGCTGTGTGGAATAAAACAGTGTTCTGCACTTCCATTTCTAACTGTCACTAAATGGCCAATTCAGCAATGCTGAATACGGAGAGGGTATTGCTCTCCACATTCAGCGAGGTCTTGCGGACCTGATCCGCAAGACCTTTGATAATTCGGCCTCCTCCTCTGTGTTTTCTACGTGTCTTGCAAAATTCCTCTTTATAAAAGTTTCTTATTAGAATGCAACTCTGTACACATTTAGATACTGTAAGTAGCACTGGCACAGACAAATTTCTACATATACAATCAAGGGACTATTATAGTTGGCATAAATTAGACCATCATTAAAAAAAAAGTGTATTTATTTTACCTTTAGGGTTGGATACATTGCTACCTTACCTCTCAATTAGTACTTTAGTAAACGCCAGCACAATGATTAATAGTTGTATGGCTTTAGGGTACAGTAAATGAGAAAATTCACGTAGACAAGCCTCAACAAGCATTAGTGTTTGATATGCACGTAAATTCAACACTATTTGGCTTTATCCTTAGATTTTCCATTTTCCATCCAGGCAAATACCACAGACGTCTCTTAGGAAGCTTTTTGTATAATCTATATAAATTATGCACATGTGCATGATGTTGTAGTTATGAATAATCTTATATACAAACAAGCTAAAATATATTTCATATACAAAAGATGGAGGAATATTCAGTTTTTATATCACATATATGATTTAATTCTAGGTTGTTGCATTCTGAAACATTTTAATATACCCTTAAAGGGACAGTCTAGGCCAAAATAAACTTTCATGATTCAGATAGAGCATGTAATTTTAAGCAATTTTCCAATTTACTTTTATCACCAATTTTGCTTTGTTCTCTTGGCATTCTTAGTTGAAAGCTTAACCTAGGAGGTTCATATGCTAATTTCTTAGACCTTGAAGCCCACCTCTTTCAGATTGCATTTTAACAGTTTTTCACCACTAGAGGGTGTTAGTTCACGTATTTCATATAGATAACACTGTGCTCGTGCACGAGAAGTTATCTGGGAGCAGGCACTGATTGGCTAGACTGCAAGTCTGTCAAAAGAACTGAAAAAGGGGCAGTTTGCAAAGGCTTAGATACAAGATAATCACAGAGGTTAAAAGTATATTAATATATATGTGTTAGTTATGCAAAACTGGGAAATGGGTAATAAAAGGATTATCTATCATTTAGTAATATATTAGAATTATTTTCATCATTATTAAGGAAAATTGTGTCTTAAAGGGACAGTAAAGCCAAAATGAAATTAAAATGGATTGGATGCAGCATAACATTTTAAACAACTTTCCAATTTACTTTTAGGGGCCGATTTATCAAGCTCCTTCAGGCTCGTCGGAAACAGAAGTTATGAAGCAGCTGTCTAAAGACCGCTGCTCTATAACTTGTCCACCTGCTCTGAGGCTGCGGACAGAAATCAACACGATCAAATACGATTAGGTTGATTGACACTCCCTGCTAGAGGCTGATTGGCCGCGAAGCTGCAGGGGGCGGCATTGCACCAGCAGTTCACAAGCACTGCTGGTGTAATGATAAATGAAGACAGCGTATGCCGACGGCATTTATCAATGTGCAGCGGACATGATATGCTACATCGTATCATGTCTGCTCGCACTATGTTAAATATGCTCCTTATATTCTATTTTTTATGGTTCTCTTCTTGTCTTTTGTAAAAACGTATTTCTAGGTAAGCTCAGGAGTGCGCACGACTAGCGATCTTGCAGCAGAGTTTGCAGCAATGTTTATAGCAATTGTATACATGCAAATACTGCTGCTATATAATGCTAGACTTGTGCACACCCCTTAGCTCCTTTCAGCCTACCTAGCTTTACTCTTCAATAAAAGATACCAAAAGAACAAAAAAAAAGATTATAGAAGTATTTTTTTTTTTAAAATTGCATGCTCTGTTTGAATCATGAACATTTAATTTTGACATTACTACCCATTTAAAGCATGAAGGGCATATTGCGCTGTGGGATTTTACTTATTTACATTTGTATGGTAAACCTAACTTTGGGCTAGATTACAAGTGGAGCACTAATTTATCACTCGTACACAAGAGGGTAAATTCGCCCGTTTACAGTCGCACAATAAATAACCAGCCATTACAATTGGCTGGATATTGCTACCGCAAGCTCACGGTAGCAATTAGTGCTCAAAAAATGAACCAGAGGTCAGACTTTTTTTAAAAAAGTGCCCGAATCATCCCCACATTGAGTTTAGCTTTTTGTAAAAAATAAAATATATATTTGTTTTAAATAAAAAATCTGCACTATGCAGTTTTTGGAGGCTAAGGGGCATATGTATCAAGCTCCGTATAGAGCTTGATGCCCCGTGTTTCTGGCGAGTCATTAGACTCGCCAGAAACAGCAGTTATGAAGCAGCGGTCACAAAGACCGCTGCTCCATAACCTGTCCGCCTGCTCTGAGCAGGCGGACAGGAATCGCAACAATACAACCCGATCGTGTACGATCAGGTTGATTGACACCCTCCTGCTGGCGGCCTATTGGCCGCGAGTCTGCAGGGGGCGGCATTGCACCAGCAGCTCTTGTGAGCTGCTGGTGCAATGATGAATACGGCAAGCGTATTGCTCGCCGTATTCAGCACGGTCTGGCGGACCTGATCTGTACTGGCGGATCAGGTCCGCCAGAGTTTCATAACTAGAGGCCTAAAGTTGGAAGCTGTGGGGTGTTTAAAATAAAAAAATTGCCCTGGAAAGTGCCTTTACATTGCGATCTATGTAGAACTGTGTGTTCCCTGTAAATATACTGTATATGTAAATACTTATATACATATATATTTATGTGTTAATATGTGCATATATACACATATAAACACGTTAATATATATGTATATATTCATATACATTTAAATCTGCTGCCCACCGCTGCGCGACTTACCCCCTTCACTGTGCTAGGTTCTCATGCCATGTCTCTATTGAGAGCAAAGCTTCCATGCAATGCAAACGCAAGCTTGCGTTTGCAATTTGGGGGGGGGGGGGCTTCAAATACCAGCGCAAGTTTGTGTGCGCTGGTATTACGAGTAGAGCGCAAATATCCCTATCATGTTTGCGCTCCAGTCGTAATCTAACCCTTTATCATTAAAAGGAACCTTGTAAAAAAAAAAGTTTTAATTTAAAATAAAAAATAAATAAAAAAAACAACTGCATACATACAGCAAGATTCATGTGAATGCATGTATATTATCCTGTTGATACACAGCCATACATGTATTTTCAAGGCTATTAAATAAACATTACCTTTATTTCAACAACAGCACATGGTACCTCAAAAAATGCTTCATATGAAAACCACATACAAGTATTTATCTTTGTGTGTAAAAACAAATTACAAGTTTATATTACTGCATATAAAAGATTATGACCTTCTGTAAAAACAATATGAAAATTTTTTAGTTTTATATAAAAACATAAAAAGTGACTAAAAATGACAAATTTGTGCAGAGAAGATCTGTAAAATTAAATACAAATGTTATTCAGATATTCTATGGAAAACAATGTTATATGTATGTATTTAAAATATATAACACTGTATACTTTTTAGCTATAGTAACATAATGTGTTGCAGTCTGATATAAAATGCACGCAGATACTTTATCTGTTTGTGCTGCTGTTTTTTTGCTCTATTTGAATTCACCCACAGCAAAACGAGATACAGCAACAGCTTATAAATTTGTAGCGAGCGTTGTTAGCTACAATGCATTCAGAAATACCATTAAAAGTATAGGGAGACACATCTCTGGTTAGTCTACAAGAGTTCTTGCTACCATTTGTAGCAAGTGAGGTGTGATAGCGGATGATTCTCTACTTGCAGCTAGTGAAAAGCTCTTGCTACATGTTGTGTTATTTAGCCCTTGGTTGGAATTTTTACTAACTACCAAACCAACCTAGGGCCAGATTATGCGCAGGCGAAAAGGGTTTTTTGCGCATGTCAGGTTTATAGCCGGTATAACAAGTTGAACGTAAACATGAATGCGTGAGCACAATCATGATTTATGCTAGAATGATTACTGCATCCTCACAGCTCTGGTTAACTATTTCGCGAAACATAAAAGTGTCACAAAACACGTCAAAAATACATTACAAAGTACAGTTACACTCATAAAAATGCTATCAAATAAAAGTTATAAAGACTTTAGTCAAGATTCTGCATTCCACAGACAATACTACAGCTTTTCCTGGGGAAATGGACATTCAATATTCAGATTTAAAGAACAGGAAAAGCAGTCAAAAGAAACAATAAAAGTACAGTTTGATTTTGTTTCACTGTGTGTGGGAAAATACATTTTCAGTTCACTGTCCCTTTAATATATTTTAATACAGGTGCAAAATGCTTTATCCAAACTGCATGGGAGCAGAAAAGGTTTGGATTTTTGAATATTTGTATATTTATATCTGTACAATGGGACAGCTTGGGGAGTGAATGGGACCAAGGGGCCGAATTATCATTGTGCGGGCGGACATTGATAAATGCCGACATCAATCAATGTCAGCATTTATCATTGCACAAGCATTTCTAGAGAAATGCTTGTGTAATGCAGCCCCCTTCAGATTTGCGCACAATTGATCGGGATGATTGCTATCCGCAGCCTCTTACGACTGCTGCTTCTTAACTCCTTTTTCCAGCAATCTGGAAACTACAGGGGTAGATTGCAGCATCCGCTGCTTGTTAAATATACCCCAAGTGTATACAACAATATCTTATGTCATTTAGGCAATATTGGTAAAGAGAGAGCACAGTAGAGTACAATATGCAAAGTTTATGCATTCATAAAGCCACGTTACTTGTAAACCCAGGACTTATGTATAGACCTCCGCACCCCCTTTAAGAGATCCAAAAGAGAACTGATGCATCTGGGAGTGTTTGTACCTATCTGTCCGCTTAGGAACTGGAGAGGTACCTTGACTTCCTTGTGAATGTGCTTAAACGTTGCTGTGCGACATGGAGTCCTCCTCACGATATGGGGGATATATCCATTCACCTAATGGGCCGAGACCTACTAGGTATGCTATTCCAGCTACTTCCCCAACGTGGGCTCCTTTTGCACGCTTCCGGACCCAGCCAGCACAAGCCGGTGACGTCACATGCAACATTTGTCAGGGGGGAGGAACAGATAAACGGCCTGGTTACTGCAGCAGTCAGGAACAATACAGTGGTAACCTTTACTGGTGCAAATATCCAAAGAACAAAGATATGGATACCACTGTATGATAAAAATTAAAAGTCTTTTATTTATAACAATTAAAAACATGAAAGACTTTTTATTTTCACCATACAGTGGTATCCATAGCTTTGGATTTAGGCAATATTTACATCTAATCATACAGCTTATACATGTAACCAAAAGGTAGTTGTATATCATTGTAAGTCCTTTGTATACATAGTAGCATCAGAAATATTGTACAGTACTGTAATCAGAAAGGTAATAGCTGTTTTAAATAAATATAGACTATCATTCGCATTTTAGAATATAAAAACCAAACCAAAGATGTAGACAGAGAAAAGTGTGATGTGCTAGCAGGGAAAAAAATATATTTTGTAATAAATTTATTTTAAGAAATATTAATTAATTTTTTAATTCCAGATTTTGTAATTCCAGATTTGGGGATTTGTACTTGTAATTGCAATATTCCAAAAAATAATATGATCTATGTATAACATTTTAAACCAAGCAAGTTACATGAGCAATAACAACGACTGATTACATAAAATACAGCTTTTAATATAATGATCATATCATCCACGGCAGTTGCACATTTACATTAAGCAAAGCTCAAATATTCTGAGGTAATATCACGTACAGAGACTTTGTATTACATCAAAATAACTCAATCAAACCTGGATTTGATAATTACAAAGGAGTCAATCAGAGTAAGAGTCTTTTTTTTTTATGAACGTTCTAAAAAGTGTCTGGTAATTTGGTTGTTTTATTAGAAAATCATCCTGGGAGCATCTGCTATAAAAAGAATCTGTCATATTTGTGACAATTATCATTTCCAACATACCTAATGATAGATGTAAACTTTCTCAAAATACTCACTTAAATTGTAGACTTGTTTTATAAGTGAAGGTATTGCTTCCTTTCTTGAGACTTGTCCCTACTTGTAGTTTTCAAGAATGAACCTTAATTCAACACTCAGTGACATGATTTGCACTTATTTTAGCTTCTGACTGAACAATTGTGACGTTTGACTCTGGGAGACACGTCTGCTACAAAGCAATGCAGCTGTGCTAAATTCTTGCAGACTTCTAGTATATTTCTCCCTGCTCATAAATTACAAGCAGATAAATTAGCATTGCTCTTTTATCAGTGATTCTTAAAGGTGTCACAGCCATACATTTGATGAAAAAGAGAGGTATAAGGGGGCAAATGGGAATTTAAAGATGTAAAATTGTAATATGTTAGAGCATTATATTACTGCACTATTGCTCGCATATAACTATGAGTTTAACCTGCAAAGGGATTAAATACATATGGCCAGATTACAAATGGCACACTAAATAACTTTTTCGCTCTTGCGCTGAGTTGAAAGTAAAAATTTTTAGCGAGGGAGTATAAGTCTGATGTGTGGATAGTCAATCTAATTATTAGCATTCGAAAATGAAAGTAATATTCGAAAACCAGAAATATCAAATTTTAATGGATTTTCCTTCTTATCAACATTCGATTGTCCAAAACGAAAGTCCACAGGACTATACGTTCTACCAAACAAATTACACTTTCAGCACAATCGCCCATCCCTAGCCCTCACCCACCTCCTCTCCACTCCGCCGCCAAAAAAAAGAGCAGTGGATGTGTTACTTTGCATAAAAGAAACTCACATGAGTTATGCAATGTAAATTGCTAATTAAAATTTTAACAACCATTATACACTTTTACATAACAAAATAGTGATTGCTTAAAAAAAATAAAAAATCACAAACTGCCTTCTAAACCACTAAAGAAAAAAAGAAAACATTGTGACAAACCTCTGCCCTCACCCACCTCCACTCATAGATGCAGTGAATGTGTCACTTTGCATGAAAGAAAATCATATAAAACTGACAGTCCCTGCTAGCTGTCGATTGGCCATCAGTCAGCAGGGGACAGCATTGCACAAGCATTTCACTAGCAATGCTTGTGCAATAATAAATGATATGCTGTTGGCATTTAGCGATATCGAGAGGACATGATTTGCTATAGTGAATCATGTCCACTCGACATTTAGTAAATTTACCCAATAGTGTTTGTTTTAAAAAAAGTCACAGACTAACTAACTCATTGTAACAAATCCCTGCCCTCACTCATCTCCACTCCGAAATCCAAAAAAATTCCACTCAGAGGAGCAGTGGATATGTCACTTTGCATGAAAGAAAAATTATATAAGTTCTGTAAAGCAAATAGCTATTTAAAATAAAAACAGCCATTAAAATATTATTTTACATCACAACATAGTGGATGTTGTAAAAAAAATAATAATAATAAAAAATCACAAACTACTTTCTTAACAACTAAATAAAAAAACAAAAGAAAACAGTGTGACAAAGTTTTGCCCTCATCCACCTCCTCTCCACTCCGCCACCAAATAAATTCCACTGAGGAGCAGTGAATGAGTCTGGATAAGAGTATCAATCACATTCTCAGAGAAGCCTTTCTGAGCCAAAATTGATTGATCAATCTCCATGCAGTAAGCCTCAGAGTATCTAGATTTTGGTGGAAGAATGGGTCTTTAATCAGCAGATACTGACGTAGAAGCAACCACCAAGGAGGAGCAGACGATAATCTCGCTAGATCTGTATACCAGGTCCTGAATGGCCTCGCAGGTGCTATTAGAATAGTGGATATTCTGTCCTGTTTGTTCTGGGCAACCACCTGAGGCAAAAGAACAATTGGAGGGACCAGATAAACCAGGTTGAAGTTCCACAGAACCACTAGAGCATCCACTAGCTCCACCTGAGGATCTCTGGACCTCAATCCATACCTCGAGAGTTTGGCATTGAAGCAGGAAGCCATCAGATCTATATGTCGAAACCCCATCTGCAATTTAACTCCAGAAAAATCTCCTGATGGTTGATGTAGGCCACAATCATGATATTGTCCAACTGAAAACGAATATACTGGGATGAGCCCAATTAAGGCCACGCTAGGAGTGGGTTGTACATTGCCCTCAACTCAAGAAGGTTGATTGAAAGGGATACCTCCTCTGGATACCAAGTTCGCTGAGCTCTCATAGAAGCCCACTGATGATTATTACAAAGGACGGGCAACTGAAACTCATTCTTGGGGGCCTATTTATCATGGTGCGAGCGGACATGATCCGATATTGTGGATCATGTCCGCTGCACATCGATAAATGCCAACAGCATACGCTGCCGGCATTTATCATTGCACCAGCAATTCTTGTGAACTGGTGGTGCAATACCGCCCCCTGCAGATTCGTGGCCAATTGGACGCCAGCAGGGGGAGTCAATCAACACAATCGTATTTGATCGGGTTGATTTCTGTCCACCGCTTTAGAGCAGGCGGACAGGTTATGGAGCAGCGGTCTTTAGACTGCTGCTTCATAACTTCTGTTTCCGGCGAGCCTTCATCAAGCTTCATACGGAGCTTGATAAATATGCCTCCAAGTCTCAACTGGGCCTGGCAATTGCCACCACTCGTAGTCGGTACAAAAGAGCTCTTTTCTCTGTTGATCTTCCAACCATGCACCTGAAGACACAAAAGTAACCTCTGTGTGTGATCTAGAGCCACTTAGAAGGATGGAGCTTGCACCAGAATGTCATCTAAGTACAGGGCCTTTGCAATCCCCTGCAGATGAACAGCAGTTAATAAAGCTCCCAGCACCTTGGGGAACACTCGAGAGGCTGTTGCCAATCTGAAAGGAATTGAGACTAACTGGTAGTGTTTGTCTAGGAAGGCAAATTGAAGGAAAGTTAATGATACTTGTGGATTGGAATATGAAGGTATGCGTCCTTTAGTTCTATTGTGGACATGAACTTACCCTCTTAAACTAGGGGAAGAATGTACGTTATCATTTCCTATCAAATCCAAAATAGGGCAGAATATGCCCTCCTTTTTGGAAACCACAAAAAGGTTTGAGTAGATCTCTTTCTGCTGGGGGAACTGGAACCACTACCCCTATGGCGAGGAGCTCGTCCAAGAAAATTTTACAGGGTTTTCTGATACTCTTGACATTAAGAAACTGTCCCTCGGAAAATGAGACCGAAAGCTTAATTTGTAACCCTGATGAACAATGTCCAGAACCCAAGGTTCCTGGGTGGAGAGAAACCATTACCTATGAAACAAGGAGAATCTGCCCCCCACACAACCTGTTCCCAGGTCGGGAGTGGACACGTCAGGCTCATTTTTTTTCCTGTAAAGTCTTCTCGGACTGCTTATTCTTATTTCACCCTTGTGTGGGCTTCCAGGTCACTCTAGGAGACTCTGTTTTAGGTGTCTCCATGCTACTCTGGCTCCTGTTCGGATGAAAGGAACAAAAACACTCTGCCAAATGATGCATAGGCTTATATTTCTTATCTTGTGGTAGAAAGACTCACTTTCCACCTGTTACAGTAGCTATAATTGAGTGCAGGCCAGAACCAGACACTTGCCCTTAAAAGACAAGGATAACAGGCAAGACTTAGAAACGTTGTCCACAGACCACGACTTAAGCCACAAAGCCTTCCTGGCCAAAACCGCAATACGGGCATTCTTAGCATTGATGCAAATAATCTGGAGAATAGCATTCCTGAACCTTCATATACGCTGTCGGCATTTATCAATGCACCAGCAATTCTTGTGAACTGCTGGTGCAATACCGCCCCCTGCAGATTCATGGCCAATTGGACGCTAGCAGGGGGAGTCAATCAACACGATCGTATTTGATCGGGTTGATTTCTGTCCACCGCTTTAGAGCAGGCGGACAGGTTATTGAGCAGCGGTCTTTAGACCGCTGCTTCATAACTTCTGTTTCTGGCGAGCCTTCATCAAGCTTCATACAGAGCTTGATAAATATGCCTCCAAGTCTCAACTGGGCTCGGCAATTGCCACCACTCGTAGTCGGTACAAAAAAGCTCTTTTCTCTGTTGATCTTCCAACCGTGCACCTGAAGACACAAAAGTAACCTCTGCGTGTGATCTAGAGCCACTTAGAAGGATGGAGCTTGCACCAGAATGTCATCCAAGTACAGGGCCACTGCAATCCCCTGCAGATGAACAGCAGCTAATAAAGCTCCCAGCACCTTGGTGAACACTTGAGAGGCTGTTGCCAATCTGAAAGGAATTGAGACTAACTGGTAGTGTTTGTCTAGGAAGGCAAATTGAAGGAAAGTTAATGATCCTTGTTGTCATGTTCAGTCTCAGGATATCATGTGAGAGCCTCATTGTCTGGAACAGTTGCTTTAAAGGAAGATTAGTAGAAGCCATACTGATTGAAAATGAAAACAAATTTATTTAAACAACAAAATACTTTGTTTAAGCAAATACTTGCAGAATATTTAAATATGATACTCAGGTATGTTAAGACCACATACAGCAGGAGTGAAAATAAAGAAAACTAGTAAGCAGAGATGCAGATTCAAAAAGGAAAGTCTTTCTCTTGGTAATAACTGAAATGTAAGATTTGCACAAGGCAGAAAACAACTTGTAAACAGGTAGCAGGTTTAAAGGTAAAGTCTTTCTCCTTGTAATTGCTGAGTCCAGGAATTGCACAAGGCAGGAAACAACTTGCAAACTGGTAACAGGTTTAAAGGTAAAGTCTTTCTCCTTGTAATTGCTGAGTCCAGGAATTGCACAAGGCAGGAAACAACTTGCAAACTGGTAACAGGTTTAAAGGTAAAGTCTTTCTCCTTGTAATTGCTGAGTCCAGGAATTGCACAAGGCAGGAAACAACTTGCAAACTGGTAACAGGTTTAAAGGTAAAGTCTCTCTCCTTGTAATTGCTGAGTGCAGGAATTGCACAATGCAGGAAACCACTTGCAAACTGGTAACAGGTTTAAAGGTAAAGTCTCTCTCCTTGTAATTGCTGAGTGCAGGAAATGCACAAGGCAGGAAACAAACTTGTAGATTGGTAACAGGTTTAAAGGTAAAGGCTTTCTCCTGGTAATACCTTGTAAACAGGTGCAAAGGAAATCTTTCTTCAAAGAAATACAGGAAACAGGTTCTGACTTGACAAAACAGATACAATGTGAAGACAAAAATGCAGACTAAAAGCCATCCTTAAATAGGGAGGTTTTGCACAGGGTTGGTTCTGATTAATTCCAGAATTGAGAACACCTGTGTGTTGCACAGGTGTAATAACAAGTAAGGCAAATAGTTATTTATCAGATCTTTTAAGATCCATGCTATTGCTAGAACTGGCTGTGGCTCAACATGTAGGCAAACAGAAATAGCAACCACAGAGCCACAGGTTCAAATCCCCACACAGCCCTTCTTAGCAGAATGCCTCCCAGACCTTTTCTTTTTCTTTTTCGTCTGGAGGCTTGGTTCATGACAGATGCCCCCTCCAAAGAGCGCACTCTGGGCGCTCAAAGCCTGTTCAAACATCTGAAGGTGGGATTTACGAACAAGTGTTCCATTTGAAGCCCTAATACAATCAGATGGAATGGATTCTTTGCTTGGAACAGCTGCCTGAGATTGGGGACCCTTAGAAGATATCCCTGTAGGCATAACAAGAGCTGAAAAACCAAGACAGTTTTGATTTAGAGGTTCCTGATTATACCCAGCAGCTTGCAATGGACTGGCTGATGGGCAGGGTACCTCCGGGTAGGAAAAGACCTCTCCTTCAGAGTCAAGGAATTCGTTATCTGGGTCATATCTGCCTGATGGGTAGAGTACCTCCGGGTAAGGTATGACCTCTCCTTCAGAGTCCAGGAATTCATCATCCAATTCTTTCTCAGTCAATGAGTAGCTGGGTGAAGGTGGTACAAGGAGGTGTGGATCTTTAGAATTGGCAGAGTCTGATTCAGCTGGAAGGTTTGTCACTTTTATGTCTGATGAGTGACTTTTGTTAGCTGGATCTCCAGCCAGGGCAGAAACAAGGTAATGTGCAGGATTTCCAGGAGGTATTTTTGCAGAGTTCCCCAATGTGGTTGATGCAGAAACAGACGCAGTGGTATGGGTAATGGATGTAGTTGGAGTTGTACTCCCAATGACCATCTGTTTCAAATCAGGTACCATTTCTTGAAGCGTGTTAGAAACGGTTGTTTGTAGAATAGATGTATTCTCCATAGCTGGGTCATCTCCAGGGGTATCATACAGTTTGCTAGTGGAAGTATAATTTGTTCCCTTAACATCAGAGTTCATTTTCAACTTGGCTGTATCTTGACTTGATCCTCTAGGAGGTCTTACTGGACACCCTGTGATGCGGTGACCAGGTCCCCCACAATAGAAACAGAGGTTAAGTTGTCTTCGCCGAATTTTCTCCTCTTCTGTTAAGGGTTCTTTAAAACCTTTCCTTGTTTGGGAGGTAACTTTAGACAAGGTTTCGGTTGGGAGAGATAACATTTCCACCAGCTCCATAAAGTTAATGAGTATGTCCTTAATAAACTTTAACACTGAATCCAATACAGCAATAATCCCAGAGGGCTCTCTTTTAGGGTCTTCACATTCTGTCATGTTCAGTCTCAGGATATCATGTGAGAGCCTCATTGTCTGGAACAGTTGCTTTAAAGGAAGATTAGTAGAAGCCATACTGATTGAAAATGAAAACAAATTTATTTAAACAACAAAATACTTTGTTTAAGCAAATACTTGCAGAATATTTAAATATGCTACTCAGGTATGTTAAGACCACATACAGCAGGAGTGAAAATAAAGAAAACTAGTAAGCAGAGATGCAGATTCAAAAAGGAAAGTCTTTCTCTTGGTAATAACTGAAATGTAAGATTTGCACAAGGCAGAAAACAACTTGTAAACAGGTAGCAGGTTTAAAGGTAAAGTCTTTCTCCTTGTAATTGCTGAGTGTTACGGTACCAACAGTGTACCAAGGGTTAATACCAGATGAACAATGTCCTGCACAGACAATCAGCAATTCACAACCCAGCCAGTTTCAGGTTTAAAACAGAATGTCATTTATTAAAGGCTAGATGCCTAGTATTTATACAGGTTTGACCCCAGATGGGGGGGTTGAAAGACTCTTGTACATTTAGATAAAAAGGGGAAGATGCCCTTTTATGAAACAGTAGAATTACATTACTTAAATACTTTACTTAGGCAGATAACAACTTAAACACATTTGGCTTGTCTTATCACCTAGCGTCTGCTCTCTGAGGGTGATTAAACAATGGCCTGTTTATTACTTAAATGTAATTATAGCACACAATAGCTGAGGCCAGAAAACCTGTCTTTAGAAATTAGATTCTTAGCTAAACACAATTAACTCCTTCAGTCCTGACAGAAGGGTCTGTCACATATCTCCCCCCTTGTGGAACACTCCGGCAGACCCGGCTTGACCCTTTGGCGGGTCAACCTGGGGATGACCGGACTAGGAAGGAGGTGGTAGGCATGTCAGTTTGCCAGGACAATCCATCTGTATTCCCGTTATGAGAGAGAATTCCTGTCCATACAAAGAAGGGTTCAACTTCCTCAGTGCCCAGACTAGGGCTAAACAGTCCTTCAAAATCCCATCAGCTTCTTTACGAGTTTTCTGTACCTGCTCTTTATAGGTATCCACAATCCCTTCATACTGACATAGGGTGCCCTTGAGTTGCTGCACCTCACTATGAGCCAGCGTCAGCTTCTCCTCAAGTGTCGCTAAGTTTGTCTTTAAGGTTTCATGTCCCACTCTCAAGCTGGTGTTTTCTGCAGTCTGTCGGTGCAGCTTGTCTAGCAGAGATTCACGTTCTAAACGTGCTTTTTCCTCTGCGGTCCTCTTCTCCTTCATCAGCGCATTGTAACGAGACCTCCACATATCAATAGCGGATAGAGATTTACTGAGCTCAGCGTCCTGGGGCTTAGCAGCAGGTGGGTCAGTCTCTGCTGCACGGATCTGGGCACGGGTAGTCACAGAGTTAACATCAGCGGGACCCATAGGAGCGTAGGCAGAAACAAGGGGGGCCAAGTCATTTCCAAGAAGAACATCAGCAGGTAAGTCCTTCTTGACCCCCACATTCACAGGTCTAGCGCCCACTCCCCAATCCAAATGTACCCTGGCAACAGGTAGGCTGAACACATCGCCCCCTGCTACCCTCACAGCCACAGTGTCTCCAGTGTACTGTTTCTCAGACACCAAGTTCTTTTGAAGCAAGGTCATGGTAGCACCAGTATCCCGTAGACCACTGACCTTCTTCCCATTCACTTTAACCAGTTGCCGGTTATTCTGGTGGGCAGCTTGCACAAGGTCTGCCTCATGTAGGATGCTCCAGCATTCTTGCGCCTCTACGTAGCGGGCCGCAGGCTGAGAGTTACGTGGGATTCCGCTGGCGGGTCTTCTCCAGGACTGTGCTTGGTTCACTGCATTTAGGGGACACTCTGGTCTTTTGTGCCCTAGTTGCTTACATCCAAAGCACCAAATAGGCTGTGAGTAGCCCCGTGAATTGAACCGGGCTCTCTGAGGGTAGTTCGTGGCCGGAGGCCGTGTGGTATAGCGGTGCGCCGGGGGTTGGTAACTGGCAGCTGCTGGGGTGACTGGGGGTCTGTACTCCACTCTAGCAGGGGGCTTAGTGGTAGCAGTGTCCAGTTTGCGGGCATCCATATACTCATCTGCCAGGCGAGCAGCTTCATGCAGGGTGGAGGGTTTACGGTCCCGAACCCACTCTCTAACTCCTGCTGATAACTTGTCAAAGCAATGTTCCAACAGGAATAGCTGCAGCACCTCTTCCCCAGATACGGCTTGGCACCCCGCTATCCAGTGAGCTGCTGTGCGGTGCACCTTACATGCCCACTCAACGTAGGAATCACCAGCTAATTTAACAGTGTCTCTGAACCGCCTCCGGTATGCCTCCGGTGTAACCGCATACCTGGAGAGAAGAGCCTCTTACACAGTATTATAATCCCCAACCTCCTCATCTGGAATGGCCCGAAAAGCCTCACTGGCCCGGCCAGATAATTTTCCGGATAATATCGTGACCCAGTCCTCTGCGGGTACCTTGTGTAGTGCACATTGCCTCTCAAAATCCGCAAGGAACCCATCAATCTCTCCTTCTGTTTCCAGGAAGTTTTTAAAAGCTGCAAAATTTACTTTTCTCTTTTCCACTGGGTTTGCTGCAGCGCCGCTTTGGCGAAGTAGGTTGGCCTCCACAGCTGCTATGACCCGGTCGATAATTTCCGCAGATGGGTTGGGGCCATAATGTGCCAGTCTTATTTTAACCGCCCGATCAAAGCTTGCTTCTGCGGGGGTTCTGTCTGCTATGCTGGGCCCATTGGTTCCTTCTGTTCCTGGTACTCTTTCCATCTTAGTCAGTATTGTAATAATCCCCCTCTTCCTGAGGTTACTGGCTTGTGTAGTTGCTCTTCTGGGCGATAAGGTTCATTCCGTCGCTTGCCACCAATGTTACGGTACCAACAGTGTACCAAGGGTTAATACCAGATGAACAATGTCCTGCATAGACAATCAGCAATTCACAACCCAGCCAGTTTCAGGTTTAAAACAGAATGTCATTTATTAAAGGCTAGATGCCTAGTATTTATACAGGTTTGACCCCAGATGGGGGGGTTGAAAGACTCTTGTACATTTAGATAAAAAGGGGAAGACGCCCTTTTATGAAACAGTAGAATTACATTACTTAAATACTTTACTTAGGCAGATAACAACTTAAACACATTTGGCTTGTCTTATCACCTAGCGTCTGCTCTCTGAGGGTGATTAAACAATGGCCTGTTTATTACTTAAATGTAATTATAGCACACAATAGCTGAGGCCAGAAAACCTGTCTTTAGAAATTAGATTCTTAGCTAAACACAATTAACTCCTTCAGTCCTGACAGAAGGGTCTGTCACACTGAGTCCAGGAATTGCACAAGGTAGTAAAACAACTTGCAAACTGGTAACAGGTTTAAAGGTAAAGTCTTTCTCCTTGTAATTGCTGAGTCCAGGAATTGCACAAGGCAGGAAACAACTTGCAAACTGGTAACAGGTTTAAAGGTAAAGTCTCTCTCCTTGTAATTGCTGAGTGCAGGAATTGCACAATGCAGGAAACAACTTGCAAACTGGTAACAGGTTTAAAGGTAAAGTCTCTCTCCTTGTAATTGCTGAGTGCAGGAATTGCACAATGCAGGAAACAACTTGCAAACTGGTAACAGGTTTAAAGGTAAAGTCTCTCTCCTTGTAATTGCTGAGTGCAGGAATTGCACAATGCAGGAAACAACTTGCAAACTGGTAACAGGTTTAAAGGTAAAGTCTCTCTCCTTGTAATTGCTGAGTGCAGGAAATGCACAAGGCAGGAAACAAACTTGAAGATTGGTAACAGGTTTAAAGGTAAAGGCTTTCTCCTGGCAATACCTTGTAAACAGGTGCAAAGGAAATCTTTCTCCTGGCAATGGCCAAGTGCAGGAATTGCATAAAGCAGGAAACAAACTTGTAGATTGGTAACAGGTTTAAAGGTAAAGGCTTTCTCCTGGTAATACCTTGTAAACAGGTGCAAAGGAAATCTTTCTCCAAAGAAATACAGGAAACAGGTTCTGACTTGACAAAACAGATCCAATGTGAAGACAAAAATGCAGACTAAAAGCCATCCTTAAATAGGGAGGTTTTGCACAGGGTTGGTTCTGATTAATTCCAGAATTGAGAACACCTGTGTGTTGCACAGGTGTAATAACAAGTAAGGCAAATAGTTATTTATCAGATCTTTTAAGATCCATGCTATTGCTAGAACTGGCTGTGGCTCAACATGTAAGCAAACAGAAATAAGAGCCACAGGTTCAAATCCCCACACAGCCCTTCTTAGCAGAATGCCTCCCAGACCTTTTCTTTTTCTTTTTCGTCTGGAGGCTTGGTTCATGACACTTGTGGATCGGAATATGAAGGTATGCATCCTTTAGTTCTATTGTGGACATGAACTTACCCTCTTAAACTAGGGGAAGAATGTACGTTATCATTTCCTATCAAATCCAAAATAGGGCAGAATATGCCCTCCTTTTTGGAAACCACAAAAAGGTTTGAGTAGATCTCTTTCTGCTGGGGGAACTGGAACCACTACCCCTATGGTGAGGAGCTCGTCCAAGAAAATTTTACACGGTTTTCTGATACTCTTGACTTTAAGAAACTGTCCCTCGGAAAATGAGACCGAAAGCTTAATTTGTAACCCTGATGAACAATGTCCAGAACCCAAGGTTCCTGGGTGGAGAGAGACCATTACCTATGAAACAAGGAGAATCTGCCCCCCGCATGACCTGTTCTCAGGTCGGGAGTGGACATGTCAGGCTCATTTTTTTTCCTGTAAAGTCTTCTCGGACTGCTTATTGTTATTTCACCCTTGTGTGGGCTTCCAGGTCACTCTAGGAGACTCTGTTTTAGGTGTCTCCATGCTACTCTGGCTCCTGTTCGGATGAAAGGAACAAAAACACTCTGCCAAATGATGCATAGGCTTATATTTCTTATCTTGTGGTAGAAATACTCACTTTCCACCTGTTACAGTAGCTATAATTGAGTGCAGGCCAGAACCAGACACTTGCCCTTAAAAGACAAGGATAACAGGCAAGACTTAGAAACGTTGTCCACAGACCACGACTTAAGCCACAAAGCCTTCCTGGCCAAAACTGCAAAACGGGCATTCTTAGCATTGATTCAAATAATCTGGAGAATAGCATTCCTGAACCTTCATATATGCTGTCGGCATTTATTAATGCACCAGCAATTCTTGTGAACTGCTGGTGCAATACCGCCCCCTGCAGATTCATGGCCAATTGGACGCTAGCAGGGGGAGTCAATCAACACGATCGTATTTGATCGGGTTGATTTCTGTCCGCTGCTTTAGAGCAGGCGGACAGGTTATGGAGCAGCGGTCTTTAGACCGCTGCTTCATAACTTCTTTTTCTGGCGAGCCTTCATCAAGCTTCATACAGAGCTTGATAAATATGCCTCCAAGTCTCAACTGGGCCTGGCAATTGCCACCACTCGTAGTCGGTACAAAAGAGCTCTTTTCTCTGTTGATCTTCCAACCATGCACCTGAAGACACAAAAGTAACCTCTGCGTGTGATCTAGAGCCACTTAGAAGGATGGAGCTTGCACCAGAATGTCATCCAAGTACAGGGCCACTGCAATCCCCTGCAGATTAACAGCAGCTAATAAAGCTCCCAGCACCTTGGTGAACACTCAAGGGGCTGTTGCCAATCTGAAAGGAATTGAGACTAACTGGTAGTGTTTGTCTAGGAAGGCAAATTGAAGGAAACGTTAATGATCCTTGTGGATCGGAATATGAAGGTATGCGTCCTTTAGTTCTATTGTGGACATGAACTTACCCTCTTAAACTAGGGGAAGAATGTACGTTATTGTTTCCTATCAAATATAAAATAGGGCAGAATATGCCCTCCTTTTTGGAAACCACAAAAAGGTTTGAGTAGATCTCTTTCTGCTGGGGGAACTGGAACCACTACCCCTATGGCGAGGAGCTCATCCAAGAAAATTTTACAGGGTTTTCTGATACTCTTGACATTAAGAAACTGTCCCTCGGAAGATGAGACCGAAAGCTTAATTTGTAACCCTGATGAACAATGTCCAGAACCCAAGGTTCCTGGGTGGAGAGAGACCATTACCTATGAAACAAGGAGAATCTGCCCCCCGCATGACCTGTTCCCAGGTCGGGAGTGGACACGTCATGCTCATTTTTTTTCCCTGTTAAGTCTTCTCGGACTGCTTATTCTTATTTCACCCTTGTGTGGGCTTCCAAGTCACTCTAGGAGACTCTGTTTTAGGTGTCTGCATGCTACTCTGGCTCCTGTTCGGATGAAAGGAACAAAAACACTCTGCCAAATGATGCATAGGCTTATATTTCTTATCTTGTGGTAGAAAGACTCACTTTCCACCTGTTACAGTAGCTATAATTGAGTTCAGGCCAGAACCAAACAGACACTTGCCCTTAAAAGACAAGGATAACAGGCAAGACTTAGAAACATTGTCCACAGACCACGACTTAAGCCACAAAGCCCTCCTGGCCAAAACCACAAAACGGGCATTTTTAGCATTGATGCAAATAATCTGGAGAATAGCATCCCTGATGAAGGCATTAGCCAGCTTCAGAGACTAAAGATGTTCTTTAATCTCCTCCAGAGGAGTCTCTACTGTACTCTGCTCTACTAAGGAGTCACACCAGAACTTAGCAGCACCCATAACTGCAGCTAGGTCTAAAAACTGATTACAGTTTTTAAACCTGGTCCACCTCAGATTGCTTAGCCGCCAGAACTACTATGGTAAAAATAACTTTCTTCAGCAAGAGCTGAAGCTGATCTGAATTGAGCCAAATTGTCCCCTCCTCTGAGTCTTCTTCTGAATCTACATCAGAAGGGTCAGTGGCAGAAATTTCTGCTTCAGAGCTAACTATGGGGTTGTCCTCAGAAAGCTGCCCTAAACTATCAGTCAGAGCCTCCACTGTCGCACCGGGGCAATATGTCAGAGAACAATGTTTAACCTTTCTCTTCCTGTTCCCTGATACCTGCCTAGCATTCAGGGCAGCAGAAACAGCCACCTCAATGTGGGCCTTAAGTTTGTCGGGTACATGGCCCACCCCAGCCGCAGCTGTGCCGCTCTCTGTATCTATGGGCTGCTGAACAGGGATGTCCATATCACCCGAGGCCTGAGAAGCCATAGTGGGGCCTGCTAGGGACCAGCCCAAAGTGGTTCCTTTGCAGGGAGATCGCTGGGGGCTCCTGAGTGAAATGTCAGGACATATGTTAAGCAACTATTACAGAACTGTGCCGGAAGTTTAACAGTGGAAATTTGCAAAGCATGCATTTGTTATTATCAATGGAAGTCACCAAGGAGGATTCCTCCATCCTTTCTAACAGCATAGAACTATCCATGATGAACTAAAAAGGTCATTGAGAACACACAGCAGGGTATTAGGTTTCAAGCACCAATAACTGTCCCCTTGTAAGCCCTGCTAAGGGCATTTTACCAACTCCGGTTCAGCCGCACTGTGTTGCTACCGCTCTTTCACTGGACTACTGCACAGTATATCTAGGGTGGGAATGAGTCACCACCCACTGCTGCAGCCTGTATTAAAACACAGCCTTTATCATTGCACCAGCAGTTCTTGTGAACTGCTGGTGCAATGCCGCCCCCCGCAGATCCGCTAGCAGGAGGTGTCAATCAACCCATTCATATTCGATCGGGTTGATTTCTGTCGATTTCTGTCCACCACCTCAGAGCAGACAGACAGGTTATGGAGCAGCGGTCCTTAGACCGTTGCTTTATAACTTGTGTTTCTGGCGAGCCTGAAGGCTTGCCAGAAACATGGAGCATCAAGCTCTGTTCGGAGCTTGATAGTTCGGCCCCATTGTGACAAATTGCTGCCCTGCCCTCACCCACTTTCAATCCACTCCGCCACCAAAAAAATTCAACTCAGAGGAGCAGTGGATATGTCACTTTGCATAAAACTAAAATCATATGTGTTCTGCAATGTTAATAGCTATTTAAAATGAAATCTACCATTAAAATAAACTCTTATATAACAACATAGTGGGTTTTTTTAAAAAAAAGTCACAAACTACCTTCTAAACAAATAAAAAAGAAAAGAAAAAAAAGTGTGACAAATCCCTGCCCTCACTCGCCTCCACTCCACTCCGCCACCAAAAACATTCCACTCAGAGGAGCAGTGGATATGTCACTTTGCATAAAACGAAAATCATATGTGTTCTGCAATGTTAATAGCTATTTAAAATGAAATCTACCATTCAAATACATTCTTATATAACAACATAGTGTTTTTATTTTTTTAAAAGTCACACACTACCTTCTAAACAACTAAAAAAAAGAAAAAAAAAAGTGTGACAAACCCCTGCCCTCACCCACCTCCACTCCACTCCGCCACCAAAAAAATGCCACTCAGAGGAGCAGTGGGATGTCACTTTGCATAAATAAATTTGTATAAGTTATTTAAAGTAAATAGCTATTAAAAATAAAAACAACCATTAAAATATACTTTTTCATGATAACAGAGTAGTTATTTAAAAAAAAAACAAATGTCAAAAACTACCTTCTAAACAACTATAGAAAAAGAGAAAAAAAGAAACATTGTGACAAATCCATGCCCTCACCCACCTCCACTCCACTCCGCCACCAAAAAAATGCACTCAGAGGAGCAGTGGATATGTCACATTGAATAAAACGAAAATCATATAAGTTGTAATAGACATAATAAAAAAGGGAAAAAAAGGAAAGAAAAAAAGGAAAAAAAACAAATGTGAAAAAATGTTTGTTGTGCAAAACAACTACATGTATAGAATGTGGGCAGTCTCCTGGGAGGTCTTTTTGCTGGTTATGTTGTGTGAATAATTAGGTAGATAAAGAATCATACTTGGATTAACTTGTAGTGCAATAGATTTATTCATGAATTTTAATATATTTTATTGCGATATGTGCCCAAGGATCCAATTGCTATGCTGGCCCGGATCAATGTAGTAAAAAACGTCCTTCATGGCGATCGGTCTCACAGCTGACCATATATCTATGTGGCATATCGTCAACTTAAGGGCCCAAGCAGTAGTTGGAGAGATGGGGTGTTGTCGCAAAAATCCTTGTTGGTCAATCACATCCTCGCTGCAGCTGCTATCCTCGCAAGCTTCTGTAGGGTCGCTGTAGTTGCTCATCATAACTTCATCTCCGGAACATAGAAAGGTAAGTGGAGAGGCTTCCAAGACATCGTTTTCCGAGGGTGTAGAAATCACGGAGAGTTCCTCCGGATCAGGGCTAGTAAGGCCATGCTCCATTGGCTGTTGAACAAGATTGAGGATTGTAGTGATTCTCTTTTCAATCTTATTAAAATGTTCCAAGAAATGCACTTTTATCGGGTTTATCAGTAAACTGTCTTCCATATTGTTGAAGCCAGGATAAAGCAGCGCACCAATGGAACTGCGATACAGCAGATCTCAGAGGGTTGTTGAGGGGGGTGGTGGTAGGGCTCAGCCTCAGAAAAGTCACGGAGCAAAGCTGACACCAGCAATCATTAAAATAATCGTGTTTACTGTTTGAGAATCTGTAGTTACTATATGATCCACTGCATTCATTATCAAATGGCGCCTAGGAAAGTGATATTTAACAGATAGATGTCGATAACTAAAGCAGCACACGATATTGCGACCTATAATGGCCTTCGCCCGGACGTTCCCCCTTAAAATACTCTTTTATATAACAACATAGCGATTGTTTTTTAAAAAAAGTTACAAACTAAATTCTAAACAACAAAATAAAAAAGAAAAATACATTGTGACAAATCCATGCCCTCACCCACCTCCACTCCACTCCGCCACCAAAAAAATCCACTCAGAGGAGCAGTAGATATGTCACTTTGCATAAAACTAAAATCATATATGTTCTGCAATGTTAATAGCTATTTAAAATGAAATCTACCATTAAAATACACTCTTATATAACAACATAGTGTTTTTTTTTGTTTTTTTTAAAAAGTCACAAACTACCTTCTAAACAAAGAAAAAAGAAAGAAAAGAAAAGTGTGACAAACCCCTGCCCTCACCCACCTCCACTCCACTCCGCCACCAAAAAATGCCACTCAGAGGAGCAGTGGGATGTCACTTTGCATAAATAAATTTGTATAAGTTTTTTAAAGTAAATAGCTATTAAAAATAAAACAACCATTAAAATATACTTTTTCATGATAACAGAGTAGTTATTAAAAAAACAAATGTCAAAAACTACCTTCTAAACAACTATAGAAAAAGAGAAAAACATAATTTATGCTTACCTGATAAATTTATTTCTCTTGTGATGTATCCAGTCCACAGATCATCCATTACTTGTGGGATATTCTCCTTCCCAACAGGAAGTTGCAAGAGGATCACCCACAGCAGAGCTGCTATATAGCTCCTCCCCTAACTGCCATATCCAGTCATTCGACCGAAACTAGCCGAGAAAGGAGAAACCATAGGGTGCAGTGGTGACTGTAGTTTAAAATTTAGACCTGCCTTAAAAGGACAGGGCGGGCCGTGGACTGGATACACCACAAGAGAAATAAATTTATCAGGTAAGCATAAATTATGTTTTCTCTTGTTAGGTGTATCCAGTCCACGGATCATCCATTACTTGTGGGATACCAATACCAAAGCTAAAGTACACGGATGAAGGGAGGGACAAGGCAGGTACTTAAACGGAAGGGACCACTGCCTGTAGAACCTTTCTCCCAAAAATAGCCTCCGAAGAAGCAAAAGTATCAAATTTGTAAAATTTTGAAAAGGTATGAAGCGAAGACCAAGTCGCCGCTTTGCAAATCTGTTCAACAGAAGCCTCATTTTTAAAGGCCCAGGTGGAAGCCACAGCTCTAGTAGAATGAGCTGTAATCCTTTCAGGGGACCGCTGTCCAGCAGTCTAATAGGCTAAGCGTATTACGCTCCGAAGCCAAAAAGAAAGAGAGGTTGCTGAAGCCTTTTGACCTCTCCTCTGTCCAGAGTAAACAACAAACAGGGAAGATGTTTGACGAAAATCTTTAGCCGCTTGTAAGTAAAACTTTAAAGCACAGACTACGTCCAAATTATGGAAAAGACGTTTCTTCTTTGAAGAAGGATTAGGACACAATGATGGAACAACAATCTCTTGATTGATATTCTTGTTGGAAACTACCTTAGGTAAAAACCCAGGTTTTGTACGCAGAACTACTTTATCTGTATGGAAAATCAGATAAGGAGAATCACATTGTAAAGCTGATAACTCAGAGACTCTACGAGTCGAGGAAATAGCCATCAAAAACAGAACTTTCCAAGATAAAAGTTTGATATCAATCAGTGCATGTGTTTATGTGCTGCAGCCTCTCATTTTGTGTCATTGTGCAACCTGCTAATTTTATCGTACATTTACAATACCTCTATTGGGTTCATATATGTGCTTCTTGGGCGTATCATAGCCAGTGCCTCACTAACCTCTGACCTCAACGCACATCACTGACAGTAAATGAGCATAACCCAATACTGACAGGAAGTCAAAGGGTCAATTCAAATTTAAATCCATAATTTAAAACCCAGAGTTTGAAGTTAAGTGTGCAGTGCCCACATTATTTAAATTAAAGTTTTTGACATTGAATATTGCTAAGCCTCCCCTTTTCATGGTTATTTTATTTAATTAGATACAAACTCCATATATGTTATGTCTGTTCAGTCAGAGGTTGCAGTATCTATTTTTATTTTTCTCTGTGTCTCCATTTATTTAAAGACTGCTGTTAACTTGTAATTCACAAATCAATTAAAAGCTGTTGCATTGTGTTTTTAATATGTGCTGCTTTTATACAAGTTTATATTAACCCCTTAATGACCACAGCACTTTTCCATTTTCTGTCCGTTTGGGACCAAGGCTATTTTTAAATTTTTGCGGTGTTTGTGTTTAGCTGTAATTTTCCTCTTACTTATTTACTGTACCCACACATATTATATACAGTTTTTCTCGCCATTAAATGGACTTTCTAAAGATACCATTATTTTCATCATATCTTATAATTTACTATAAAAAAAATTATAAAATATGAGGAAAAATTGAAAAAAACCCCACTTTTTCTAACTTTGACCCCCAAAATCTGTTACATATCTACAACCACCAAAATACACCTATGCTAAATATTTTCTACATTTTGTCCTGAGTTTAGAAATACCCAATGTTTACATGTTCTTTGCTTTTTTTGCAAGTTATAGGGCAATAAATACAAGTAGCACTTTGCTATTTCCAAGCCATTATTTTTTCAAAATTAGCGCTAGTTACATTAGAACACTGATATCTCTCAGGAATCTCTGAATATGCATCGACATGTATATATATTTTTTTAGTAGACAACCCAAAGTATTGATCTAGGCCCATTTTGGTATATTTCATGCCACCATTTCACCGCCAAATGCGATCAAATAAAAAAAATTGTTCACTTTTTCACAAATTGTTTCACAAACTTTAGGTTTCTCACTGAAATTATTTACAAACAGCTTGTGCAATTATGGCACAAATGGTTGTAAATTCTTCTCTGGGATCCCCTTTGTTCAGAAATAGCATACTTATATGGCTTTGGTGTTGCTTTTTGGTAATTAGAATGCCACTAAATGCCACTGCGCACCGCACGTGTATTATGCCCAGGAGTGAAGGGGTTAATTAGGGAGCATGTAGGGAGCTTTTTGGGGTAATTTTAGCTTTAGTGTAGTGTAGTAGACAACCCCAAGTATTGATCTAGGCCCATTTTGGTATATTTCATACCACCATTTCACCGCCAAATGCGATCAAATTAAAAAAAAACGTTAAATTTTTCACAATTTTAGGTTTCTCACTGAAATCATTTACAAACAGCTTGTGCAGTTATTGTACAAATGGTTGTAAATGCTTCTCTGGGATCCCCTTTGTTCAGAAATAGCAGAGGTACGTCCTCAGGCGTTAACTGCCTTTTTTTTGAGGACGTACCCTGCACGTCCTCGGTCATTAAGGGGTTAATAAAAGGAGATAATGAGTCATTTAAAAAATATATGTAATTATTGCAGTTGTTAAATGTTTTTAGAAATAATGACACTGTAAAGTAACTGGTTAAACACATAGTCAAAGGGAGACATTTAAAATTAAACTTTCATGATTGAGGTAGAGCATGCTATTTTAATAGACTTTTCTAGTTATTTATATTTTGAGAATTAGCATCAACTGTTACTGGCCCCATGTCAGCAAATCAAATTAGTTTATGAAAGGAACATGAAAGTCATAATTACATTTCCATCATTCAGATAGAAATTGCACACAAAAAAAAACAACTTTCTATTTTACTTTTATTATTATGTACTTCATTCTTTTTGTATCCTTTGGTGTCCTTTGTTGAAGAGCATACCTAAGTGGGATGTGCACGTGCATATGAACACCATATTGCAGCAGCTGTGTTGGCAGTATTGATAACTTTGTGTAAAACTTGTATGGTAAATTATTTCTATTTTTACAATACAGTAGTGAGTAGAGAAGAGATTGTGTATCATTCTAATTGCTTAGTAACTGGCACTTTGCCACAGAATTGTGTGAGTGTATATGTGAGCAGAGTGTGTGTGGGTGTCAGTGAGCAGAGTATGTGTGCTTTATTCTCCAGGTAATCAATACATTTCCGATGAGCTGGTGCTTTAGTGTAGTGTTTCTCAACAATGGTCCTCAAGTACCCCAAACAGGCCAGGTTTTCATTATAGCCAAATCAGTGCACAGGTGAAGTAATCAGCTGATCAGTAACTCAGTGGTTACTAACTTGCTCTCACTCATCACCTGATTATGTCACCTGTGCACTGGTTCAGCTATCATTTAAACCTGCCCTGTTGGGGGTACTTGCGGCCCTCTGTACATGTGTTTCTCCGGCGTATCATATCTAGTGCCTCACCAGCCTCTGACCTCACTGCACATCACTGAATGGAATGAAGGGGTTCAAACGGAACTCCTTGAAGAACCTTAAGAACCAAGTTTAAGCTCCATGGAGGAGCAACAGGTTTAAACACAGGCTTAATTCTAACCAAAGCCTGACAAAATGCCTGGACGTCTGGAACCTCTGCCAGATGCTTGTGCAAAAGGATAGACAGAGCAGAAATCTGTCCCTTTAAAGAACTAGATGATAATCCTTTATCCAAACCCTCTTGGAGAAAGGACAATATCCTAGGAATCCTAACCTTACTCCATGAGTAATTCTTGGATTCACACTAATGAAGATATTTGCGCCATATCTTATGGTAGATTTTCCTGGTTACAGGCTTTCGTGCCTGTATTAAGGTATCAATGACTGACTCGGAGAAGCCACGCCTTGATAAAATCAAGCGTTCAATCTCCAGGCAGTCAGTCTCAGAGAAATTAGATTTGGATGATTGAAAGGACCTTGTAGTAGAAGGTCTTGTCTCAGAGGCAGAGGCCAAGGTGGAAAGGATGACATGTCCACCAGGTCTGCATACCAGGTCCTGCGTGGCCACGCAGGCGCGATCAGGATCACCGATGCTCTCTCCTGTTTGATTTTGGCAATCAGTCGAGGGAGTAGAGGAAACGGTGGAAACACATAAGCCAGGTTGAAGAACCACGGTGCTGCTAGAACATCTATCAGCGTCGCTTCTGGGTCCCTGGACCTGGATCCGTAACAAGGAAGCTTGGTGTTCTGGCAAGACGCCATGAGATCCAATTCTGGTGTGCCCCAACGATGAACCAATTGAGCAAACACCTCCGGATGGAGTTCCCACTCCCCCGGATGAAAAGTCTGACGACTTAGAAAATCCACCTCCCAGTTCTCTACACCTGGGATATGGATCGCTGATAGATGGCAAGAGTGAGTCTCTGCCCAGCGAATTATCTTGGAGACTTCTAACATCGCTAGGGAGCTCCTGGTCCCCCCTTGATGGTTGATGTAAGCCACAGTCGTGATGTTGTCCGACTGAAATCTGATGAACCTCAGGGTTGCTAACTGAGGCCAAGCTAGAAGAGCATTGAATATTGCTCTTAACTCCAGAATATTTATTGGGAGGAGTTTCTCCTCCTGAGTCCACGATCCCTGAGCCTTCAGGGAATTCCAGACTGCACCCCAACCTAGAAGGCTGGCATCTGTTGTTACAATTGTCCAATCTGGCCTGCGAAAGGTCATACCTTTGGACAGATGGACCCGAGATAGCCACCAGAGAAGAGAATCTCTGGTCTCTTGATCCAGATTTAGCAGAGGGGACAAATCTGTGTAATCCCCATTCCACTGACTGAGCATGCATAATTGCAGCAGTCTGAGATGTAGGCGCGCAAATGGCACTATGTCCATCGCCGCTACCATTAAGCCGATCACTTCCATGCACTGAGCCACCGAAGGGCGCGGAATGTAGTAAAGAACGCGGCAGGATTTAGATTTTTGATAACCTGGACTCCGTCAGGTAAATTTTCATTTCTACAGAATCTATCAGAGTTCCTAGGAAGGAAACCCTTGTGAGGGGTGATAGAGAACTCTTTCCCTCGTTCACTTTCCACCCATGCGACCTCAGAAATGCCAACACTATGTCCATATGAGATTTGGCAATTTGGAAGTTTGACGCCTGTATCAGGATGTCGTCTAGATAAGGGGCCACTGCAATGACCCATGGTCTTAGGACCGCCAGAAGAGACCCCAGAACCTTTGTAAAAATTCTTGGGGCTGTAGCTAACCCAAAGGGAAGAGCCACAAACTGGTAATGCCTGTCTAGAAAGGCAAACCTTAGGAACCGATGATGATCTTTGTGAATCGGTATGTGAAGGTAAGCATCCTTCAAATCCACTGTGGTCATGTACTGACCCTCCTGGATCATAGGTAGGATTGTCCGAATAGTTTCCATTTTGAACGATGGAACTCTGAGGAATTTGTTTAAGATCTTTAGATCCAAAATTGGTCTGAAGGTTCCCTCTTTTTTGGGAACCACAAACAGATTTGAATAAAATCCCTGTCCTTGTTCCATCTGTGGAACTAGATGGATCACTCCCATTATTAGGAGGTCTTGCACACAGCGTAAGAATGCCTCTTTCTTTATCTGGTTTACAGATAATCTCGAAAGGTGAAATCTCCCTTGTGGGGGGGAAGCTTTGAAGTCCAGAAGATATCCCTGAGATATGATCTCCAACGCCCAGGGATCCTGAACATCTCTTGCCCACGCCTGGGCGAAGAGAGAAAGTCTGCCCCCTACTAGATCCGTTGCCAGATAGGGGGCCGTTCCTTCATGCTGTCTTAGAGGCAGCAGCAGGCTTTCTGGCCTGCTTGCCTTTGCTCCAGGCCTGGTTAGATTTCCAGGCCGGCTTGGATTGTGCAAAAGTTCCCACTTGTTTTGTAGCAGAGGAAGTTGATGCTGCACCTGCCTTGAAGTTTCAAAAGGCACGAAAATTAGACTGTTTGGCCCTTGATTTGGCCCTGTCCTGAGGAAGGGTATGACCCTTACCTCCAGTAATGTCAGCAATAATTTCCTTCAAACCAGGCCCGAATAGGGTCTGCCCCTTGAAGGGAATGTTAAGTAATTTAGACTTTGAAGTCACGTCAGCTGACCAAGATTTAAGCCATAGTGCCCTACGCGCCTGGATGGCGAATCCAGAATTCCTAGCCATTCGTTTAGTCAAATGAACAATGGCATCAGAAACAAAAGAATTAGCTAGCTTAAGTGTTCTAAGCTTGTCAAGTATTTCAGTCAATGGAGTAGCTGTCTGAAAGGCCTCTTCCAGAGACTCAAACCAGAACGCCGCAGCAGCAGTGACAGGAGCAATGCATGCAAGGGGCTGCAGGATAAAACCTTGTTGAATAAAAATTTTCTTAAGGTAACCTTCTAATTTTTTATCCATTGGATCTGAAAAAGCACAACTGTCCTCGACAGGGATAGTGGTACGCTTTGCTAAAGTAGAAACTGCTCCCTCCACCTTAGGGACCGTCTGCCATAAGTCCCGTGTGGTGGCGTCTATTGGAAACATTTTTCTAAAAATAGGAGGGGGGGAAAACGGCACACCGGGTCTGTCCCACTCCTTAGTAATAATTTCTGTAAACCTTTTAGGTATTGGAAAAACGTCAGTACACACCGGCACCGCGTAGTATTTATCCAGTCTACATCATTTCTCTGGCAATGCAATTGTGTCACAGTCATTCAGAGCAGCTAAAATCTCTCCAAGCAACACCCGGAGGTTCTCAAGCTTAACTTTAAAAGTAGACATATCTGAATCAGGTTTCCCTGAGTCAGAGACGTCACCCACAGACTGAAGCTCTTCCTCAGCTTCTGCATATTGTGACGCAGTATCAGACATGGGCCTTAAAACATCTGCGCGCTCTGTATTACGTCTAACCCCAGAGCTATCGCGCTTTCCTCTGAATTCAGGCAGTCTGGCTAATACCGCTGACAGGGTATTATCCATGATTGCCGCCATGTCCTGCAAAGTAATCGCTATGGGCGTCTTTGATGTACTTGGCGCCATTTTAGCGTGAGTCCCTTGAGCGGGAGTCAAAGGGTCCGACACGTGGGGAGAGTTAGTCGGCATAACTTCCCCCTCGTCAGAATCCTCTGGTGATAATTCTTTTAAAGATAACAGCTGATCTTTATTGTTTAAAGTGAAATCAATACATTTAGTACACATTCTCCTATGGGGTTCCACCATGGCTTTTAAACATAATGAACAAGGAGTTTCATCTATGTCAGACATGTTTATACAGACTAGCAATTAGACTAGCAAGCTTGGAAAACACTTTAAATCAAGTTAACAAGCAATATAAAAAAACGTTACTGTGCCTTTAAGAGAAACAAATTTTGCCAAAATTTGAACTAACAGTGAAAAAAGGCAGTTAAACTAACGAAATGTTTACAGTGTATGTAACAAGTTAGCAGAGCATTGCACCCACTTGCAAATGGATGATTAACCCCTTAATACAAAAAACAGATTAACAAAACGAAAAATATGTTTTTTAAACAATCATAACAACTACCACAGCTCCTACTTTTGAAGCCTTTTGAGCCCTTCAGAGATGTCTTATAGCATGCAGGGGACTGCTGAGGGAAGCTGAATGTCACAGTTTGTAATTTTAACTGCACCAACTGTAACTTTTATACTATAACAGTGGAAAGCCTCAGGAAACTGTTTCTAGGCAAAAATAAAGCCAGCCATGGGGAAAAAACTAGGCCCCAATAAGTTTTATCACCAAAGCATATATAAAAACGATTAAACATGCCAGCAACTGTTTTATATTGCACATTAATCAGAGTATATTCCTCTGATAGCAAGCCTGATACTAGTCGCTATTAAATCACTGTATTTAGGCTTTAACTTACATTAATCCGGTATCAGCAGCATTTTCTAGCAAATTCCATCCCTAGAAAAACTTAACTGCACATACCTTATTGCAGGATACCCTGCACGCCATTCTCCCTCTGAAGTTACCTCACTCCTCAGACATATGTGAGAACGGCAGTGGATCTAGTTACTTCTGCTAAGATCATAGAAAAACGCAGGCAGATTCTTCTTCTAAATGCTGCCTGAGATAAAACAGTACACTCCGGTACCATTTAAAAACAATAAACTTTTGATTGAAGAAAAAACTAACTATATTTTACCACTTTCCTCTAACTACCTCCAGCTATGTTGAGAGCTTGCAAGAGAATGACTGGATATGGCAGTTAGGGGATGAGCTATATAGCAGCTCTGCTGTGGGTGATCCTCTTGCAACTTCCTGTTGGGAAGGAGAATATCCCACAAGTAATGGATGATCCGTGGACTGGATACACCTAACAAGAGAAAAAGAAACATTGTGACAAATCCATGCCCTCACCCACCTCCACTCCACTCCGCCACAAAAAAAAATGCTATTCAGAGGAGCAGTGGGATGTCACTTTGCATAAATAAATTCATATGTTAAATAAAGTAAATAGCTATTAAAAATAAAAACAACCATTAAAATATACTTTTTCATGAAAACAGAGTAGTTATTTAAAAACAAAAACAAATGTCAAAAACTACCTTCTAAACAACTATAGAAAAAGAGAAAAAAAGGAAACATTGTGACAAATCCATGCCCTCACCCACCTCCACTCCACTCCGCCACCAAAAAAATGCCACTCAGAGGAGCAGTGGATATGTCACTTTGCATAAAACGAAAATCATATGTGTTCTGCAATGTTAATAGCTATTTAAAATGAAATCTACCATTAAAATACACTCATATAACAACATAGAGTTTTTTTTTGTTTTTTTAAAGTCACAAACTACCTTCTAAACAACTAAAAAAAAAGAAAAAAAAAAGTGTGACAATCCCCTGCCCTCACCCACCTCCACTCCACTCCACTTTGTATAAGTTATTTAAAAGGACATTCAACACTGCACACAACATTAATCTATGTTGAAAAACTAAAAATCAAGATCAAGCTGCAACGTGCCCCCTTTCTCTTACTTCCTGCCTTCACCGTTAAATCGTCTACGATAACTTCTAAATTTGTGTCCTAATATGGCTTCCTAACTCCCCCCACCGTGACGTATGAGCTTCATTTTCAAACCAGCAGCCAATGATATCCCTTTCCTCGGACTGCAATGCAAAACGCGTTTACGGCCCTTAGCGCATGCGCGATAAACTAGGAACACTAAAAGCGGAACCATAATAAGCAAAGTTGTTTCCGTTCTGCTTATATTACGCATAGTACTCTATGGGCCCGATCCGATTTGCAGCGTCGCCTGCAAAAGCCGGCGACGCCGAAATTTGCGCTGGTTTGGTATCCTATATACGGCGTAACCTAGAAGTTACGCTCGTATATTTCTGCCGTCGCCCGTAGTTTTTTGGGCCATAGGCAGGTATACCAAACCAGCGCAGTTTGGTATCCAATATACAGCGTAAGGACTTACGTGGCGAAAATGGAGAAATCTTACTCCATTTTCACCTCGCCACAAAATGCAGCCGTAGTAAGCCTTACACTGTCTATTGGAGCCCCGTAACTCCCTAAACTACCTGCTAAATAAACCTAACACCTAACGCATGCGCAATGTCTATCTACCTGTCAACCGCGATCCCCCGCCGCAATCCCTAATAAAGTATTTAACCCCTAAACCGCCGCACACGGACCCCGCCGCCACCTACATTAAAAGTATAACCCCCTAATGTGATCCCCCTACACCGTCGCAAGCTACATTACATACCCCCTAATGTGAGTCCCTTACACCGCCGCCATCTACCTTACCTACCCCCTAAAGTGAGCCCCTACCCCGCCGCCATCTACCTTACCTACCCCCTAAAGTGAGCCCCTACCCCGGCGCCATCTACCTTACCTACCCCCTAAAGTGAGCCCCTTACACCGCCGCCATCTATTTTAAAAATATTAACCCCTAATTTAATCCCCCTACACCGCCGCCAGCTATATTAACTATATTAACCCTAATAATATTTGTGTTAATATACTTAATATAGTTATTATATTATATATATTAACTATATTAACCCTAATTATGTTAGGGTTAATATAGTTAATATCATTATTATATTATATATATATATTAAGTATAATAACCCTATCTAACTCTAACATCCCTAACTACATTCTTATTAAAATAGATCTAATTAATATTAATATTATTAATTAAAATATTCCTATTTAAATCTAAATACTTACCTAGGCCTAAGATAGCTACAATGTAATTAATAATTACATAGTAGCTATTTTAGGGTTTATATTTATTTTACAGGTAACTTGGTATTTATTTTAACTAGGTACAATAGCTATTAAATAGTTAATAACTATTTAATAGCTACCTAGTTAAAATAATTACCAATTTACCTGTAAAATAAATCCTAACCTAAGTTACAAATACACCTACACTATCACTAAATTAAATAAACTACAAATATCTAAACTAAAATACAATTAAATAATCTAAACTAAATTACAAAAAAAACCAAAACACTAAATTACAAAAAATAAAAAAAAATTACAAGATTTTTAAGCTAATTACACCTATTCTAAGCACCCTAATAAAATAATAAAGCCCCCCAAAATAAAAAAAATTCCCTACCCTATTGTAAATTAAAAAAGTTCAAAGCTCTTTTACCTTACCAGCCCTTAAAAGGGCCTTTTGCGAGGCATGCCCCAAAGAATTCTGCTCTTTTGCATTTAAATAAATATACAACCCTATTCTAAACCCACCCAAACCCCTCTTAAAAAAACCTAACACTACCCCCCTGAAGATCTCCCTACCTTGTCTTCACCCAGCCGGGCCGAACTCTTCATCCGATCCGGGCGATGTCCAATCAAGCGGCAGTGAAGTCTTCTTCCATCCGGGCGATGTCTTCAATCAAGTGGCAGTGAAGTCTTCTTCCATCCTGTGATGTCTTCAATCAAGCGGCAGTGAAGTCTTCTTCCATCCGGCGATGTCTTCTTCCATCTGGCGATGTCTTCAAGCAAAGCGGCATCTTCAATCTTCTATCTTCACTCCTCTGCCGCGGAGCATCCATCCGGCACAAAGACTAAACGAGGAATGAGGTACCTTTAAATGACATCATCCAAGATGGCGTCCGTCAAATTCCGATTGGCTGATAGGATTCTATCAGCCAATCGGAATTAAGGTAGAAAAATCTGATTGGCCGCGGAGCATCCATCCGGCACAAAGACTAAACGAGGAATGAGGTACCTTTAAATGACATCATCCAAGATGGCGTCCGTCAAATTCCGATTGGCTGATAGGATTCTATCAGCCAATCGGAATTAAGGTAGAAAAATCTGATTGGCTGATTGAATCAGCCAATCGGATTGAACTTGAATCCTATCAGCCAATCGGAATTCGACGTACGCCATCTTGGATGATGTCATTTAAAGGTACCTCATTCCTCGTTTAGTCTTCATGCCGGATGGATGCTCCGCGGCGGAGGAGCGAAGAAAGAAGATTGAAGATGCCGCTTTGCTTGAAGACATCGCCGGATGGAAGAAGACATCGCCGGATGGAAGAAGACTTCACTGCCGCTTGATTGAAGACATCGCCCGGATGGAAGAAGACTTCACTGCCGCTTGATTGGACATCGCCCGGATCGGATGAAGAGTTCGGTCCGGCTGGGTGAAGACAAGGTAGGGAGATCTTCAGGGGGGTAGTGTTAGTTTTTTTTAAGGGGGGTTTGGGTGGGTTTAGAATAGGGGTATGTGGGTGGTGGGTTGTAATGTTGGGGGGGGGGGGGTATTTTATATTTATTTAAATGCAAAAGAGCAGAATTCTTTGGGGCATGCCCCGCAAAAGGCCCTTTTAAAGACTGGTAAGGTAAAAGAGCTTTGAACTTTTTTAATTTAGAATAGGGTAGGGAATTTTTTTTATTTTGGGGGGCTTTATTATTTTATTAGGGGGCTTAGAATAGGTTTAATTAGCTTAAAAATCTAAAATATATTTTTTATTTTTTGTAATTTAGTGTTTGTTTGTTTTTTGTAATTTAGTTTAGATTATTTAATTGTATTTTAGTTTAGATATTTGTAGTTTATTTAATTTAGTGATAGTGTAGGTGTATTTGTAACTTAGGTTAGGATTTATTTTACAGGTAAATTGGTAATTATTTTAACTAGGTAGCTATTAAATAGTTATTAACTATTTAATAGCTATTGTACCTAGTTAAAATAAATACCAAGTTACCTGTAAAATAAATATAAACCCTAAAATAGCTACTATGTAATTATTAATTACATTGTAGCTATCTTAGGCCTAGATTTGGAGTTTGGCGTTAGCCGTGAAAACCAGCGTTAGAGGCTCCTAACGCTGGTTTTAGGCTACCTCCGGTATTTGGAGTCACTCAAAATAGGGTCTAACGCTCACTTTTCAGCCGCGACTTTTCCATACCGCAGATCCCCTTCCGTAAATTGCGTATCCTATCTTTTCAATGGGATCTTCCTAACTCCGGTATTTAGAGTCGTGTCTGAAGTGAGCGTTAGACATCTAACGACAAAACTCCAGCCGCAGGAAAAAAGTCAGTAGTTAAGAGCTTTATAAAGCTCTTAACTACTGTGCTCTAAAGTACACTAACACCCATAAACTACCTATGTACCCCTAAACCGAGGTCCCCCCACATCGCCGCCACTCGATTAATTTTTTTAACCCCTAATCTGCCGACCGCCACCTACGTTATACTTATGTACCCCTAATCTGCTGCCCCTAACACCGCCGACCCCTGTATTATATTTATTAACCCCTAACCTGCCCCCCACAACGTCGCCGCCAGCTACCTACAATAATTAACCCCTAATCTGCCGACCGCAAAACGCCGCCACCTACGTTATATTTATGTACCCCTAATCTGCTGCCCCTAACACCTCCGACCCCTATATTATATTTATTAACAGAAAAGGAGAGTATATCAGGAGCGCTATAGCTAAAGGTGCTAGGAGGTAAGACTATATAAATGAAATTGGCATAGACATTTGGCGTATCTTAAAAAAATTGCATCAATTTAATGCACAGCAAATAATACACAATAGTAAATAAAAACAGACGTCTCCGTGAGTAAAAGTCCTTAAGTTGCCGCCATATGATAATTATAATAGCAGAGAAAGTTCGTAGTACAATTAAATGACAGTCTGGTGTACACTTACAGTATCCTTAATGTTGGTTTGCTAGCAAAAAGGGGCTTACCCCAAACTTTCCACTCGATATCCTCCGTGAGTTGGTTACAGCCGTTAGCGTGATGACACCGCTAATGTGGGCGCTGTCTCAGATCGGCTCTTCTGATTGGTCCAAACTCGGACCTGGTCAGCAGCAGACAGGGGCTTGCCCCAAACTTTCCCCTCGGTGTCCTCCGTGAGTTGGTTAAGAGCCTTTAGCGTGATGACAACGCTAATGTGGGCGCTGCCTCAGATTGGCTTTTCTTATTGGTCCAAACTCGGACCCGGTCAGCAGCGGTAGTGGTGACTATTAAAGTGTAGCAATTGTCCGATGAATAATACCTGCTCTTAGTGCTAACAAGCACGCAGGTACAGAATTAAAGATGAAAACAAGCTTGGTTATCCGATGAAAAGTTCAGAGAGTAGTTGCAAGTCTTTCAAATCACTAGTTATTATAGCGATATTGCACAATCCTCAATGAACACTGTGGTAGCTTCAGCTTCAAATAGTAATCTCAGTAGTAGTTGCAGCACATCGACGCATTTCCCCCTCTACAGGGCTTTCTCAAGATGATCATTATTATAAAGTTATTAACCCCTAATCCGCCTCACCAACCCTATAATAAATAGTATTAACCCCTAATCTGCCCTCCCTAACATCGCTGACACCTAACTTCAAACATTAACCCCTAATCTGCCGACTGGAGCTCACCGCTATTCTAATAAATGTATTAACCCCTAAAGCTAAGTCTAACCCTAACACTAACACCCCCCTAAATTAAATATAATTTTAATCTAACGAAATTAATTAACTCTTATTAAATAAATTATTCCTATTTAAAGCTAAATACTTACCTGTAAAATAAATCCTAATATAGCTACAATATAAATTATAATTATATTATAGCTATTTTAGGATTAATATTTATTTTACAGGTAACTTTGTATTTATTTTAACCAGGTACAATAGCTATTAAATAGTTAAGAACTATTTAATAGCTAAAATAGTTAAAATAATTACAAAATTACCTGTAAAATAAATTAACCTTACAATTAAACCTAACACTACACTATCAATAAATTAATTAAATAAACTACCTACAATTACCTACAATTAACCTAACACTACACTATCAATAAATTAATTAAATACAATTCCTACAAATAAATACAATTAAATAAACTAGCTAAAGTACAAAAAATAAAAAAGAACTAAGTTACAAAAAATAAAAAAATATTTACAAACATAAGAAAAATATTACAACAATTTTAAACTAATTACACCTACTCTAAGCCCCCTAATAAAATAACAAAGCCCCCCAAAATAAAAAAATGCCCTACCCTATTCTAAATTACTAAAGTTCAAAGCTCTTTTACCTTACCAGCCCTGAACAGGGCCCTTTGCGGGGCATGCCCCAAGAAGTTCAGCTCTTTTGCCTGTAAAAAAAAACATACAATACCCAAGCCCCCCAACATTACAACCCACCACCCACATACCCCTAATCTAACCCAAACCCCCCTTAAATAAACCTAACACTAAGCCCCTGAAGATCATCCTACCTTGTCTTCACCTCACCGGGTATCACACCGATCCGTCCAGAAGAGCTCCTCCGATGTCCTGATCCAAGCCCAAGCGGGGGGTTGAAGAGGTCCATGATCCGGCTGAAGTCTTCATCCAAGCAGGAGCTGAAGAGGTCCATGATCCGGATGAAGTCTTCATCCAAGCGGGAGCTGAAGAGGTCCATGATCCGGATGAAGTCTTCTATCAACGGCATCTTCAATCTTCTTTCTTCCGGATCCATCTTGCAGACCTCCGACACGGAACATCCTCTTCTCCCGACGCCTACTAGCCGAATGATCCAATCAGCCAATCAGATTGAGCTCGCATTCTATTGGCTGTTCCGATCAGCCAATAGAATGCGAGCTCAATCTGATTGGCTGATTGGATCAGCCAATCGGATTCAACTTGATTCTGATTGGCTGATTCCATCAGCCAATCAGAATATTCCTACCTTAATTCCGATAGGCTGATAGAATCCTATCAGCCAATCGGAATTCGAGGGACGCCATCTTGGATGACGTCCCTTAAAGGAACCGTCATTCGGCTAGTAGGCGTCGGGAGAAGAGGATGTTCCGCGTCGGAGGTCTGCAAGATGGATCCGGAAGAAAGAAGATTGAAGTTGCCGTTGATAGAAGACTTCATCCGGATCATGGACCTCTTCAGCTCCCGCTTGGATGAAGACTTCATCCGGATCATGGACCTCTTCAGCTCCCGCTTGGATGAAGACTTCAGCCGGATCATGGACCTCTTCAGCCCCCCGCTTGGGCTTGGATCAGGACATCGGAGGAGCTCTTCAGGACGGATCGGTGAACCTGGTATGGTGAAGATAAGATAGGAAGATCTTCAGGGGCTTAGTGTTAGGTTTATTTAAGGGGGGTTTGGGTTAGATTAGGGGTATGTGGGTGGTGGGTTGTAATGTTGGGGGGGTATTGTATGTTTATTTTTTTACAGGCAAAAGAGCTGTATTTCTTTGGGGCATGCCCCGCAAAGGGCCCTGTTCAGGGCTGGTAAGGTAAAAGAGCTTTGAACTGTAGTAATTTAGAATAGGGTAGGGCATTTTTTATTTTGGGGGTCTTTGTTATTTTATTAGGGGGCTTAGAGTAGGTGTAATTAGTTTAAAATTGTTGTAATATTTTTCTTATGTTTGTAAATATTTTTTTATTTTTTGTAACTTAGTTCTTTTTTATTTTTTGTACTTTAGTTAGTTTATTTCATTGTAGTTATTTGTAGGAATTGTATTTAATTTATTTATTGATAGTGTAGTGTTAGGTTTAATTGTAGGTAATTGTAGGTATTGTATTTAATTAATTTAATGATAGTATAGTGTTTGGTTTAATTGTAACTTAGGTTAGGATTTATTTTACAGGTAATTTTGTAATTATTTTAACTAGGTAGCTATTAAATAGTTCTTAACTATTTAATAGCTATTGTACCTGGTTAAAATAATTACAAAGTTGCCTGTAAAATAAATATTAATCCTAAAATAGCTATAATATAATTATAATTTATATTGTAGCTATATTAGGATTTATTTTACAGGTAAGTATTTAGCTTTAAATAGGAATAATTTATTTAATAAGAGATAATTTCGTTAGATGTAAATTATATTTAATTTAGGGGGGTGTTAGTGTTAGGGTTAGACTTAGCTTTAGGGGTTAATACATTTATTAGAATAGCGGTGAGCTCCAGTCGGCAGATTAGGGGTTAATAATTGAAGTTAGGTGTCGGCGATGTTAGGGAGGGCAGATTAGGGGTTAATACTATTTATTATAGGGTTAGTGAGGCGGATTAAGGGTTAATAACTTTATTATAGTAGCGCTCAGGTCCGGTCGGCAGATTAGGGGTTAATAAGTGTAGGCAGGTGGAGGCGACGTTGTGGGGGGCAGATTAGGGGTTAATAAATATAATATAGGGGTCGGCGATGTTAGGGCAGCAGATTAGGGGTACATAGGGATAATGTAAGTAGCGGCGGTTTACGGAGCAGCAAATTAGGGGTTAATAATAATATGCAGGGGTCAGCGATAGCGGGGGCGGCAGATTAGGGGTTAATAAGTGTAAGGTTAGGGGTGTTTAGACTCGGGGTACATGTTAGGGTGTTAGGTGCAGACGTAGGAAGTGTTTCCGCATAGCAAACAATGGGGCTGCGTTAGGAGCTGAACGCGGCTTTTTTGCAGGTGTTAGGTTTTTTTTCAGCTCAAACAGCCCCATTGTTTCCTATGGGAGAATCGTGCACGAGCACGTTTTTGAGGCTGGCTGCTTGCGTAAGCAACTCTGGTATCGAGAGTTGAAGCTGCGTTAAAAATGCTCTACGCTCCTTTTTTGGAGCCTAACACAGCCTTTATGTGGACTCTCAATACCAGAGTTGTTTTTATGGTGCGGCCAGAAAAAAGCCGGCGTTAGTTTTTCGGGTCGTTACCGACAAAACTCCAAATCGAGCCGTACGGGTTTATTTTATAGGTAAGTATTTAGATTTAAATAGGAATATTTTAATTAATAATATAAATATTAATTAGATCTATTTTAATAAGAATGTAGTTAGGGATGTTAGAGTTAGATAGGGTTATTATATTTAATATATATATATATAATATAATAACGATATTAACTATATTAACCCTATTATAATTAGGGTTAATATAGTTAATATATATAATATAATAACTATATTAACTATATTAACCCTAATATTATTGCCGTATATAGGATACCAAACCAGCGTAAATCGGATCGGGCCCATAGAGTACTATGCGTAATATAAGCGGAACGGAAACAACTTTGCTTATTATGGTTCCGCTTTTAGTGTTCCTAGTTTATCGCACATGCGCTAAGGGCCGTGAACGCGCTTTGCATTGAAGTCCGAGAAATGGGATATCACTGGCAGCTAGTTTCAAGAAGAAGCTCTATACGTCACAGTGGGGGGATTTAGGCAGCCATATTAGGACACAAATTTAGAAGTTATCGTAGACGATTCAACGGTGAAGGCAGGAAGTAAGAGAAAGGGGGCACATTGCAGCTTGATCTTGATTTTTAGTTTTTCAACATAGATTAATGTTGTGTGCAGTGTTGAATGTCCCTTTAAAGTAAATAGCTATTAAAAATAAAAACAACCATTAAAATATACTTTTTCATGATAACAGAGTAGTTATTTAAAAACAAAAACAAATGTCAAAAACTACCTTCTAAACAACTATAGAAAAAGAGAAAAAAAGAAACATTGTGACAAATCCATGCCCTCACCCACCTCCACTCCACTCCGCCACCAAAAAAATGCCACTCAGAGGAGCAGTGGGATGTCACTTTGCATAAAACGAAAATCATATGTGTTCTGCAATGTTAATAGCTATTTAAAATGAAATCTACCATTAAAATGCACTCTTATATAACAACATAGTGGTTATTTTTTTTTTTTTTTTTTAAAAGTCACAAACTACCTTCTAAACAACTAAAAAAAAAGAAAAAAAAAGTGTGACAATCCCCTGCCCTCACCCACCTCCACTCCACCACCAAAAAATGCCACTCAGAGGAGCAGTGGGATGTCACTTTACATAAATAAATTCATATAAGTTTTTTAAAGTAAATAGCTATTAAAAATAAAAACAACCATTAAAATATACTTTTTCATGATAACAGAGTAGTTATTTAAAAAAAAAACCAAATGTTAAAAACTACCTTCTAAACAAATATAGAAAAAGAAACAATGTGACAAATCCATGCCTTTAACCCCCCTTCACTCCACTCCGCCACCAAAAAAATGCCACTCAGAGGAGCAGTGGATATGTCACTTTGCATAAAACAAAAATCATATAAGTTGTAATAGACATAATAAAAAAGGGGGAAAAAAAGGAAAGAAAAAAAAAAGGAAAGAAAACAAATGTGAAAAAATGTTTGTTGTGCAACACAACTACATGTATAGAATGTGGGCAGTCTCCTGGGAGGTCTTTTTGCTGGTTATGTTGTGTGAATAATTAGGTAGCTAAAGAATCATACTTGGATTAACTTGTAGTGCAATAGATTTATTCATGAATTTTAATATTTGTTATTGCGATATGTGCAGAAGAATGCAATTGCTATGCTGGCCCGGATCAATGTAGTAAAAACGTCCTTCATGGCGATCAGTCTCACAGCTGACCATATATCTTTGTGGCACACCGTCAACTTAAGGGCCCGAGCAGTAGTTGGAGAGATGGGCTGTTGTCGCAAAAATCCTTGTGGGTCAATCACATCCTCGCTGCAGCTGCTATCCTCGCAAGCTTCTGTAGGGTCGCTGTAGTTGCTAATCATAACTTCATCTCCAGAACATAGATAGGTAAGTGGAGAGGCTTCCAAGACATCGTTTTCCGAGGGTATAGAAATCACGGAGAGTTCCTCCGAATCAGGGCTAGTAAGGCCATGCTCCATTGGCTGTTGAACAAGATTGAGGATTGTAGTAATTCTCTTTTCAATCTTATTAAAATGTTCCAAGAAACGCACTTTTATCGGGTTTATCAGTAAACTGTCTTCCATATTGTTGAAGCCAAAATAAAGCAGTGCACCATTGGAACTGCGATACAGCAGATCTCTGAGGGTTGTTGAGGGGGAGTGGTGGTAGTCCTCAGCCTCAGAAAAGTCACGGAGTAAAGCTGACACCAGCAATCATTAAAATAATCGTGTTTACTGTTTGAGAATCTTTAGTTACTATATGATCCACTGCATTCATTATCAAATGGTGCTTAGGAAAGTGATATTTAACAGATAGATGTCGATAACTAAAGCAGCACACGATATTGCGACCTATAATGGCCTTCGCCCGGAAGTTCCCCCTTAAAATACTCTTTTATATAACAACATAGCGATTGTTTTTTTTAAAAAAGTTACAAACTACAGTACATTCTAAACAACAAAAGAAAAAAGAAAAATACATTGTGACAAATCCCTGCCCTCACCCGCCTCCACTCCACTCCGCCACCAAAAAATGCCACTCAGAGGAGCAGTGGATATGTCACTTTGCATAAAACGAAAATCATAAGTGTTCTGCAATGTTAATAACTATTTTAAATGAAATCTACCATTAAAATACAATCTTATATAACAACATAGTGGTTATTAATTTTTTTTTTTTTAAAAATCACAAACTACCTTCTAAACAACTAAAAAAAAAGAAGAAAAAAGTGTGACAATCCCCTGCCCTCACCCACCTCCACTCCACTCCGCCACCAAAAAATGCCACTCAGAGGAGCAGTGGATATGTCACTTTGCATAAAACGAAAATCATATGTGTTCTGCAATGTTTATAGCTATTTAAAATGAAATCTACCATTAAAATATCCTATATTATAAAAGGCCAAGTGTTTGTCTGAAGCCGTCATGCGCAGTAGAGACAAACACTTGGCCTTGAGATAGGGAGCGCGAGGTACACAGCATACAAGCAGCTGTGAGATAGGGAGCACGAGGTACACAAACAGCTGTGAGGTCTGGGGAGCGCGAGGTAAGCTGATTGAAACAGCCTGTGGCAAGAGATATGGAGCGCACTCCCCAGACCTCACAGCTGTTTGTGGTCGACGGGAGCTTTGTGATGGGGGCGTGGCCGGGCGTCACGAGGGGCGTGGCCGGGCGGGGTCCCGCGATGTGAAGACAGAGCCAGAGAGGGAGCAGGAGAGGGGGGGGGGAGAAAGGCCAAAGGGGGGGAGAGAGAGCCAAAGGGGGGGAGAGAGAGTCAAAGAGAAGGGGGGGGGGGAGAGCCAAAGAGAAGGGGGGGGGGGAGAGAGCCAAAGAGAAGGGGGGGGAGAACCAAAGAGAAGGGGGGGGAGAGCCAAAGAGGGGAGAGAGAGAGAGCCAAAGAGGAAAAAGAGCCAAAAAGAGAGAGACAAAGAGGGGGGAGAGAGCCAAAGGGGGGGAGGGGGGGAGAGAGCCAAAGGGGGGGGGGGGGGAAAGAGAGCCAAAGGGGGGGGAAGAGAGCCAAAGGGGGGGGGGAGAGAGCCAAAGAGAAGGGGGGGGAGAGCCAAAGAGAAGGGGGGGGGAGAGCCAAAGAGAAGGGGGGGGGAGAGCCAAAGAGAAGGGGGAGGGAGAGCCAAAGAGGGGGGAAAGAGAGAGCCAAAGAGGAAAAAGAGCCAAAGAGGGGGGGGGAGAGAGCCAAAGAGGGGGGGAGAGAGCGAAAGGGGGGGGAGAGAGCTAAAGGGGGGGGAGAGCCAAAGAGGGGGGAGAGAGAGCCAAAGAGGGGGGGGGGCAGAGCCAAAGAGGGGGGGAGAGCGCCAAAGAGGGGGGAGAGAACAAAAGAGGGGGGGAGAGAGCCAAAGAGGGGAGAGAGAGAGCAAAAGAGGGGGGGGTCAAAGAGGGGGGGCCAAAGAGGGGGGGAGCCAAAGAGGGGGGAGAGAGAGAGCCAAAGAGGAAAGAGAGCCAAAGAGGAGAGAGAGCAAAAGAGGAGGGGGGGGAGAGAGCCAAAGGGGGGGAGAGAGAGAGCCAAAGAGGAGAGAGAGCAAAAGAGGGGAGAGAGCCAAAGAGGGGGGGGGGGAGAGCCAAAGGGGGGGGAGAGCCAATGATGGGGGAGGAGAGCCAAAGAGGGGGGGGGGAGAGCCAAAGAGGGGGAGAGAACAAAAGAGGGGGGAGAGAGAGCAAAAGAAAGGAGGGAGAGAGCCAAAGAGGGGAGAGAGAGAGCAAAAGAGGGGAGACAGAGAACAAAGGAGAGGGGGGAGAGAAAGCAAAAGAGAGGGGGGAGAGAAAGCAAAAGAGAGGGGGGAAGAGAGAGCAAAAGAGAGGGGGAGAGAGCAAGGGGTGGGACCGCTGTACTGCAAAAAATGGCCCGTGTACACGGGCTTTAGTACTAGTACTCATATAATAAAATAGTGGTTATTAATTTTTTTTTTTTTTTTTAAATCACAAACTACCTTCTAAACAACTAAAAAAAAAGAAAAAAAAAGTGTGACAATCCCCTGCCCTCACCCACCTCCACTACACTCCGCCACCAAAAAAATGCCACTCAGAGGAGTAGTGGGATGTCAATTTGCATAAATAAATTTGTATAAGTTATTTAAATAAATAGCTATTAAAAATAAAAACAACCATTAAAATATACTTTTTCATGATAACAGAGTAGTTATTTAATAAAAACAAATGTTAAAAAACTACCTTCTAAACAACTATAGAAAAAGAGAAAAAAGAAACATTGTGACAAATCCATGACCTCACCCGCCTCCACTCCACTCCACCACCAAAAAAATGCCACTCAGAGGAGCAGTGGGATGTCACTTTGCATAAATAAATTCATATGTTAATTAAAGTAAATAGCTATTAAAAATAAAAACAACCATTAAAATATACTTTTTCATGATAACACAGTAGTTATTTAAAAACAAAAACAAATGTCAAAAACTACCTTCTAAACAACTATAGAAAAAAGAGAAAAAAAGAAACATTGTGACAAATCCATGCCCTCACCCACCTCCACTCCGCCACCAAAAAAATGCCACTCAGAGGAGCAGTGGATATGTCACTTTGCATAAAACAAAAATCATATGTGTTCTGCAATGTTTATAGCTATTTAAAATGAAATCTACCATTAAAATACACTCTTATATAACAACATAGTGTTTTTTTTGTTTTTTTTTTAAAAGTCACAAACTACCTTCTAAACAAATAAAAAAAAGAAAAAAAAAGTGACAAACCCCTGCCCTCACCCACCTCCACTCCACTCCGCCACCAAAAAAATGCCACTCGGAGGAGCAGTGGGATGTCACTTTGCATAAATAAATTTGTATAAGTTGTATAAGTAAATAGCTATTAAAAATAAAAACAACCATTAGAATATACTTTTTCATGATAACAGAGTAGTTATTTAAAAAAAGTAAATTTATGCTTACCTGATAAATTTATTTATTTTATGATATGACGAGTCCACGGATTCATCCTTACTTGTGGGATATTATCCTCCTGCTAACAGGAAGTGGCAAAGAGCACCACAGCAGAGCTGTTATATTACTGCTCCCTTAGCTCCTCCCACCAGTCATTCGACCGGAGATATAGGAAGAGAAAGGAAAAGCTAAAAAGGTGCAGAGGTGACTGTAGTTTTAAAAATAAAATAAATTCTGTCTTAAAATGACAGGGCGGGCCATGGACTCGTCATATCGTAAAAGAAATAAATTTATCAGGTAAGCATAAATTTCCTTTTCTTTTACAAAGATATGACGAGTCCACAGATTCATCCTTACTTGTGGGATACAATTCCAAAGCAACAGGACACGGATGAACGGGAGGGACAAGACAGAGACCTAAACGGAAGGCACCACTGCTTGAAGAACCTTTCTCCCAAAAACAGCCTCCGAAGAAGCAAAAGTATCAAATTTGTAAAATTTGGAAAAAGTATGAAGGGAGGACCAAGTCACAGGCTTACAAATCTGTCCAACAGAAGCATCATTTTTAAAAAGCCCATGTGGAAGCCACAGCTCTTGGAATGAGCCGTAATTTTTTCAGGAGGCTGCTGTCCAGCAGTCTCGTATGCCAGGCAGATGATGCTTTTCAGCCAAAAAGAGAGAGAGGTAGCCGTAGCTTTTTGACCCCCACGCTTTCCAGAATAAACAACAAAAAGAGAAGATGTTTGTTGGAAATCCTTGGTCGCTTCTAAGTAAAACTTCAAAGGACGAACCACATCCAAGTTATGTAATAGACGTTCCTTCTTAGAAGAAGGATTAGGACACAAGGAAGGAGCAACAATTTCCTGATTAATATTCTTATTTGAAACAACCTTAGGAAGAAATCTAGGTTTAGTACGCAAAACCACCTTATCATAATGGAATACAAGATAAGGCGAATCACATTGTAAAGCAGAAAGCTCAGAAACTCTTCGAGCAGAAGAGATAGCAACTGAAAACAAAACTTTCCAAGATATCTTGGAAAAAGGACAAAATCCTAGGAATCCTAATATGACTCCATGAGTAGCCCTTGGATTCTCACCAATAAAGATATTTACGCCATATCTTATGGTAAATCTTTCTAGTGACAGGCTTGCGAGCCTGAATCAGAGTATCAATGACCGACTCAGAGAATCCCTGCTTTGATAAAATCAAGCGTTCAATCTCCAGGCAGTCAGCTGCAGAGAAGTTAAATTTGGATGTTGGAATGGACCTTGAATGAGAAGGTCCTGCCTCAACGGTAGTTTCCACGGAGGTAGAGACGACATGTCCACTAGATCCGCATACCAAGTCCGGCGTGGCCACGCAGGCGCTATTAAAATTACTGAAGCTCTCTCCTGTTTGATTCTCACAATCACACGGGGTAGGAGAGGAAAAGGAGGAAACACATAAGCCAGGTTGAACGACCAAGGTACTGCTAGAGCATCTATCAGTACAGCCTGAGGATCCCTTGACCTGGACACGTAACGTGGAAGTTTGGCATTCTGTCGAGATGCCATTAGATCCAATTCTGGTGTGCCCCATTGTTGAGTCAATGATGCAAACACCTCCGGATGGAGTTCCCACTCCCCCGGATGAAAAGTCTGACGACTTAGAAAATCCGCTTCCCAGTTCTCTACTCCTGGGATATAGATTGCTGATAGATGGCAAGAGTGATTCTTTGCCCATCGGATTATCTTTGATACCTCTATCATCGCAAGAGAACTCCTTGTTCCCCCCTGATGATTGATATATGCTACAGTCGTGATATTGTCCGACTGGAATCTTATGAATTTGGTCAGTGCCAACTGAGGCCACGCCTGAAGCGCATTGAATATTGCTCTCAGTTCCAGAATATTGATTGGTATTTGAGACTCCATCGGAGTCGAAGTTCCCTGAGCCTTCAAGGAATTCCAGACTGCACCCTAGCCCAAGAGGCTGGCGTCCATTGTCACTATAACCCATGATGGCCTGCGGAAGCACATTCCCTGGGACAGATGATCCTGTGACAACCACCAAAGAAGACAGTCTCTGGTCTCTTGATCCAGATTTATCTGAGGAGATAAATTTACATAATCCCCATTCCACTGTCTGAGCATGCACAGCTGCAGTGGTCTGAGATGAAAGCAAGCAAATGGGATGATGTCCATTGCTGCTACCATTAATCCAATGACCTCCATACACTGAGCCACTGATGGCCGAGGAATGGACTGAAGAGCTCGGCAAGTATTTAGAAACTTCATTTTCATGTCTACCGAGTCTATCAGAGGTCCCAAGAATGGAACTCTTGTATGTGGAACAAGTGAACTCTTTTCTATATTCACTTTCCAACCATGAGTCCTTAGGAAGGACAGCACAATGTCCGTGTGAGATTTGGTCAGATGACGATTTGATGCCTGAATCAAGATATAGTCTAGATAGGGCGCCACTGCTATGCCCTGTGGCCTGAAAACCGCTAGAAGGGACCCTAGCACTTTTGTGAAAATTCTGGGAGCTGTGGCCAACCCGAAGGGAAGGGCCAGGAACTGATAATGCTTGTCCAGAAAAGTAAACCTTAGAAACTGATGATGATCCTTGTGGATAGGAATGTGAAGGTACGCATCCTTTAGATCCACGGTGGTCATGTATTGACCCTCCTGGATCATTGGTAAGATTGTTCGTATAGTCTCCATCTTGAACGATGGGACTCTGAGAAATTTGTTTAGACATTTTAAATCTAAAATAGGTCTGAAAGTTCCCTCTTTTTTGGGGACTACGAAAAGGTTTGAGTAAAACCCCTGTCCCTGTTCCAGTTTTGGAACAGGACAAATTACTCCCATGGTATAGAGGTTTTTTACACAGTGTAAGAATGCCTCTCTTTTTGTCTGGTCTACAGACAAACGTGAAAGATGAAATCTCCCTCTTGGGGGAAAATTTTTGAATTCCAGTTGATACCCCACAATTTCTAATGCCCAGGGATCCTGCACATCTCTTGCCCAGGCCTGAGCAAAGAGAGAAAGTCTGCCCCCTAATAGATCCGGTCCCGGATCGGGGGCTGCCCCTTCATGCTGTCTTGGTAGCAGCAGCGGGCTTTTTGGCTTGTTTACCCTTATTCTAGGTCTGGTTAGGTCTCCAGACAGACTTGGATTGAGTAAAATTTCCATCCTGTTTAATAGAGGAAGGGAAAGCAGAGGGTACTCCTTTGAAATTTAGAAAGGAACGAAAATTATTTTGTTTACCCCTCATCTTAAGGGGTTTGTCTTGAGGTAGGGCGTGACCCTTACCTCCAGTAATGTCTGAAATGATTTCCTTCAATTCAGGGCCGAATAGGGTTTTACCCTTGAAAGGAATAGTTAACAGTTAAGACTTTGACGATACATCAGCAGACCACGATTTTAAACATAGTGCTCTGCGCACCAATATGGCAAAGCCTGCATTTTTTGCGACTAATTTAGTAATCTGGAAAGCAGCATCTGTGATAAAAGAATTACCTAATTTGAGAGCTTTAATTCTGTCCAAAATGTCGTCTAGGGGCGTCTCTACTTTCAGAGTCTCCTCAAGGGTGTCAAACCAGAAAGCCGCCGCCGTAGTTACTGGAACAATGCAGGCAGCAGGTTGTAACAAGAAACCCTGGTGAATAAATAATTTCTTTAGAAGACCCTCTAATTTTTTATCCATAGGGTCTTTGAAAGCACAACTGTCCTCAATAGGTATAGTTGTACGCTTAGCTAAAGTAGATATTGCTCCCTCCACCTTAGGGACCGTTTGCCAGGAGTCCTTGATGGTGTCTGATATGGGAAACATTTTCATAAAATTAGGAGGGGGAAAGAACGGTATACCTGGTCTATCCCATTCCTTTTTAATCATTTCTGAAATTCTTTTTTGAACCGGAAAAAACATCAGTGTAAGTAGGAACTTCTAGATATTTATCCATTTTACATAATTTTTCTGGAGGAATTGTAATAGGTTCACAATCATCCAAAATCACTAGGACCTCCCTGAGCAACAGGCGAAGGTGCTCAAGTTTAAATTTAAAGGACGCTAAGTCCGTATCTGTCTGAGGTAACACATTCCCTGAATCTGAAAGTTCTCCCTCAGACAATAATTCCCTAACCCCCAATTCAGAGCATTGTGAGGGTACATCGGAAATGGCTACTAAAGCATCAGAGGGTTCAGTATTTACGTTAATTCCTGGCCTACTGCATTTACCCTGCAAACCTGGCAGTTTAGATAATACCTCAATGAGGGTAGTTGACATAACTGCAGCCATATCTTGCAGAGTAAAAGAATTAGATGCACTAGATGTACTAGGTGTCACTTGTGCGGGTGTTAAAGGTTGGGACACTTGAGGAGAATTAGATGGCATATCCTGATTCTCTTCAGACTGAGAATCCTCTTTAGACATACTTTAATTTCCTAAAATATGTTCTTTACAGTGTAAGGCTCTATCAGTACAAGAGGTACACAATGTAAGAGGGGGTTCCACAATGTCTTCTAAACACATAGAGCAATGAGTTTCCTCAATGTCAGACATGTTAAACAAAGTAATAATAACCACAACAGTTGGTAAACACTTTATTTATTGAAAAAATAAATTTTGTAAAAAACAGGTACTGCGCCTTTAAGAAATAAAAGTGCACAATTTTTTTCCAAACACACTTAAAGGGCCATGACACCCACATTTTTTCTTTCATGATTTAGAAAGAGAATGCATTTTTAAACATCTTTCTAATTTACTTCTATTATCTAATTTGTTTTATTCTCTTGATATTCATTGCTGAAAAGCATATCTAGATATGCTCAGTAGCTGCTGATTGGTTGCTGCACATAGAAGCCCCATGTGATTGGCTCACCCATGTGCATTGCTTTTTCTTCAAATAAGGATATCTAAAAGATTAAGCAAAATAAATAATAGAAGTAAATTGTAATGTTGTTTAAATTTGTAGGTTCTATCTGAATCATGAAAGAAAGATTTTGGGTTTAGTGGCCCTTTAAGTAGCCTATAAACATTCAAAAACTATGAATATAAATGCAGAGTTGCCAAAAATTATTGCATCCCAAATGCAAGAGTAGAAATTTACACTTTAGAGGAACATTTAAGCAAAAAAATTACACTTTGTTAAATAAGATACCTGCCCCCAGAACACTGCCAAATGAATCGACACCAATCCAGGATAGTACAGAACACAGATAGGGCCCAACCGGAGCAAATGTCTGCTGTCTCCTTCAGTGTAAACTAGGCCCCACCCACAATGGAGCTTGCACTAAAATTTAAACTACCTCATGAGAAACAGTTTTAAACTGCCATGTGGTCCCCAAAAACACAATAAAAGCCATCCTTTTGTTTAACAATATAATAAAGACTTAGTAATATGTCCCAGTGTTTTAATTATATGCTGACTTTGAGTGCATAATTATTAGAAAACAAACACCCAGGAGTACAGTAACACCCTTTTGTATATAGGAATACTGCTTACTCTGTTCCCACTTTGAGGAACCCATTCAGCCAGTTCTGATATATTAACTCTCCTCAGAAATAAAAAGGCTGAAAACATACCTCAAATGCTGCTTGCTGCATGAGACTGTTCTCCACACTGAAGATTTTTCCCATATTACCTTCAGATCTGTGAGAACCATAATTGATCTTAGTAACTGCCGCTAAGATCATCAATTTCAGGGGGAAATCTTCTTCCAAATCCCCCCTGAGTCAAATAGTACTCACCGGTACCATTTAAAATAAAAAACATCTTGATTGAAGAAATTAAAACTATCATTTTATCACCACTATCACTTTACCCTTCCTATTACTAGCATAGGCAAAGAGAATGACTGGGGGGAGGATCTAAGGGAGCAGTTATATAACAGCTCTGCTGTGGTGCTCTTTGCCACTTCCTGTTAGCAGGAGGATAATATCCCACAAGTAAGGATGAATCCGTGGACTCGTCATATCTTTGTAAAAGTTTATTATAGTTGCGGCGGGGTCCGGGAGCGGCGGTTTAGGGGGGTAATACATTTATTTACTTGCGGCGGTGTAGGGGGGGGCAGATTAGGGGTGTTTAGACTCGGGGTACATGTTAGGGTGTTAGGTGTACACATTTCCCATAAGAATCAATGGGATGTCGGGCAGCAGCGAACATGAACTTTCGCTATGGTCAGACTCCCATTGATTCCTACGGGATTCGCCGCCTCCAAGGCGGCAGTTTGAAAACCAGGTACGCTGGGCCGGAAAAGTGCCGAGTGTATCTGCTAGTTTTTTGATAACTAGCAAAAGTAGTCAGATAGTGCCGAACTTGTGTGCGGAACATCTGGAGTGACGTAAGAATCGATCTGTGTCGGACTGAGTCCGGCGGATCGAAGCTTACGTCACTAGATTCTACTTTTGCCCGTGTGTAGGGCTTGATAACTAAGGCGAATCAGCCTCGCCACAAATACGCTGCGGAATTCCAGCGTATTTGAGGTTGACGGCTTGATAAATAGGGTCCAATGTGACAAATCCCTGCCCTCACCCGCCTCCACTCCACTCCACCACCATAAAAATGCCACTCAGAGGAGCAGTGGATATGTCACTTTGCATAAAACGAAAATCATATGTGTTCTGCAATGTTAATAGCTATTTAAAATGAAATCTACCATTAAAATACACTCTTATATAACAACAAAGTGGTTATTCATTTTTTTTTTTAAATCACAAACTACCTTCTAAACAACTAAAAAAAAAAAAAAAAAAAAAAAAAGGGGTGACAATCCCCTGCCCTCACCCACCTCCACTCCACTCGGCCACCAAAAAAATGCCACTAAGAGGAGCAGTGGGATGTCACTTTGCATAATAATAATATTTAAAGTAAATAGCTATTAAAAATAAAAACAACCATTAAAATATACCTTTTCATGATAACAGAGTAGTTATTTTAAAAAAAACAAATGTCAAAAACTACCTTTTAAACAACTATAGAAAAAGAGAAAAAAGAAACATTGTGACAAACCCCTGCCCTCACCCGCCTCCACTCCACTCCACCACCAAAAAAATGCCACTCAGAGGAGCAGTGGGATGTCACTTTGCATAAATAAATGTATTTGTTAATTAAAGTAAATAGCTATTAAAAATAAAAACAACCATTAAAATATACTTTTTCATGATAACACAGTAGTTATTTAAAAACAAAAACAAATGTCAAAAACTACCTTTTAAACAAATAAAAGAAAAGAAAAAAAAAATGTGACAAACCCCTGCCCTCACCCACCTCCTCTCCACTCCGCCACCAAAAAAATGCCACTCAGAGGAGCAGTGGGATGTCACTTTGCATAAATAAATTTGTATAAGTTACTTAAAGTAAATAGCTATTAAAAATAAAAACAACCATTAAAATATACTTTTTCATGATAACAGAGTAGTTATTTAAAAAAAAAACAAATGCCAAAAACTACCTTCTAAACAACTATAGAAAAAGAGAGAAAAAAAACATTGTGACAAATCCATGCCCTCACCCACCTCCACTCCACTCCGCCACCAAAAAAATGCCACTCAGAGGCGCAGTGGATATGTCACTTTGCATAAAACGAAAATCATATGTGTTCTGCAGTGTTAATAACTATTTTAAATGAAATCTACCATTAAAATACACTCTTATATAACAACATAGTGGTTATTTTTTTTTTTTTTAAAAAGTCACAAACTTCCTTCTAAACAACTAAAAAAAGAAGAAAAAAAGTGTGACAATCCCCTGCCCTCACCCACCTCCACTCCACTCCACCACCAAACAAATGCCACTCAGAGGAGCAGTGGGATGTCACTTTGCATAAATAAATTCATATAAGTTTTTTTAAAGTAAATAGCTATTAAAAATAAAAACAACCATTAAAATATACTTTTTCATGATAACAGAGTAGTTATTTTAAAAAAAAACTAATGTTAAAAACTATCTTCTAAATAACTATAGAAAAAGAGAAAAAAAGAAACATTGTGACAAATCCATGCCCTCACCCGCCTCCACTCCACTCCGCCACCAAAAAAATGCCACTCAGAGGAGCAGTGGGATGTCACTTTACATAAAAAAATTCATATAAGTTTTTTTTTGTAAACTCAAGGGTAACCTTATCAAATACATAAAAATAAACCATTGCCCACATAATTTGTTTACCAAACTATAAACAATTGTTTTATATGACAAGATTCTCATCTTTCTAGAGACAATGGATTGGTTAGCCTAAGCTCTACCTAACGACCAAAATAAAATCTTAAATCTTAAAGAGAGCCTATATGAAAAGGGTATGCAAATTGGGTAATGTGAGGCTCAAGCAACTGCCTTACATATAAAGTTTGTGGCTATACGAACCCCAATTATATAAATATGGCAGACTTAAATATGGAAGGGAAGCTATAAACTATAAACTAAGGACACCTAATAATTAAGATATGGATCCAGGGAATCCCCTTAAGTTAGAGCACCAAAGGTTCTATGCAGTAAGTAGTGAGGTTATTATCACTCCCATAATGGCAAGGTTCACAGTGAGATAATTGGGGATAAAACAAAGACAAAGTGAGATTACAATATCGTCGTGCCAGGTCATAAAGAGGAAACATATACAGTTAGTTCCAGCCTATTACTAGCGAACTCTTAACCAACAATTTAAATAATGTGCACTAAATGACAGCCAGTTAAAACTAAAGTAATGTATTGCTGGTCTCAGTATGAGAGAGTGTCATAAGAGCAACTATGTCATTTGTAATATACCCTGTCACATGGGTATGGGCCCAATACCCAGCAACAGGATTAAACCACAAGTAAATAAACATCTATAACACCTATATTAAATAGCACTATATATATTAAATAACAAAAAAGTCTGAGCTGCAGCGAAATAAAATAACTTTGGCACGTATAAAAGAACATTAACCAGCATAGTATCTGCAAGACCCATAGTGAGTTGTCTAAGATCAGTTTCGGTTGCCACTATAGGATTTCTCCAGTGTCCATATTCCCTGAAATAATGTACAAAGCTGCTCATAAGAGTCCTGGAAGAATGGATCCCCATCACAGCCATAGTCCAAGCTCTGGAAAAGTTGCGTGGGAGCTTTCAATCCCGGTCACAGAGATCCAGATCCACCGTTAAACTAACCAATGTCGCTTCTGGGGTCGGCTTGAAGAGGAAACAATAAGAGAGAGCCATGTACTCGGCAGTGAAGTAGCAGAAGCCGATCCACACTCCAAACCTGTACATCCCGTCCTCCGAGGTCAGAAGCATCTAGCGTGTGGCAAAACCTTTCCAAATCCGCATCAGCAACAAGTGCAAAAAGGAACTGTCCATACCTCTGAAGTCCAGCGGGCAAACACAGGTAGGTGATCCGCAACTTGGAATGAGCAGCCGAAGTACTCCCAGGGGTGTCTGCAGTGTCCGGTCTCTGTATGACCTGTAAACATAAAGTTGTTTCCTTCGGGGTAGGGGCCTCTGCATTGCCACCAGCCTCCTGAGCACACAATGCCAAGCTATCGTGAGTGTTATAGACCGGAGGGCTCCATAACCTCGCCTGATGGTCTGGATCAACATTAGCTGACAAATCCTGCCCAGTTGCCGCTGCAAGTGCTTGCAACAAGTTGAAAAAGTGGTCATCAATTTAGAATTCTAAAAAGATCAGCACCATTTTAGAATTCTCAATCGGCAGAATCGCCACCAGGCTTGTTACATCTCTGTGGTAAACCGCAGTGTTTAGAGCTCAGGTATTCCCAAACAATTAAGAAGGAGAGCTTATAAATATAAGATCAGTCTCTGGATACCATGGAGTTACTTAATAAGGCAGGTTAGCCCCATATAATATATCTGTTAATAGCATTTTAAAATGAAATCTACCATTAAACTACACTCTTATATAACAACATAGTCACAAACTACCTTCTAAACAAAGAAAAAAAAAGAAAAAAAAAGTGTGACAAACACCTGCCCTCACCCACGTCCACTCCACTCCGCCACCAAAAAAATGCCACTCAGAGGAGCAGTGGGATGTCACTTTGCATAAATAAATTTGTATAAGTTATTTAAAATAAATAGCTATTAAAAATAAAAACAACCATTAAAATTTACTTTTTCATGATAACAGAGTAGTTATTTAAAAAACAAAAACAAATGTCAAAAACTACCTTCTAAACAACTATAGAAAAAGAGAAAAAAAGAAACATTGTGACAAATCCATGCCCTCACCCGCCTCCACTCCACTCCACCACCAAAAAAATGCCACTCAGAGGAGCAGTGGGATGTCACTTTGCATAAATAAATTCATATGTTAATTAAGTAAATAGCTATTAAAAATAAAAACAACCATTAAAATATACTTTTTCATGATAACACAGTAGTTATTTAAAAAACAAAAACAAATGTCAAAAACTACCTTCTAAACAAATAAAAAAAAAGAAAAAAAAAGTGTGACAAACCCCTGCCCTCACCCACCTCCACTCCACTCCGCCACCAAAAAAATGCCACTCAGAGGAGCAGTGGGATGTCACTTTGCATAAATAAATTTGAATAAGTTATTTAAAGTAAATAGCTATTAAAAATAAAAACATACATTAAAATATACTTTTTCATGATAACAGAGTAGTTATTTAAAAAAAACAAATGTTAAAAACTACCTTCTAAACAACTATAGAAAAATAGAAAAAAGAAACACTGTGACAAATCCATGCCCTCACCCGCCTCCACTCCACTCCACCACCAAAAAAATGCCACTCAGAGGAGCAGTGGGATGTCACTTTGCATAAATAAATTCATATGTTAATTAAAGTAAATAGCTATTAAAAATAAAAACATACATTAAAATATACTTTTTCATGATAACAGAGTAGTTATTTAAAAACAAAAACAAATGTCAAAAACTACCTTCTAAACAACTATAGAAAAAGAGAAAAAAAAGAAACATTGTGACAAATCCATGTCCTCACCCACCTCCACTCCACTCCGCCACCAAAAAAATGCCACTCAGAGGAGCAGTGGATATGTCACTTTGCATAAAACGAAAATCATATGTGTTCTGCAATGTTAATAGCTATTTAAAATGAAATCTACCATTAAAATACACTCTTATATAACAACATAGTGGTTATTAATTTTTTTTATTTTTTTTAAATCACAAACTACATTCTAAACAACTAAAAAAAAAGAAAAAAAAAGTGTGACAATCCCCTGCCCTCACCCACCTCCACTCCACTCCGCCACCAAAAAAATGCCACTCAGAGGAGCAGTGGGATGTCACTTTGCATAAATAAATTTGTATAAGTTATTTAAAGTAAATAGCTATTAAAAATAAAAACAACCATTAAAATATACTTTTTCATGATAACAGAGTAGTTATTTAAAAATAAACAAATGTCAAAAACAACCTTCTAAACAACTATAGAAAAAGAGAAAAAAGAAACATTGTGACAAATCCATGCCCTCACCCACCTCCACTCCACTCCGCCACCAAAAAAATGCCACTCAGAGGAGTAGTGGATATGTCACTTTGCATAAAACTAAAATCATATGTGTTCTGCAATGTTTATAGCTATTTAAAATTAAATCTACCATTAAAATACACTCTTATATAACAACATAGTGTTTTTTTTTAAAAGTCACAAACTACCTTCTAAACAAATAAAAAAAATAAAAAAAAAGTGTGACAAACCCCTGCCCTCACCCACCTCCACTCCACTCCGCCACCAAAAAAATGCCACTCAGAGGAGCAGTGGGATGTCACTTTGCATAAATAAATTTGTATAAGTTATTTAAAGTAAATAGCTATTAAAAATAAAAACAACCATTAGAATATACTTTTTCATGATAACAGAGTTATTTAAAAAAAGGAAATTTATGCTTACCTGATAAATTTATTTCTTTTATGATATGACGAGTCCACGGATTCATCCTTACTTGTGGGATATTATCCTCCTGCTAACAGGAAGTGGCAAAGAGCACCACAGCAGAGCTGTTATATAACTGCTCCCTTAGCTCCTCCCCCCAGTCATTCGACCGGAGATATAGGAAGAGAAAGGAAAAGCTAAAAAGGTGCAGAGGTGACTGTAGTTTTAAAAATAAAATAAATTCTGTCTTAAAATGACAGGGCGGGCCGTGGACTCGTCATATCGTAAAATAAATAAATTTATCAGGTAAGCATAAATTTCCTTTTCTTTTACAAAGATATGACGAGTCCACGGATTCATCCTTACTTGTGGGATACAATACCAAAGCAACAGGACACGGATGAACGGGAGGGACAAGACAGAGACCTAAACAGAAGGCACCACTGCTTGAAGAACCTTTCTCCCAAAAACAGCCTCTGAAGAAGCAAAAGTATCAAATTTGGAAAATTTGGAAAAAGTATGAAGGGAGGACCAAGTCACAGGCTTACAAATCTGTTCAACAGAAGCATCATTTTTAAAAATCCCATGTGGAAGCCACAGCTCTTGGAATGAGCCATAATTTTTTCAGGAGGCTGCTGTCCAGCAGTCTCGTATGCCAGGCAGATGATGCATTTCAGCCAAAAAGAGAGAGAGGTAGCCGTAGCTTTTTGACCCCTACGCTTTCCAGAATAAACAACAAAAAGAGAAGATGTTTGTCGGAAATCCTCGCTCGCTTCTAAGTAAAACTTCAAAGCGAGAACCACATCCAAGTTATGTAATAGACGTTCCTTCTTAGAAGAAGGATTAGGACACAAGGAAGGAACAACAATTTCCTGATTAATATTCTTATTTGAAACAACCTTAGGAAGAAATTTAGGTTTAGTACGCAAAACCACCTTATCAGAATGGAATATAAGATAAGGCGAATCACATTGTAAAGCAGAAAGCTCAGAAACTCTTCGAGCAGAAGAGATAGCAACTAAAAACAAAACTTTCCAAGATATCTTGGAGAAAGTACAAAATCCTAGGAATCCTAATCTTACTCCATGAGTAGCCCTTGGATTCTCACCAATAAAGATATTTACGCCATATCTTATGATAAATCTTTCTAGTGACAGGCTTGCGAGCCTGAATCAGAGTATCAATGACCGACTCAGAGAATATTCGCTTTGATAAAATCAAGCGTTCAATCTCCAGGCAGTCAGCTGCAGAGAAATTAGATTTGGATGTTGGAACGGACCTTGAATGAGAAGGTCCTGCCTCAACGGTAGTTTCCACGGAGGTAGAGACGACATGTCCACTAGATCCGCATACCAAGTCCTGCGTGGCCACGCAGGCGCTATTAAAATTACTGAAGCTCTCTCCTGTTTGATTCTCGCAATCACACGGGGTAGGAGAGGAAAAGGAGGAAACACATAAGCCAGGTTGAAAGACCAAGGTACTGCTAGAGCATCTATCAGTACAGCCTGAGGATCCCTTGACCTGGACCCGTAACGTGGAAGTTTGGCATTCTGTCGAGATGCCATTAGATCCAATTCCGGTGTGCCCCATTGTTGAGTCAATGATGCAAACACCTCCGGATGGAGTTCCCACTCCCCGGATGAAAAGTCTGACGACTTAGAAAATCTGCTTCCCAGTTCTCTACTCCTGGGATATAGATTGCTGATAGATGGCAAGAGTGATTCTCTGCCCATCGGATTATCTTTGATACCTCTATCATCGCAAGAGAACTCCTTGTTCCCCCCTGATGATTGATATATGCTACAGTCGTGATATTGTCCGACTGGAATCTTATGAATTTGGTCAGTGCCAACTGAGGCCACGCCTGAAGCGCATTGAATATTGCTCTCAGTTCCAGAATATTGATTGGTATTTGATACTCCGTCGGAGTCCAAGTTCACTGAGCCTTCAGGGAATTCCAGACTGCACCCCAGCCCAAGAGGCTGGCGTCCATTGTCACTATAACCCATGATGGCCTGCGGAAGCACATTCCCTGGGACAGATGATCCTGTGACAACCACCAAAGAAGACAGTCTCTGGTCTCTTGATCCAGATTTATCTGAGGAGATAAATTCACATAATCCCCATTCCACTGTCTGAGCATGCACAGCTGCAGTGGTTTGAGATGAAAGCAAGCAAACGGGATGATGTCCATTGCTGCTACCATTAATCCAATGACCTCCATACACTGAGCCACTGATGGCCGAGGAATGGACTGAAGAGCTCGGCAAGTATTTAGAATCTTTGATTTTCTGACTTCCGTCAGAAATATTTTCATGTCTACCGAGAATGGAACTCTTGTATGTGGAACAAGTGAACTCTTTTCTATATTCACTTTCCAACCATGAGTCCTTAGGAAGGACAGCACAATGTCCGTGTGAGATTTGGTCAGATGACGATTTGATGCCTGAATCAAGATATAGTCTAGATAGGGCACCACTGCTATGCCCTGCGGCCTGAAAACCGCTAGTAGGGACCCTAGCACTTTTTTGAAAATTCTGGGATCTGTGGCCACCCCAAAGGGAAGGGCCAGGAACTGATAATGCTTGTCCAGAAAAGTAAACCTTAGAAACTGATGATGATCCTTGTGGATAGAAATGTGAAGGTACGCATCCTTTAGATCCACGGTGGTCATGTATTGACCCTCCTGGATCATTGGTAAGATTGTCGTATAGTCTCCATCTTGAACGATGGGACTCTGAGAAATTTGTTTAGACATGTTAAATCTAAAATAGGTCTGAAAGTTCCCTCTTTTTTGGGGACTACGAAAAGGTTTGAGTAAAACCCCTGTACCTGTTCCAGTTTTGGAACAGGACAAATTACTCCCATGGTATAGAGGTTTTTTACACAGTTTAAGAATGCCTCTCTTTTTGTCTGGTCTACAGAGAAACGTAAAAGATGAAATCTCCCTCTTGGAGGAAAATTTTTTGAATTCCAGTTGATACCCCTGGGTCACAATTTCTAATGCCCAGGGATCCTGCACATCTCTTGCCCAGGCCTGAGCAAAGAGAGAAAGTCTGCCCCCTACTAGATCCGGTCCCGGATCGGGGGCTGCCCCTTCATGCTGTCTTGGTAGCAGCAGCGGGCTTTTTGGCTTGTTTACCCTTATTCTAGGTCTGGTTAGGTCTCCAGACAGACTTGGATTGAGTAAAATGTCCTTCCTGTTTAATAGAGGAAGGGAAAGCAGAGGGTACTCCTTTGAAATTTCGAAAGGAACGAAAATTATTTTGTTTACCCCTCATCTTAAGGGGGTTGTCTTGAGGTAGGGCATGACCCTT